>NC_087348.1:948522-1261363 GCF_030014295.1 Loxodonta africana | reverse complement strand
CATATGGGTGGCTCCCTGCTCTCTCTGTCCTGCTGCTCTGCCCAGCCCCCCAAGCTGCATCCCCGCTAGAGGTGCTAGTGGTTGCCACTGTGGACAGACACGCAGAGCCCATGCAGACCCTTCTCTAGGCATTGGTGGGTTCCTGTGTCTTGGGTCACCAGAGGGAGGGGAAGGAGCCCAAGACACCCAGACATTGAATCCCCCCACGCCATCCAGGGGATGAGCAGTTGGGGTCAAATACAGACTTACAGCCTTTCTTTTGGAAACCTTGGTGATGTAGTGGTTAAGAGCTACAGCTACTAACCAAAAGGTCGGCAGTTCAAATCCACCAGGTGCTCCTTGGAAACTCTCTGGGACAGTTCTACTCTATCCTATAGGGTCACTATGAGTCAGAATCAACTCAATGGCAATGGGTTTGGCTTTTTTTTTTTTTTTTTTGGTAGCCTTTCTTTTACCCTGATTCTGTGGCCCAAATGTCAGGATGCTACACATAAACAGACACAGCCCACGACAAGCCTCACCGTGACAGAAAGCACAGAAGGGTGGTAACCTCACCCTGGACGCAGCAGGGAAGCAGGCGAGCAAGTACGTACCATTCTCCACGCTGAGGGAGCAGGGGTCCTCAAAGCTGTTCTTGACATTGGGGCAGGCGGCCTGGGTCTTCCAGGTATTGAAGAAGGAGGCGGCCGTGCCCTCCACCACCCCGCTAATGGTCCGGAAGTCATCTTCCTGCATGCTGTTGAAATTCCCGCAGAGTCCTGGGAGCGGACAAAGGGCAGGCGTAAGTCCCTGGGGTGCCCCCACCAGCAAGGGGTCCAGCACCCAGGGTGAAGGGAGTGCCTCTTACCGCAGGTCAGCCCCCGGAGCTCAGACACTAGCCGCAGGAAGACCTGCATGGTGGGCACCAGCTGGATGTCCAGCTGCAGGCCCAGGTTGGTCTGGGCGATAATGAAGAAGGTCGAGGGCCTGAAGAGGGTGACGTTGGCTGCAGGCACAGAGGACAGGGCTTCAGTGTGATGTGAGGGGCAGGCCCCCCAGGCAGCATGGGCCTGTTGGGCAGCCCTCACCTGCAGAGACGGGCAACTGGGTGTAGATCTGGTTCACAAACACCTCATTGCTGGCCTTGACCACGATGACCTGGGGGCGGAGTGAAGGTCAGTGGCTGAGCCAGGGCTCCAATCCCTGCTGCCCCCAAACCCGGCCCCGTGGGAGCTGAGAAATGTGTCTTCAGAGGGGCTGGAGGAACTTTGCCAGGGGGGCCTTGTGGGACAGGAGGAGCTCACCCTGCCTTCTTCCATTTTCTACGAGAATTTCGTTAGGAATGAAAACGCTCAAGTTACAGAATGGAGAAATTGACCTCAGCAGAGAAGTCACTGACCTGGTGGGTTTGTGGACAGTAACTCCGACATCCCCTGAGTAAGCAACATTGTGAAGAGATGGGAGACATGGGCCCTCCCCATCCCCCTCCCCCCTGGGTCCGGGCACACTCGTGGTCTGCTTCCTCCCCCTACTGCCCCCCTGTCTGGGCACACTCACGGTCTGCCCGCTGCCCAGGCTGAGCGTCACGCTCTTCAGGCAGGTTTCGCTGTCCGTCAGTCCACACTTACGCAGCTCTGCCAGCACCGTGAAGGCACCGCTGTCACAGGGCTGCAGGACACGGAGTCCTCACTCTCCTGCCACACCCCCATCCTCCCACTCCAGCCGCCCTTGCTGCAAATCCCCATTACACCACATGCCGTGAACTTGGCACCAGGTAGCTCATGCATATTTCAGAATACCTGCGAGGAGGGATCTTTAGGACCCCCTTCCCAGATGGGACCCCAGGCACACACACAGCCTGAGTGCATGGCTCAGCAAGAGCAGCCTGCGTGACATGGCCGCATGTTAGCCAACTAGAACCTTCAGGAAGGGGTGAGACAAGAGAAACAGTGGTGTTCCTGGGCAGTGCAAGTGGCTAAGCCCTCGGCTGCTAGCCAAAAGGTTGGAGGTTTGAATCCACCCAGAGGCACCTCGGAAGAAAGGCCTGGCAATCTACTTCTGAAAAAATCAGCCACTGAGACCCTATAGGACACAGTTTTACTCTGACACACATGGGGTCACTGTGAGTCAGATATAACTCAATGGTACCTGGCATAGAAAAAAACCTGGCATAGAGACAGTGAAAATATTGTTGGTTGCTACGTAGGAGGGGAAGGGATGAACAGGGAGAGCACAGGGCTTTTTTTTTTTATATATATATATATATACTTTAGATGAAGGTTTACAGAACTAGCTTGTCATTAAACAGTTTTGTGACATTGTTTTCTTATATTGGTTACCAACCTTGGGTTCCCTATTACCAGCTTTCCTGTCCCCTCCTGCCTTCTAGTCCTTGCCCCTGGGCTGGTATGCCCACTTAGTCTTGTTTTGTTTTGTTTTACGGGCCTGTCTAATCTTTTTGGCTGAAGGGTAAACCACAGGAGTGACTTCACTACTGAGCTGAAAGTGTGTCCCGGGACCATACTCTCGGGGTTTCTTGGCCAGGGAGCATAGGGCATTTTTAGGGCAGTGAAACTATCCTACAAGATACTGCAGTGGTGGACACATGGTACTGTGCTTTAGTCAAAACCCACAGGACTGTGCAACACAGAGTGAAGCCTAAAGGACCCTCTGGACTTGAGTTAATAACAATGTATCCATATTGGCTTATCAGTGTAACAAATGTATTACAGGAATGCAAGATATTAATAACGGGAGAAACTATGCAGGGGAAAGAGGAATATGGAAACTCTCCATGTCTTCTGTGCAATTTTTTTTTTTAAATCTAAAACTGCTCTAAAAATGAGGTGTATTAACTGAAAAACAAGATTGAAAACAAAAACCGAGGCACAGAGAGGTCAGGGCACCCACCAGGGTCATCCAGACTAAGTGACCCCATGGGGACTGGTGCTGGGAAGGCCAGGTGGTGACCCGAAGACTTCACTAGCTGCCCTGGCTGGGTGGTGGGGTGCTGGGCAGGGCAGGTAGGGATGCCCCCGAAAGCTGGCCGTGCCTGGACGAGTGCAGTACCTTGGCCAGCACGTAGCTGCAGTCCCCATGCACCGTGTACTCCTTTTCATCGAAAGTGGTGAAGTGACTGCCCCCGAGCACTGAGCAGGTGCCAGGGCATGGGGCCTCCTGGCAGTTCCAGTGGCCCCCAGAGCAGGTGCTGAGGGGGGAGAGGCGCCACATGGGTTCTGGCCCCTGGAAGCCCCCCAAGCCAGCACCCAGCCTCCCTCCTAGGAGACTAGGGCCAGTGTCCAGCCATAGCCCCCGGGGGCCCACCCAGCCTCACCCAGGGTGGAGGGCAGAGCCCCACAACATACCAGTTGGTGCAGTCGGTGGAGTAGATTGCCCCAGGGGGATAGGAGAGTCCATTGTAAATGCACGAGCACTGGGCCACAGGGACACAGCCGTTCTGGCTGATGTCATCAAACACCAACCCTGCAGGAATGGGCAACATTCTCATGCTCAGCTTCCACGGCCCCAGAGGGGCTGCCCCGTGTCCTCACACCCCAGGGACCCAGGATGCCTCAGGCTGGGGCCACAGGGGCCCAGGCTGCACCAGGCTCCTGGTACCCAGGGCATTTGTGTTTCTCTGGGGCTGCACCAGGCCAGCGGGGTAGCAGGAAGGGGTGGGGTGCTGTCTCACCTTGAGGGCAGAAGCAGCCGCTGACACAGTGGTCCTCACAGAGCTGGGCACGCTCGAGGTTGGAGCAGGTGTCAGGGCAGGGCAGGCCACATTCACGATGCTCCATGTTGAAGGGGCACGCCTGGGCCGCTGCGACCAGGAAGATGGGGTTCATGTCACACTCGTCCCTGCCTCAGGGGTGTGAGGCTGGAGGGTGACGGGTGGGCAGCAGGGTGGGGGAGGCACTCACGGCACAGACTGGAGGTCCGCCAGTTCTGGGGCACCCCCCCAGCGTGCACGCACTGCCGTGCATACTCAGCAAGGGTGGGGCAGGAGCAGCTGGTGGGGTTGGCGTTGGCACAGAGGCAGATGTCCTGCTGGCAGGCCGCAATGTAGCTGCTGGCGTCCACCAGGGCATGGCAGCCCGAAAACGGCTGGCCAAGGAGAGTCCCCTGGCAGAACTCCTGAGGGCAGGGGCGCGAGCCACGCTGAGTCCCGGTCCAGGGCAAGTGGGGAGGCCACCAGACTGGCCCTCAAGATTCACCGTTCCATCTCCCAGGCTGAGACCCTCACTACCACCTCAGCCCCGTGTCTGCAGGAGCAGCTCCACCCACCGCTACACCACAGGGTTTGTTCCAGGACATACAAGGCCAGGCGTGCAGTTCCTTGTGGGCGCGGGGGCTGGGTCCTGGCACTGCTCCATGGGCCCATCCAGCTTCTGCAGGTTCCCATACTCAGTAGGGGTCAGCTTGATGTCTGCAAGACACATGATGTGGGCACCGCCTGTGGGCTCCCGGCCTTCCTCACCCAGCAGTGAAGCACCAGGCTGGTTCCCAGAGACGGGCTAAGAGGCCCAAGGGGGAACTTTGCTTTTCCCCTGCAGGGCTGAGGACACTTCTGTGTGCCAGAATTGTGCAGGTGTCTATGGGTGCGCTTGTGTGAGTATGTGTGCCTGTGTGTGAATGCTTGCAGGTGTGCATGTGTGTGCTGGGATTTTGTGTGCATGGATGTGTGTGTGTGTGCATGTGTGCGTGCCAGAACTGTGAGTGTGTGCGTGTGTGCTGGGGTTGTGTGCACGTGTGCACATGTGTGAGTATGTATGTGCTTATATGTGTGTGCTTGTGTGTGTTTACATGTGTGCCAGGATATGAGTGTGTACATGTGTGCATGTGTGCACGCACTGGGAAGGGTCTGGCTGGGACCTGAAGGATCAAACCTCCTGGCTCCTCTGTGTGGTGGTGAGCTCGAAGTGGGAGCCCTTCACAGCCCAAGCAAGGGTGAAGCAGATGCTTACTGTTGGAGAGGAACTCATTGAAGATGGGGAGGCCATTGAAGTCTCCACACAGCCCACAGGTCTGGTTGGCATATTTGTCATCCAGCTCCAGCTGAAAGGAAAGGTGACATCAGATGCTTGTCCCCACTGTGGACACTCCGGACGTGAGTGACAGATGGGATCTGGGAGATCACGATTCCCAAGGAGGGGCTCGACTCACACAGAGGACACTCAGCCATGAGACCCTCCCACAGCCCCTGCATACCTGGGAGTGTCTGGGGTGGTATCAGGCTGTAAGACAGACCTTCCCTGGAGGAGGCACCCCATAGGTGGGTCCCCAAGTCAGGGGGTGCAGACCATGGGCTCCATTTGAGTCTGGACACCATTCCTCGCCCATGGTGAGGAAGGGGCCACCATCCCACTTGCCTTCCCCAGAGTGGTCTCGAGAGAATGGCTGTCTGTCCAATCAAGGACTCCATTCTCCCACCCCCGTTTTACCAGGAGGCTGTCATCCAGGTTCCACATGAAGACTAGCCCCAGCCGGGCCACCACCTTCAGGTACATGTTGCTCTTCTCTATGAGGACTCCAGACTGGCTGAAGGGCAGCTGGACCCTGCAGAAGGGGCTAGGCTGAGGGGGAATGACCAGGGGAGGGGTTCACTGAGGACAGGGCCCCAGCAGGGGGTCTGTGCTCTAGACAACTGGAGGGTCCCTGCAGCCACGTGTATAAAGAGTTCACTGTGGTCACAGACTGTGCTGGTGTGTGGCACGTGGAATCACGTACAGGATAGGGATGTGAGACACATGGTCGTGTGTGGTGCCAGTGGTGGCACACAGGACAGACATGTGAGACCCTGGTTCTGACATCCAAGAGACAGAGGAAGGAGCCTGCTTCCAGAGGCAGAGCAAGGTGCCCTGGGCTACCGGGGTAGGGAGTGGGTGGTGGGCCAGCACAGGAGGCCTGGGGAGGGTGCATGCTGGCCCCACTTTCAGGGACTTTCAATGACTCCACATCCCTCCTGAGGCTGAAGATTCTCTGCCCTGCCCCAAAATGGTGTCCCCACCCAGGGCCACCTGGGCATTCCCAGGGCCAGACTCACGGACGGCTGTTGACCAGGACTGAGCTCTTTGTCAACTCAAGGACCATGCCATCGAGCTTCATGACGACCCTGCTGGGTGTGGTGGCGTTGGCCTCCTGGCTGCGGCGCACCTGGATGTTGAAGTCCTCATAGGCGGCTCGGCAGTGTGAGGCCAGGACGTAGTTGCAGAGGCCAGGGAAGCGGAAGATGTCACCGTCGAAGGTCTTGTAGTGGAAGTCACCCCACGTGCTGCAGACTCGCCCGTTGTGTGCTGGGTTCAGGGCTGGGGTGGGGGGGGAAGCAGTGGGGGCTTTCTGAAGGCAAGGCGCCCACTGTCTTCAGCCCACCTGTCTGGGTTCCCACAGACATGCTGCTGCCCCAGGTGGGCCCCTGGGAAAAAGTCTGCTTGGATCAAAGAAATAGTGGGAATGTCCTCCTGGGAGATTTCTCAGCCCTTTCTGAAGACTTACTCAGTGTGAACCCTGAAAGCCAGCCCCTTCCAATGGGCTCCTCTGGTTTTGAGGGAAAGAAAAACCCAGCAAGCACACCCGTCCCTGGCCCAGCACCTCTGGGTTTCACCCACCTCGTACGACAGGGACCGTCTTCAATGGTGGGAAGATGGTCACACCACCAAGTGGGTCACCTGTGGGGACAGGTGTGTGTGAGGTACAGCCCCCATTCCCATGGTCTGGAGCATCCACTGCCCAGAGTGGCTGACCCAAAATGCCTCCTCTGAGGCAGTTCTGCAGCGTGCCAACACCTCGTTCCGTTATGCACACACATGGGAGCAGATAAGGCCACTGCAGCCAGGGACTCAGATTTTCCTTGGCTGCTTCAGTCCCTCTCAGCCTAGAGCTGTCAGGCTCACTCTCGCCTGGCCTAGAAATTTCTGTTTACACACAGAAGGCTCCCTGCGCCCGGAATTTCAAAAATGCCTGAGTCAACATGGGCAGCTGAAGACAATCTCCTGGGTGCTGAGATTAAGCCCGGGTGACCCCTCCCTGAGCTCTAGGTGTGGAGAGGCAAAATGAGATACCCTGGGTCTGCCCTGGAGCTGCCCCTGCACCCGCCTCTGCCAGCCACAGGGGACGGTGGCCAGTGGTCTTCCATCACCTGGAGTGCACAGCACTACCCACACCATGGTGCCAAGGCCAAGAAGACCAGTGTGCCTCTGATACATGAGCCAAATTGGGACACGGAGATGAGAAACCCAGCACACGTGAGCTCCAATGCCCCGGCCAGGGTGCAAGGTCTTGTGGGACCTGCCCAGACTGAGCCCTCTCTCTGATGCTCCCTCCAGGGCCTGGCCTGGACATTGTGGCCAAGGTCACGCCATGGGCCCTGCACAGGGACTAGGTGGGAAGGCCGGGCAGTGTGGCCCTACTCCGGGGACACGCCTTCGGCACACAGTTGCCCCAGCAGACCAGTGGTGGTGGGCATACAGGCCCTGTTCAGGGAGAGAAGCTTGTCTCGTCAATTGGCCACATGAGGAGACTGCGACAGGATGTGAGAGGGGTGTTGTTGGGCCAGCAACAGAGTGGGGTGGACAGAGGGGCTGCATGCAGTGGGCTGGGGTGGTGTGTGGGGGTGTTTCTCTGGTGGGGGCTGTCTGGGAGGCACCCAAGGTGAGTGAGCACTTGGGGCTCTGTGTTGAGTTGTGGCGAGTGGGCAGGATGGCGTGCCGAAACTTACCACCTGGCCCTGGCTGGATGGTAGAGAGGTCCGGGTAGTACTTATAGCTGGAATCCGTGAAGCCATACTGGGCATGGCCTGTGGGAGAGGAGGGGAGGCGCCTGAGTCAGAGGGTGGGTGGAAGGAGAGAGAGGTGTGGCTGAGGGATGGGAAGCAGTGTGCCAGTCCCCTGTGCTGGCAGAGTGGGCTTAGGTGAGGGTGCCATGCTGGCCAGCTGGGGCCTCAGCCAACCAGGGTATCTATCCTCACAGGCTGAGCCTGTGGGGTCCTTCTGGGCTGGCAACTCAGCCGAGACCCTTGTGAGCTTCCCCTAGTCTTGGCCCTAATGGGAGCTCAGCATTTGGTGGGGGGTTCCCTCTGTCTCCAGGTTGTTCATCCATCCATCCAACCATCCAACCATCCACCCATCCACCCATCCACCCATCGACCCATCGACCCATCGACCCATCCACCCATCCACCCATCCACCCATCCACCCATCCACCCACCCTTCCATCCATCCATCCATCCATCCATCCATCCATCCATCCATCCATCCATCCATCCATCCATCCATCCATCCATCCATCCATCCATCCATCCATTCATCCATCCATCATCGACCAATCCATCTGCATTGGGAATCTCTCATGCACTGGGCCCTGGTGGGGGGATATAGGGATGGCCTCAGACAGCTGCAGCTTATTGGAAGGTGGTCAGTGCTCCAGGGGACACTGAGCATGGTGGGACTCTGGGGGGTCAGGAATGGGAGTGCTCAGAGTGGCTCCATCCCTACTGTTCTGTCCTTATTGGGTGTTCTCTGCATCTCCTGCCAAAGGATGACCCTACAAGGGCAGACAAGTGGGTGAGCCAAGGACGGAAACCCTCCGGAGCCCCTCGGGAGCTGGGTCAGCCGCACAGCCGATCTTGTCTTCCAGACTTCCCAGCCTGGTCTGCACCTTGAGCCTGACCCTGAATGCCACCCTCTCCCACTCTCTCTCCAAGGCTCTGCGAATGCCCCAGGGAGTGAGGGCCCATTGTGAGTGGTCCTGGGCCACAGGGGGCCCAGGGGGTGGCCCAAATTCAAAGAGGGGAGGTCGTTCCCAGCTCTGGTCACACAGGGAGCTCGAGCCACAGTACAGGCCAAGTGGATGAGCCCGCTACCTGGGTGGGAGCCAAGGTGGCCATGGCATTGGAAACTCAGCATGCTATGCTGAGGTCCCCACCATGCCGAGGGCTCAATGCCCACCCTACTGGCCAGGACCCCAGAAACATCAAGCTCCTCCCTGGGGCAACTCCTCCTGGAAAAACGCTGTCACTGCATATCTGTCCTGGCCTCAGTGTCCCTGGGCAGCAGAGGCCCATGTCGGAGGATCTGCCATGGGCAGTCTAGGGCCGTGGGGGCCCACGAGACTCCCTGTTACCCTTGCAATGTAGGTTCTCCCTGGGACTCACTTCATGCCCTCCACCAAGACTGGGCACCCACCAGGAGACCTTGATGCCCAAGTGCGGAGTGTGCTAGTGGTGGTGGGGGGGGCGTCTGAGGGGCAGGTGGTTGAGCACCCACTCTGACCAGCCTGGCTGGTTGGGGCCACGAGCAGCAGTGGGTCCTGTGAGGACTGGACCTCCTGGCCAAAGCCACCATTGGAGGGTCAGGGCCACTGCTGGAGGGTTGAGCCAGCCACCGAAGATCAGTTGCTGGATGGGGCAGGCAGGGTGCTTAGGATGCCTGGGTTCTGCCTTCCCACCACTAAGCCCTGTAGGCATCCCGGACTCTGAAGTCCCCAGACATCCCCCATCCCATGAGGCGCCAGCTGGGGCCACCGGTAGGGGCTGCGAGACCCCTCATGGGCCCACTCAGAGTGAGGCCTGCCTGGGCCAGGGCTACCCCAGGATTTTGGGACTGGCCTGGGAGAGGTGGACATTGTGAGCCATACCTGTGTGCTGGGTGCAGGTCAGGGCGAGAGCCAGGGCCCAGAGCAGGGCCAGCCTCCTCCGGCCAACAGCCATGGTGTGGGCGAGGGGAGAGTCCCCAGGGACAGCCGTAAAGAGGGGATGGAGTCTGCAGGAGACTTTTGTAGCCCAGGGGCTGGCACGGCCCAGGGCTTCACGTGGGCGGGTAGGGCGGGGCCTGTGGCTCCCCCTCGCCCAGGTAAACAGTGGGCTCTCACTGTGGCAGGCAGGAGATGGGCGGGTCTGTTGGGGTGGGGCCAGTTTTGCCAAGGGCCCCCGAAGTCCTGGTCTGAGGGCATCCTCTTCCCGGGCCCCCACCCCTGGACTTTCCAGGGCAGTTCTCTGGGCCTGCAGCCTGACCTCCGAGTCCAGAGTCTGGAGACACTGTCAGACCCTCGCTCCCTGGGTGGCCGTGGTCAGTAGGTTGGGGGCAGCAAACTCTGAGCCACAGGACCCCTCCTATAGTGCAGCCCAGCCCCGCAGACCCAGGGCTCCCCATCCCAGGTGGGCAGCAGGCCAGCTTGGTCCACCCTGTGGCTTAGAGCTGGGAGTGGTGAGTGCCCACACGGCTGGCTCCAGCTCAGGGCAGCCCTGGCTCGGACAGGTCGAGAACCTCTCACTGATGGGGCTTTGAGGAGAAGGTACCATTGTGTGACGGACAGTCTGCTCCACATGAGGGGCGTGTGAGCGGTGGGGTCCTCATCTGGGCAGCTGGGGGCATTAGGGCTGGACTCAGCTGTCCCTCCTGGGTGGCCACACACCATGGTCAAGGTGAGCAGCTCCTCGGCTCACAGGAGGGCTCACCTGGGGTGAGACTGGCCCTTTCCTGCAGGTCCTGGCAGGAGGGGCACCAGCAGGTCTGGGTGGTCTCTGCACTGCTGGGGTCGGGGGCATTCTCTCCGGGCTATCTTGGGCCCATCTCCAGTCACTCCCATCATTTAGTCTCTGTCTCTTCAGCTGCCCTCCTTGTGCCCCATCTTGGCCCAGGTGCTGAGGGGAAGGCCAGCTCACACATGGCAGGATTGAGTTGGGGGCCCAGAGGACAATGAATGATGGAACAAATGGATGAATGAAAGAGTGGTCATGGGGGAGGGTGAGTGAACGCATGAGTTGGGGAGTCAGGCTTTCTGAATGCCACCCAGAAGCACTGGGGCTCCCTGCCCAGCCTCGGCTGGACACCAGGCCGCTTGGCACCTGGCCCAGGTGTGGGCAGGTCCTGAGCCAGTATGTAAACAGTGGCCTTTCCAGCTGGCCAGGGGCTTGAGCAGGTCCCAAGGGGCAAGTGATGGACCTCTGCAGTTTAGATAAGTGGGGTGTGGGGAAAGGAGGGCTGTGGCAGCAACCTGGCTAGCCTGTGTCCTCTCTGAATCAGGAGGGGTGCAGGCCTGCGTCACTGGCTGGTCCACACCATGGCCCTTGACCCTCTGAGTCAGTGGCCAGCCTTTCTCAGAGAGCACACCCTACCTGCCTGAGGTGGAGGCTGCGTCACGGGCACTGGGACAGCCCCAGGCAGCTGCTAACGCCCTCCTCAGCACATCTCTGAGATGCCACAGGGCCACTGTGGGTCCTGGCCGGCTGACCTCCTGGGCTGAGCGTCCTCCTGGGGCCCTGACTTGGGGTGAACCCCCAACACAGGCTACCATGCTGACCTCCTGGTCAGAGAAAACCAGTGCAGGCCAGACACCCATGAGACCCAGGCCCGGTACCCACTGATGTCTAAGGTTTTTGAGCTCTGGAGGGCCCTTGGTTGCCAGAAACTACAGCAGCCAGGCAGGTCAGAGAGAAGCCCAGGGAGCGGGAAGGGGGCTGCTACTCCTGGAACTTTCCAGAACACCCCTCTGGGAAGCTCACCTAGTCACAGATGCAGCCCAGTCTGTTTTCTGAGTCTTGCTAAATGCTTCCTGTGTGTCCCCAGGGCCATTGAGGGTGCCAAGGCCTTAGGGTTCAGAGGAGTCCAGGAGCAAGGGGCCCAGAAGCACTGCTGGTGAGCCACCCTGGGGTGCAGGGCCCAGAACTGCCCTGCTTTCTCGGCTCCAAGAGCCACCCCTCAGGAGCCAGGGAGGTCCAGTGGCATCACCAAGGGGGTGTGGGGGCTGCAGACCACACCAGATGACACCGTCAGAGGGGATGACACCAAAATGACTCTCCATAAAATTTTTCTGCAGTGTTTCAGCAGAAATGTATTATTATTTTTTTAATTCTGTAGTTGTAACAACAGAAACGTTTACATAAGCCCAGCTGACACGTATCAATATACGTCCAAGGCTAAAACTCTATGCTAATTTACTTTTTGAACCTTCTAATGGGCTCCACTTCTGTTACCCAGTTACAGTGATGCTTCAAATCACGAGGTTTCGTCTGCTCACACAACAAGGACCCGCTGTGGTTTTCGTTGCTGCCGGTGTCTTTACAGTGGTGGATTTTGTCAAATTTTTTGGTGTTTTAGCTACAATATTGTAGTAAGTAGTATTTGTGAATCTATACGGTAACTTTTTTGAGAATAAACTAGTAATTAAAGGAAAAGGAGAAAAACCATAAAAGGCTTCCGCTCAGTTACCGATAATGTTGTAATTCAAGGTAGAAAGATTTTACAAAAAAATTTTGTTGTTAGTATTCGTATACTCTAAGAAATGCTACATTTAAGCAATTTGCAGCTATATTTATCACATATCATTCTATGATGGAAATTGATAATAAACATCACTAAGGATTCTGTATGGTCTCGTACTGAAGGAGGTCCATGGGGGGTGATGCCATGAGTTACTGCACAGGCTAACAACAGCCCTAGTGACGCCAGTGGGGAGGCCCACCCACCCTGAGGGCTCCCGTGATCTTAAGCTTCGAGTCAGAGCTTCCTCCACCCCAGCCACCATCCCATACGTGAGCCCACCTGCTGCTCCCCCAGCCCTGGGCTGGAGCAGCCCATATTTCTGCGGGGCCCCATGGGAAGGAGCCTGGAGTCAGGGTCTGATTTGCAAATTGGGTCCTTCCCATGACCTCTCCAGCCCTCAGGCCTGGCCTCAGCCAGACCTTCCATCCCCCATCCTCAGATGCTGCTTACGGACGTGGCTGAGAGTGTGACAGAGGACTCAGCTGGGGCCTGGACCTCCATTTGGGGCTTCAGGGGTGGTGGTCTCTGAGAGAGGGGGCTGGTGAGAAGCAGGCGCACCCTCTTAAAGCGAACCAACCTGGCGTCCAAGGCAGCAGCGACTGTCAGCCAACAGGATCCACCAGCCAACAGTGGAAAAGGGCAGCATCCCAGGCCAGATGAGCCAGCTGTGCGGCTTGGGACAAGCCACTACTTCGCAGAGCCTCGGTTTCCCCAAACGAAAACAGGCAAGGAAAAGCTCAATGAGCCATGAGGATGTACCGTGTGGGTGCCATGCTCAGGGAGGCGGCAGCCTGGTCCAGGCAATGGCCCCAAGTCCCTCACTGTCCCCTTCTGTCCTGAGGCTGCACATCTCAGTGACCACCGACCACTGACTTCCCCCCTCCATCTGATTGCCTCTGGGCTCATGAGCCTGGAACAAGACAGGGCCTCATTTGGAGGGTGCGGAGGTCCACCCCACGGGGTGTCCCCCAGGTGTAGTCACGCGAAGTGAGAACACGTGGATGGCTAGAGGGAGGTGGAGACTGAGGTGATGTTGCCAACGTTCCCCTACCCGCACCTCCAGCTGGCCTGACTCAGGTGTGCTGAGGTTACTCACAGGTTGAACAGGCTGGCCCTGGATCTGGCTGGGGACAGACCCTGAGGGAAGAGGGACAGTTGATCAGGTCTGCCTGGGACCCACAGATGGTTCCACCCCTTCCCCCCTATGCCGGCCCTCCTCCATGTTTGAAGCATATGGGCCTGCACCCATTCTCGGATCTCGGAACCCAGGGACCCCTGTCGAGTGTGAATTGCCGCTTTCCAGGCTCTCGCCAGCAGCATTGCTGGTTATGGCTCTTTTCTCCGATGTGTGGTGGGCAGGCAGCCCAGCCCAGCTCCCTCTGGGGGTGTTCTTGCCTTGAGCAGGGTCCAGTCCACCCCTCTCCATTCCAGCTCCTCACACACCTGGCAGGAACGGAGCCAGGGGCTACTGGCTGCAAGGCAAGTGAAGCCCTCAGACCTGGCCCAGCCCTGGGCTTGCCCTGACTCAGCCCTAACCCCCCGACCAGGCTGACCTGGCTCTGACCCCAGCCCAGCCCAGCTGTTACCAGCCAATGCAAAGGGGAGTGGGACGGCTGATTTCAACACCACCACCCAGGTTGGGACTCCCCCCAGACCTGTCACTTCATTCCTGTGTCTGAACACAGCCTGAGGCCCCAGACAGCCTGAGGCCCCAGACCAGGTGACGTGCAGGCCGGTCGGGGTCAGCCCAGTTCTGGCCAGCGGAATCCAGGAGGGCCGTGCCCTACACCGCAACCCTCAGGCCAGCCTCTCCTCAGCCCTCCTCCTCTCCCAGGGGCAGGCATGCTTGGAGGGAGGCTTTGAAGTGGGGGAGGCAAGCAGCCTCACACCTAGTACCTGCATCAGGCCCTCAGGGCTCCAGGGGTTGGCATGTCCCTGGGAGGATGAGACAGTGGACACAGCGCTGTTCCACCTGAGACTGCTCAGTCAGGTGGCCAGGGGGTGGGACCCTCGAGGGCCTGTAGGGTAGGAGCATGGAGAAGATGAGGAGGCTCCCCCAAGCCACCTGGAGAACCCAACCCCACCCCCCAGAGTTGAGGGCGCCCAGGCCAGCCCCCCCTCCCAGCCCCAGAGGAGACTCCATGGCCTGGTGTCAGCTGGAGTATGACAAGCTCCCAGCGCGGCTTATCTTCAGCAACTTCGCGCGTCCACGAGGACTTCGTGGCCTTTGACCTCCAACCCTCCTGGACACGGTGTCTCTCTGCCACCAGCTGACCCTTCCCCCGACTATCACGTTCCAATGCTGACATCTCCACTGATGCCAGAGACAATCCCAGTGGCTCGACCCAATGCTTCCTGCACCAGACAGTCCCACACACTAAGCTGCATTAGTCGGAACTTCCAGTTTCCTGACGCTTGATGACCCCGACTCATGGTGATCCCAAGTGTGTCAGAGTAAAACTACTCCATAGGGTTTTCAATGGCTGACCTTTTGAAACTAGATTGCCAGGCCTTTTTTCCAAGGTGCCTCTGGGTGGACTTGAACCTCCAATCTTTTGTTAGCAGCCGAGCACATTAACACCATCTGCACTGCTTGGTCAGAGACTGCATTCTTATTTTAGGATCACAAAGAACCCAAAGGGGACGTGAGAGGCGTCCCAATTCCAGACGTGGTAAGACGCCCCCAAAGCCATAGGACTGACAAAGTGTACCATCATTAAGTAAACACATGAGAACCCAGGAGCTTTTCGAGGCCAAGCAAACCCCCAAAGTCTCACAAGTGGCCAGACCCCACAAGGGAGGCGGCAGGGCCAACACTGAGCTCTCCCCGACCTGAAGCAGCTGGGAGAATGCTGCACGAACTCTGCTCCTGTTGTTCTCAGACGATCAGTCATCCCATTTTACCGACAGGCTCCTGAGGCATAGAGAAGGTATCACCTGCTCGGGGCCACACAGCTGGGGTGGGGGTGAGCCAGGACGCACACCCTGCCCCGCCCCCCACGTCTTCGACCCCACGTGGGTTCTGCCTTGGGGAGGGCTGCAGGGTCAGCGTACTCTTTGTCCCCCACAGCCCTGCGGATGCACGAGTGGGGAGGCTGCGTAGGACCTCCTCCCAGCTCAGCCCCTCGACCGCGAACACACAACTGTGCCCCTGAGCCTGTTTTCTGTTCTAGAAGGATCCTGGCTGACATCCCAGTGCACCCTCCTGTCTGGCGTGAGGGTGCTGTGGCACTGAGGCTTGTTGGGTGGGGGGCTCAGACCACCCAAGCCAAACTGCTGGCTTTGCTGAAGCTGTAGTTCAGGGACATTTCAGTTGGGAGACAAGTCCTGTAACTACCTAGAGCCCTGGTGGCACCGTGGTTAAGAACTTGGCTGCTACCAAAAAGTCGGCAGTTGGAATCCACCAGCCGCTCCTTGGAAACCTGATGGAGCAGGTCTACTCTGTCCTACAGGGTCACTATGGGTTGGAATCAACTCGATGGTAACAGGTTTGGTTTTTTATTTTCTAAATCAGGATTTCTGGGAAAAATAGAGAGTGATCAAATGACGAAAGACAGGTCACTCCAAGCTGGTGCAGAGGAAATGGGTCTGCTGGCTGGGCAGGCACTAACCGGGGTTCAAATCTGTGCTTACAGGATTTATCTCTGTGTTGACAGAAAGGGCAGGCCCACGTGGAATTTATGAGCCAGGGACTTCCGTGATAAGAGGAAGGCTGGAACCCTCTCCTTGTTCTACTCTGGGGGTCCAGGGAGAGCCACGCCCGTGACGGCCGTGGTGGGGCCAGCCACCTGTCCCGCTGCAGCAGAGGGGACCCCTCTGGGCTGGTGGGGGTAGGGCGGGCTCTCCTCCCGGATGGGGGAGCAGAGAGTAAATTTGGTTTTAGGGCTGCACTGATTGGAACACCTTCGTGCTTGTTTGTCTTCTCTGAATCACTGGGCACACAAAATTCCTCACGGGACTCAGAACTTGGGCCAAAGGGGCAGCCCCTGGCCGGGTCAGTGGCACCAAGCCCCTTGCCCAGCGCCACCTCATTCCTGGTCTGTGTAGGGGCAGGGGTGGGGCAGCTGTGCTCAGAGGCAGGGGAGTTTCCTCATCTCCCAATCCAGCATGGCTTCTCCTTCCTCCCCTGGTTCACGCTGGGCCCTCCGACCTCCTGGGCCCCAGATCCATGCCTTAGTGCTGTGCACCTCAGATAGTTCTGGAAAAGGTGGGGGGAGGGTTGTTCACTGGCTGTTGCTGGCTAGTCCTCAGCCCTCCCTCTCCCCCAGCCCCATCACTGAGAGGATCCTGACACTCGGGACACTCATGACACTCAGGAGCTACTCCCTGAGATCCTCTGTGTGCCTCTGGCCTCCTGGCAGCCTAGGCACTCCCCCCAGTCCCTTCTCCTCCACTGCAGTTTCTCCGATCTCTCCCACACCCTCAGAGGCCACTGCAACCCCACTGCCCCCTCCCCAAGCAGAAAGCTCCCCAGGCTCTGGGACCACACCATCCTTCAGACAGGGCCTTGAGGGCACTGCATTCCCCACTTCCCAGGGGCAGGTCGGAGCCTCCAGTCCCAGGACAAAGGAGGGATGTCAGTTCAGAGGGTTCTGTGTGTCCATCAAATGCCATCAGCACAGCTCAGCGTGTTTTTATCAGTATAAAATTGCACCCATAAACATCAGAACAAAACCCCCACCCACCTCCAGAAAGTACCCATGCAAAAAACCTGGCTTTGTCAGACCCTTCAGTGGACAGATGAAACGCCTCTAACTCAGAGCTGCCTGGCATCTGCTCTCTAGGCCAGCTGCTCTCTCTGGTGGCCTTGGAGGGTCCTCCCTGTCTGAGGGCAGCCACTTGGCCAACCCCGCCATCCAGTCCAGCCAGCCCCCTCATATCTGCGTTCAGTTAAGCAGGGCTACAGTTGCCTGGGTACGCCTATGTGAATCATGGCCCACACGTAGATTAGGGCAGGTCCCACCTGGTGCCAGAGGGTCTGCCACATGGCTAGCCAGGGTCCGGGCATTGAGTCCACCAACTGAGGGGCTTTGGATCCCCTCCCTACACAGCTCCTGGACTCTGGTCACCTCCACATCAAGTCAGCCAACTCAACTGCACACCTGTTGGAGCTCAGAGCTGCAGGGGGTCAGGGCCCCAGCCTCATCTGAGAAATGGACAAAGGGACCACGGCCCAACATGGACCTGTCCCTGAGCCCAACACAGCCGGGCAGAGGCAATGCTGTGTCCACTGAGAGAGAGCCAGGGAGGTGATAGCCTGGTGCCCGGCAGCTGGGGAAGTAACACCAAGAGACGCGTGCCACAAGTCCTGGGTGAGAAAAGTAGCATACGTCACTCCTCTCACGGGCTCAGGGTTGTGGACATGTGAGTAGAAGTTGCTGGAAGGAAATGCAGGGAAATGATCACAATGCTCAGGTCCGGGTGGTAGAACCAGAGTGATCACTCCTTCCTCTAACAGCAAATGCACAAAACAGTGGAACTGAGACATGGTAGCAGCAGAGGTCTACACACACAGGAACATACCTGTGCACACACATACACAAGTGCACTCACACAAACACACTCATACACAAATATACACACAACCTCACACAAACACACACAAAAGCACACATAAAAATAGACACAAACACACTCACACACACCCGTATAAACACATTGTTATGGATTGAATTGTGTTCCAAAAAAAAAGTGTATCAACTTGGTTAATCCATGATTCCCAGTATATGTGATTGTAGACCATTTTGTCATCTGATGTGATTTTCCTATGTGTTGTAAATCCTACCTCTATATTGTTAATGAGGTCAGATTAGCAGCAGTCATGTTAGCGTGTCTGGACTCAACCTAGAAGATTAAGTTGAAGCTTAAGTCAATCTCTTTTGAGAAATAAAAGAGAGAAGTGAGCGGAGAGACATGGTGACCTCATACCACCAAAAAAGAAGCACCAGGAGCATAGAATGTCCTTTGGACCCGGGGTCCCTGTGCTGAGAAGTTCCTCAGCCAGGGGAAGATTGATGACAAGGACCTTCCCCCAGAGCTGACAGAGAGAGAAAGCCTTCCCCTGGAGCTGGCACCCTGAATTTGGACTTCTAGCCTCCTAGACTGTGAGAGAATAAAATTTTCTTTGTTAAAGCCATCTACTTGTGGTATTTCTGTCATAGCAACACCAGATAACAAAGACATACATGCACAAACATACACATACAAACACACTCATACAAGCACACAGAAATACAGTCTCACACACGAACCCCCATACACACACACAAACACACTCACACGCAACCGTATAAACACACATAAATACACACCTTGTAAGAGGAAGAAAGGAGGGTCAGAGTCAGAGAGAAAGATCTGAAAACTCTACACCACTGGATTTGAAAATGCAGGAAGGGGCCATGAGCCAAGGAATGCAGGTGGCCTGTACCCAGAACCCAGTGCCATCGAGTCGATTCCGACTCATAGTGACCCCATAGGACAGAGTAGAACTGTCCCAGAAGCTGGAAAAGGCAAGGAAATGGATTCTCACCTAAAACTTGCAGCAGGAAGCAGTCTTGCCAACACCTTGATGTTCACCCATTGAGTCTGACATTGAATTTCTGACTTCCAGAACTGTGAGGTGGTAAATCTATGCTGTTTTAAGCCACTAAGTTTGTGGTTGTTAGTCACAGCAGCCATAGGAAACAGAATACATTTACCTTGTGGCCATCAACTTTGCAAAAACTAATTGAGCTCCAGTAATTTGCAGATCAATTTGGTTTTCCCATGAACACAATCATGACATCTGCAATTGAACACAGTTTATGTCTTCCTTTCCAATCTTTGCTACTTTTGTTTATTTTTTTATTGCCTTATTGCTTTGGCTACAGCCTCCAGTACAATGTTGAACAGCAGTGGTGAGTACAGGCATCCTTGTCTTGTTTTCAATCTTAGAGGGCAGCACTCAGTATTCCACTATTAAGTGTGGTGTATGCTGCGGGGCTTTTTCTAGATATCTTTTATCAGATGTAGGAAGTTCCATTTATTTCTAGTTTGCAGAATGTTTTTATTGTGAGCAAGCGTTGAATTACATTGAATTTTTTCCTGCGTCTTATTGAGATAATCACAATTACCCATGACAAGTTCCAAGACTCCACACCTTGGTAGTGGCTTAAAAAGTTAGTAGTCCTTATAAAAAGTCTAAGGAGCCGTGGTGGCTCAGCAGTGAAATGCTCAACGGTTAAGTAAAAGATCAGCAGTTCAAACTCACCAGACCCTCTGTGGGACAAAGTCCTGGCAATCTGCTTCTGTGAAGACTACAGCTTTGGAAGTCCTATGGGACAGTTCTACTCGGTCCTGTAGTCTCCATGAGTCAGAATTGACTCAACAGCAACAGGTTTATAGAAAGTCTAGGAGTCCCAGGTGGCGCAAATGGTTATGCACTCAGCTGCTAACCAAAAGGTTGGAGGTTCAAATTCACCCAGAGGTACCTTGGAAGAAAGGCCTTGTGATCTACCTGAAAGATCACATCCATTGAAAACCCTGTGGAGCACAGTTCTACTCCGACATACATAGAGTCGCTATGAGTTGAAATCAATTCAATGACAACTGGTTTGGTTGGCTTTTTGTTTTTTTAATAGAAAATCTAAGTGGCAAACACCTTATCAAAAGTGCTGTCTTTTTAGGGGTCCTGAACCCTAACATACAGTTTATACAAACTTATGTTCCTTGAGAGGTCCAAATTGTCCATTTCACAGACTAAGGGGGTGGGGTTGGGGAAGCAACCATAGTACTACCTAGGCCAGCCCTCTAGCTGACTATGTTGTTTCACTTTGTTTGAAATTTTGTTATCGCTTTTTCATTGTATGTTTGTCAGAAACTGTAGTGTGTATAATTTCTTACCTATGGAATTAGCTGTAGATCTCTATTCTATGTTGCTGTTGTTGTTAGTTGCCATCGAGATGGTTCTGATGCACGGCGATCCCATGCACAACAGAATGAAACACTGCCCGGTCCTGTATCATCCTCGCAACTGTTGTTATGCTTGAGCCCATTGTTGCAGCCACTGTGTCAATCCATCTTACTGAGGGTCTCCCTCTTTTTTGCTGACCCTCTACTTTACCAAGCATGATGTCCTTCTCCAGGGACAGATACCTCCTGACAACAAATCCAAAGTATATGAGACACAGTCTCACCATCCTTGCTTCTAAGGAGCATTCTGGTTGTACTTCTTCCAAGACAGATTGGTTCATTCTTTTAGCAGTCCATGGTATATTCAATATTCTTCGCCAACATGACTCAAAGGCATCAATTCTTCATCAGTCTTTTTTAAAAATTGTCCAGCTTTCACATGCATATGAAGCCATTGAAAACACCATGGCTTGGGTCAGATGCTCCTTAGTCCTCAAGGTGACATCTTTGCTTTTCAACACTTTGAAGATATCTCTTGCAGCCAATTTGCCCAATGCAGAGTCTTTTGATTTCTTGACTGCTGGTTCCATGGGTGTTGATTGTGGATCCAAGTAAAATGAAATCCTTGACAACTTCAATTTTTTTTCTGTTTATCATGATGTTGCTTATTGGTTCAGTTGTGAGGTTTTATGTTTTCTTTATGTTGAGGTGTAATCCATACTGAAGCCTGTAGTCTTTGATCTTCATCAGTAAGTGCTTCAAGTCCTCTTTACTTTCAGCAAGCAAGGTTGTGTCATCTGTAAAATGCAGGTTGTTAATGACTGACTCTTCCTCTAATCCTGATGGCCCGTTCTTCTTCATATAGTCCAGCTTCTCAGATTATTTGCTCATCATATAGATTGAATAGGTATGGTGAAAGGATACAACCCTGACACACACCTTTCCTGACTTTAAACCACGCAGTGTTTCCTTTTTCTGTTCAAAGGGCTCCCTCTTGATCCGTGTACAGATTCCTCATGAACATGATTAAATATTCTGGAATTCCCATTCTCCACAACGTTATCCATGATTTGTTATGACCCACACAGTCAAACGCCTTAGCATAGTCAATAAAACACAGGTAAACATCTTTCTGGTATTCTCTGCTTTTAGCCATGATCCATCTGACATCAGCAATGACATCCCTGGTTCCATATCCTCTTCTAAACCCAGCTTGAATTTCTGGCAGTTCCCTGTCAATATACTGCTACAGCCATTTTTGAATGATCTTCAGCAAACTTTTGCTTGCATGTGATATTAATGATATTGTCCCATGATTTCCACATTCAGTTGGGTCACCTTTCTTGGAAATAGGTATAAATATGGCCAGTCAGTTGGCCAGGTAGCTGTCTTCCAAATTTCTTGGTGTAGACGAGTGAGCACTTCCCGTGTTGCATCCATTTGTAGAAACATCTCCACTGGTATTCCGTCAATACCCGGAGCCTTGTTTTTGACCAGTGCCTTCAGTGCAGCTTGAACTTCCTTCAGTACCATCTGCTCCTGATCATATGTTACCTCCTGAAATGGTTGAAAGTCAATCAATTATTTTTGGTATAGTGACTCTGTGTATTCTTTCCATGCTCTTTTGATGCTTCCTGCATCATTTAATATTTTCCCCATAGAATCCTTCAGCATTGCAACTCAAGGTTTGAATTTTTTCTTTAGTTCTTTCAGCTTGAGAACTGCAGAGCGTGTTCTTCCCTTTTAGTTTTCTATCATCTCCAGGTCTTTGCACATGTCATCATAATATTTTACTTTGTCTTCTCTGTCTCCCCTTTGAAATCTTCTGTTCAGCTCTTTTACTTCACATTTTTTTCTTTTCTTTAGCTACTCAACAGTCAAGACCAACTTTCAGAGTGTCCTCGGATATCCATTTAGGTCTTTTCTTTCTCTCCTGTCTTTTTATTGACCTCTGGCTTTCTTCATGTATGATATCCTTGGTGTGATTCCACACTCATCTGGTCTTTGGTCATTAGCGTTCAATGTGTCAAATCTATTCTTGAGGTGGTCTCTAAATTCAGGTGGGATAGACTTAAGATCATACTTTGGCTCTTGTGGGCTTGTTCTAATTTTCTTCAGCTTCAGTTTAAACTTGCATATGAGCAATTGATGGTCTGTTCTACAGTCAGCCCTTGGCATTGTTCTGACTGATGATATTGAGTTTTTCCATCGTCTGTTTCCGCTGATGTGGTGGATTTGATTCCTGTGTGTTCCATCTGGTGAGGTCCCTGTGTATAGATGCCTTCTAGGTTGGTGAAAAAGGGTATTTGCAATGAAGAAGTCGTTGGTCTTGCGAAATTCATCATGCGATCTCCAGCAGTGTTTTTATCACCAAGGCTGTATTTTCCAACTACCGATCCTTCTTTGTTCCCAACTTTCACATTCTAATCACCAGTAATTATCAGTGCATCCTAATTGCATGTTTGATCAATTTCAGACTGCAGAAGTTGGTAAAAAATCTTCATTTCTTCATCTCTGGTCTCAGTGGTTGGTGTGTAAATTTGAATAATAGTGGTATTAACTGGTCTTCCTTGTAGGCATATGGATATTATCCTATCGCTGACAGCATTGTGGTTCAGGATTGATCTTGAAATGTTCTTTTTGACGATGAATGCAGTGCCATTCCTCTTCAAGTTGTCATTCGGGCGTAGTAGGCCATATGATTGTCCAATTCAAAATGGCCAGTACCAGTCCATTTCAGCTCACTAATGCCTAGGATATCAATGTTTATGCATTCCATTTCATTTAACCATTTCCAATTTTCCTAGATTCATACTTCATACATTCCAGGTTCCCATTATTAATGGGTGTTTGCAGCTGTTTCTTCTCAATTTGAGTCATGCCACATCAGCAAATGAAGGTCCCAAAAGCTTGATTCCATCCAAGTCATTAAGATAGACTCTACTATGAGGAGGCAGCTCTTCCCCAGTTGTATTTTGAGTGCCTTCAAACCTGAGGGGCTAACTTCTGGCACTATATCAGACCAGCTCCACTGCTATTCATAGGGTTTGTACTGGCTAATTCTTTTCATAAGTAGACCGCTGGGTCCTTCACCCTAGTCTGTCTTAGTCTGGAAGCTCAGCTGAAACGTGTCAGCCATGGATGACCCTGCTGGTATTTGAACACCAGTGGCATAGCTTCCAGCATCACAGCAACACACAAGCCCCCACAGTATGATAAACTGACAGACATATGGGGGTGACTATTCTATGGGTGCCTAAAAAACAAGAAGCAACATAATATATATTCAGGAACGAGGTTTCAAATATGTGAGTAAATCAACCTTATTAATTACATAATTCAAATCCTCTATCTGTATGTTTACCTATCTATGTATGATACTGTGATTGGGATTTTCTTAATTTCTCTGTGATTTTTCCTGTATATTTTTCAGTTTTTATTAAAGTATATTTATATACAGAAGTATTTATTATAATGTATTCACATACAGTAAAATTCACCCTTGTTCTTTGAATTTTGACAAACACATAGTTGTGTAACCACAATCAAGATAGAAGTTCCATCATCCCCCAAATTTCCCCTATGCTACTGTGTTTCCCCATCCCCAGCGCCTTGGAACCACTAAGTCTGTTTTCTAGTTTTTCCTTTTCTAGACGGTCATGTAGATGGAATCATACATACCCTATGTAGCCCTTTTGGGTCTGGCTTCTTTCACTTAGCAGAATGTGTTCGAAATTCATACAGTTACCTGCAGATTTCGTGAGTTTGTTCCTTTTGTTACCATGTAGGATTCCGTTGCATGGATGTACTACGGGTTTCTATCCATTCTCCAGATGAGGAACTTTTTTTTTCCAGTTTCTGGCAATTATGGATAAAATGGCTATGAAATTCACATATAGGTTGTTATGTGAGCCTAAGTTTTCTTTTCACTTGG
The DNA here is from genome assembly GCF_030014295.1 of Loxodonta africana. Taxonomy (NCBI): domain Eukaryota; kingdom Metazoa; phylum Chordata; class Mammalia; order Proboscidea; family Elephantidae; genus Loxodonta; species Loxodonta africana. The sequence goes on along the minus strand of NC_087348.1, from coordinate 1,237,303 downwards.
GTAAATATCTAGGAGTGGGATACTTGGGCCATATGATAAGTCTGTGTTTAAATTATAAGAAACTGCCATTTTCTAGAGTGGCTCTCTCGTTCTGCGTTCACACCAGCAATGTATGAGAGCTCCGGTTGTTCCACATCCTCGTCAGCCCTTGGTGTTGTCAATGTTTTATTTTAGCCATTCTAATAGCTGCGTAGTAGTATCTTGTTGTGGTTTTAATTTGGATTTCCCTAATGGCTAGTGGGAGCCCTGGTGGCACAGTGGTTAAGAGTTTGGCTGCTAACCAAAACTTGGCAGTTCGAATCTAACAGCTGCTCCTTGGAAAGCCTATGGGGCAGCTCTACTCTGTTCTATAAGGTCGTTACGAGGTAGAATTGACTCGAGGGCAACGGGTTTGGTTTTGGTTTGGTAATGGCTGATGAGGAAGACCCTCAACGAAATAGATTGACACAGTGACTGCAATGATGGGCTCAAGCATAGCAGCGATTGTGAGGATGGCACAGGACTGGGCAGTGTTTGGTTCCGCTGTACATAGGGTTGCTGTGAGGAGGCACTGGCTCCACTGCACCTAACAACAACAACAAATGGCTAATGATGTTGAACATATCTTTTTACATGCTTATTTGCCATTTATCATGCATATGTCATCTTTGTTGAAGTGTCTATTCAAAACATTTTTAAGTTGAATTGTTTATTTTGTTATCACAGAGTTTTGAAAATTCTTTATATATTCTGGTTATAAGTCCCTTATCAGATATGTGATAACCCCATTTTGATACAGTGTATAATTCTTTCTATATATTACTGAATTCTATTTTCAAATATTTTGTGAAGGAGTTTTGTGTCTATATTCATGAGCTATATTAGTCTGTAGATTTTTTTCGTATTGTCTCTGTCTGGTTTTACTATTTCATACTGGCTTTATAAAATGAATTGGGAAGTGTTCCCTTCTCTTCTATTTTCTGAAAAGGATTGTATAGAATTGGTATTAATTCTTCTTTAAAGGTTTGATAGAATTCTCCAGTGAAACCATCTGGCCTGGAGATGTCTTTACTTTTTTTTGGGGGGAGGGAGAGTTAAAATTTTGAAATCAACTTCCTTAGTAGTTACGTTGTTGTTGCTGTTGCATTCCATTGAGTCAGTTCTGACTCATAGCGACCCTATAGGACAGAGTAGGCCTGCCCCACAGGGTTTCCAAGGAGCAGCTGGTGGATTACGAACTGCCGACCTTTTGGTTAGCAGCCGAGTTCTTAACCACTGTGCCACCAAGACTCCTTAATAGTTACAGAGCTGTTCAAATTTTCTGTTTATGCTAGGTGAGTTACGGTAGCTTTTACTTTTAGAGGAATTGGTTCATTTCATTTAAGTTGTCAAATTTATCTGTGCAGAGTTGTTTGGAGTATTCTCTTATTATCCTTCCAATGTTTTCAGGATCTGTAGCGAAAGCCCCTATTTCATTCCTGATACTGCTAATTTGTGTCATCTGCCCCCCTTAATCAGTCTTGCTAGAAATTTGTCAATTTTATTGATCTTTTTGTTTGTTTGTTTCATAGACTCTGTTATTTTTCTGTTTTCAATTTCGTTGGTTTATGCTCTTATCTTTATTATGGCCTTTACAAACACATGAACCATTTCCTTGATATAAATCTCTCTGTATACGTATTTGTATGCTTTACTGGTTTTGCTTTTCTAGAGAACCCAGCCTAAGACAATGTCCCACAAGTCATTGAAGCTATTTTTTTTTCAATCTGTGTTTTCTCTTTGTTCTTCAAAGTGGATAATTTCTACTGAGCTGTCTTCAAGCAGGGTCCAATCCACTGTTAAGCCCATTCAATGATTTTTTTTTAACTGCAGATATTGTTTTATTTCCCTTTCCAAATTTCCATTTGGTTCTTTTTTAAAAGATTTTCATAGATCTCCTGAAGTTTCCCCACCTTTTTACCATTATACCCATTTTGCCTTGTAAGTAGTTTAATACATTTATAGTGGTTACTTTATTTATCTGCTAATTCCAACATATGGATTTCTGTGGGTCTGCTTCTATTGGCTGTTTTATTCCTCTTGATTGCGAGTCATAGTACCATGTCTAGTAATTTTTATTGCATATTGGACATTGTGTATAATACACTGTAGAGACTTTTGATTCTATTTTCTTTCTCAGGAGAGTGTTAAGTTTTGTTCTCGCAAGCTGTTAAATTATTGGTGGGTCAGTTTGATCCTGAAGAGGCTTCTTCTTAGGCTTCATCATCTGGGTCCCTTTCAGTTTTGCTCTAATTCCAAGGGCATAGCCATTAGTCCTGGGATATGGTCCTCACTCCTAAGGCATGGCTCTTATGGGGTTTCAGTGGAAAATTCAAAGGTGTTTAGCAAGCTGCTCTAACTTGGTAAAACTTGAACTCCAAACTGTTACCATGCTCTTATCTATCAGCCTTCCAACTGTTTCTTTCCATTAGGATGTTTAAAACTTCACCCTATATGTGACTTCTAAGGAATCAGCCAAAGTTCTGTGGCTAATTATTTCTGGGGTTTTCTTCCTAGTGTCCAGCTTTTCTGACAACCTTGAACTTAGATCTCAGACTTGTCAGCAAGCAAGCATACTTCTTTCAGCTTGCACTATGACCCCATGTGTCTGCAAACTGGGGTAGGTCTTCAGGGGGAAATCCAGCTAAATGTGGATCTCACCTTACTTTCCTTTTTCAAAAGTTATATCCCATGTGATTGCTGTCTAGTTTTGATTGCTCTCCAGTCTTTGAAATGGTTGTCTTTTATATTTTGTCCAGAGTTTACAATTGCTAACGGCAAGTGTGTTCATCTGATATGAGCCAGCCCACAAACACTGGATGAATCTCCTTTTTGTCCTTTTCTTCCTTATCCTCAAAGAACCTTTGAAGTCTTCCACATTACTTATTCAGTTTGATGCAGTGTTTTCCCGTTCTTTACTGATTTTAGTACAACTGTTAATTCTTCTTGTGCTATTCTCCTTATGTTATCTAGTCTCCTTCTCTGCCTGACTTCAGTCAACTCCTCTTTCATCTGTCACCTTTTCCATCTCATTCTCACTTGTTTCATGGTCAATGTTTTCTTGAATTAATAGATAATATAAATTGATACTTTCTAAACTATACTTTGCTTACCTTTTTTCTTTTTTTTTAATTTATAAAACTGTGTTTCCTTTGCCTCTCAGGAAAAATGTTTCCTTCATAGTAGCTAATGGGAATATTTTCATTGGCTTTACATCGATTCATTTTGTTTGTAGTTTGCTTGCTTAGAAGTGGTCTCTCCAGGCCTCTGGTACTTTTCAGTAGATAAGAGCTGTGGGTTCTACTGGTTCCTTGGTTACTGGTTAGCTTATCAGTCAGTGTGACTTAAAATGGCAATGGTTTACTCCAGGCTTACATTGCATGTCCACTATGGGCTGGCTGAAGCCTATTCTGCATTGTCTCAAGCTAGTAGAGCCACCACTACCATCAAGAACATTTCCAGGTGCTGTGGCAGAGGGCAAAAGTGAATGCTATTCTACAATCAGGGCAAGGATATTGTCAACAACATTAATTTTTCTATATCTTAATTTCCTAGATAGGCGAATTAATCTTGAGTAAATTTAGAGCTGGGTGTATGGCTGAGAAGGCTGGGATGCCAAGGAGGCTATGGACCTCAGAGGGTTAAGGTCTGATGGGGTGGGGGCTGGGGCTGGCCTGAGGAGGGAGCAGCCAGCATGATAGGGATCAAAGGGAAAGACAATGATGGAAGAAGGTGGGGAATACTCCATGGAGAAGGTGCACCTGGCCTGGAGGGCAGGTGAGAATTTTCTTGAGGTGCATGCACATGCAGGCTGGGGTGGGAAGGTGTGGAGGGGCAGTCCTTCAGTAGGGGCAAGAAGATGCCAGAGTGGATGAAGAGATGTGGACTGAGATACAGAGAAAGGAAGAATGAAGCCAGATATGAGGGAGGAAGGGAGGTTCAAGAGCCAGTGTGATGCATGGTTTCCAGGGGGCCAGAGGGAAAATCTGGTTGGAATACGGCAAACACTGGACAACTCACCCAGAAAGACCACATGGCTGGAAAGCGACAGCTAGGTGGCTGGGTACACCCTCTAACTCCCATCTTTGGGAGTTGGCCATTTTGCCCCTCATTCCCTAGCCCCTTCACTCATGACCTGCAGGTAGATCCCCACTGTATGTCCCCGTACTGCAGGAGCTCTGACGCTGTTTGGGGGAAAAGACAGCAAATGCGTGGCTCTGACTTGTGGTGGATGTGACAAAGGCGGAGATGGGATAGGTCCCCTAGAATCCCCAGGAAGGAGGGCTTACATCCAGCTGGCTTTGTGGGGGCAGTGGCTGCACTCAGCTGAGCCATGGAGGAAGGAAGAGGCCGTGGGAGAAAACTCAGCTCCATCGCAGGGTCGGCCCTGCCTCTGGCCTGGCCCCACAGAAATGTGGGTCTGGAGGCCTCACTGTGGGAAGAGTGGCCTGGGCTGTCCTTCCACTGCCCCTCAGCAGGTTCCCTGGGATCTTTGAGATCTGCAGCAACTGAGATCACTCACTGGCCAGGGCTGCCAAGGAGCAGAGCTCAGTTGGAGAGCCAGGCACCACCTTCTGGACCCCACTGCCCTTCCTGATGTGGACCAAGAACTGAAAGGCACTGGGGATACTGGGCATTTGCCCAGGCACCCTCCCCACTGCCCACTGGGTGGGGTGACTGTCTAGACTGCGAGGCCCCTCAGCTCCACCAGGCTTTTGTCCCCAGAGAGCCTCGTGAAGAAGACAAGCGGGCAGACAAAGGGGTGTTTGCCTTTCCGCTGCCCGCCCACCTGCCTGCTCTGGCTCTAGGCCAGCCTTGGGGTGCAGACCCACTACCTGGGGCTGCTGGGACACAGACAGCTAGAGTCTGACTCCAAGAGCTCGCCAGTCCATCTGCAGCCACAGTGTCGAGGGGCAGGGGGTGAGGACAGACTTCAGGGATTTCATGTCTCACTGAGAGCCATACGGCGGCTTCCTGGAGGGAGCATTCCAGCCAAGTCTTGAGTGCTGCACAGGACTTGGATATGGGGCTGGACGCCAGGACGAAGACAGTACAGGGGGGATCAGCAGGCAAACAGGGGCAGTTGGTGGGAGTGGGAGGTCTGCAAACAGTAGTGGGAGTGACAAGGGAGGGGTCCCAGGCTGTGGCAGTCCTCAGTGGGGAGGCCAGGCTCCTGCACCTGCTGCCAGGACCCTAGGGCCACTGCCCTGGGCCACCCCAAGTCCTAGGGTCTCAGCCCATCCCCCAGCTTACTGGACCGACCAACCCCTCCAAGCCATCCCTGGGTCCCCCTCCCTCTCTGGTGTCCCCCCTCATGGTCCTCCGTAGAACAAACAGAAGCACTGGGAGTTCTATCCCTGACATGTGGGGATTGGTGGCCCAACTCAGCCCCTCTTGTTCTCCAGCCGGCAGTCAGCGATGCTGCTCCACCAGGCCACGCAGTGGCCACCCACAGGCCTGGCTCCACTTGGGTTCCCAGTGTCTGTTTCTCTTCCACCCAAAGTCCTCGTTCACTCATTCACTCATTCACTCACTCGCTAAGTCCCTATATCTGTCTATCAGCCAGCCAGTAAGTGGTCCCGTGTGTCACTGCAAGGCCCCTAGGCCTGTGTGGGTGAGGGGCTCTAACTGGGCACACCCATTGCACCTGAGCCTGCTGGCCACACCTGAGACAACATCCTGGCCTTGATAAGAGGACTTGACACACCTGGGGCACGCTCGGCTCTTGCCTGCTTATCTGTGGGCAGCCACACCCTAAGAAGCCCACACAGTGGCGATAAGAGGACAGGCAAGGGGTGGGCTTGCTCACAGTAACCAATGGATATGTTACAGGGTGACAATATTGGGGGTGGCAACATCAGGGGTGGCAATGTCAGAGGGTGACGGTGTCGGGGTGGCAGTGTCGGGGGTGAAAATGTTGGTGATGACCATGTCAGAGGGTGACAATGTCAGAGGTGACAAACACTAGGAATGAAATAGAACAGGGGACATGGCTGGAGAGAGATGGTGTGGGAGTACGGCTATTTCAGAAACAGGTTCGCAGAGGTCCTCAGGGAAGGTCGTGTAAGCCTAGAGACCAGACTTTATGGTGTTGACACTGGAGACCCCCACACCTCCCCCATGCACCCCAGCGCAGTGTTTGTGGCATGTGTCAGAATTTCATTCCTTTTTATGGCTGCATAATATACCATTGTATGTAGACCGCATTTTGTTTATCCAATCATTTGTCGATGGGCACTTGGTTTATTTCCACCATATGACTTCTGTGAATAATGCCACAGCGAACACTGGTACACACGCATCTCTTTGAATTTCTGCGTTCGATTCTTTGGGGTATATACCCAGAAGTGGAGTTGCTGAGTCATACGATGATTCTGCGTTTAAGTTCTGGAGGAACCCACGTGCTGTTGTTCACAGCAGCTGCCCATTTTACATTCCCACGCAGTCCTCAAAGGTTCCAATTTCTCCACAGCCTTGCCAACACTTTTTATTTTCTGGGTTTGTTTTGTTTTTAATTTTTTATGATTTTTTTTTTTTTTTAAATAAAAGCCATCCTGATGGGTGTGAAGAGGTGTTCCACTATGGTTTTGATTTCGATTTCTTTGATGTATAATGATGTTGAGCATCTTTTCATGTGCTTATTGGTCATTTATATTTCTTCTTTGGAGAAATATCTGTGCAAGTCCTTTGCCCATTTTTTAAAAATAGTTGTTTGTCTTTTTGCTGTTGAGTTGTAACAGTTTTATATATGTATATATATTTTGGATATTAATCTCTTATCAGATATATATAATTTGAAAATATTTTCTCCCATCTTTTCACTGTCTTAGTATTGTCCTTTAGTGCAAAAAAGTTTTAAATTTATATGAAGTCCAATTTATCTATTTTTCTTTCCTTGCCTGTTCTTTTAGTGCCATATGTAAGAATCCATCACCAAATCCACAGTCATGAAGGATTTCCCATATGTTTTCTTCTAAGAGTTTTATCATTTTACCTCTTAGATTTAGGTCTTTGATCCATTTTGGGTTAATTTTTGTGTATGGTATTAGGTAGGGTTCCAACTTTATTCTTTTGCATGTGGAGATCCAGTTATCCCAGCACCATTTGTTGAAGAGATTGTTCTTTTCTCAATGAGTATTCTTGACATTCTCGTAGAATATTAATTGATCATAGATGTACGGGTTTATTTCTGGACTCTCTATTCTATTCTGTTGGCGTATACGTCTATCCTTATGCCAACACCACACTCTTTTATTGCTGAAGATTTGTGGTAAGTTTTGAAATCAGGAAGTGTGAGTCCTCCAACTTTGTTTTTCTTTCTCAATACATTTTTGACTATTCAGGGCCCCTTGAATTTCATTTGAGTTTTAGGCTAGTTTATCTATTTTTGAAAAAACAAACAAACAAAACACCATTGAAATTTTGGTAGGGATTGTATCCAATCTGTATTGCTATGGGTAGTATTGTCTTTCAATTTATTTAGGACTCCTTTAATTTCTTTCAACAATGTTTTATAGTTTTCAAGGTACAAATCTTCCACCTCCTTGGTTAAATTTATTCCAAAAAATGCTTTATACTACTGTAAATTAAATTGTTTTCTTATTTCTTTTCAGGTTGTTCATTGCTAATTGTCTTAGGCTGGTTTCTCCAGAGAAGCAAAACCAGTAAAGTGTATATATATATATATAGAGAGAGAGATTTATCTCAAGGGAATGGCTCACCTAGTTGTAAAGGCTGGCAAGTCCTAAGTCTGTGGGTCAAGCATCAACCTGGAGGCTTCTGACTCATGTAGCTGCAGGGCTCATGAACCCAAGATCGGCAGGTCAGACTGCAGGTCATAGGCTTACAGGCTGTGGAGGCCAAAGAATTCCAAGATCTGCAGATGTCTAATTATATAGTGCTGCTATAACAGAAATACTGCAAGTGGATGGTTTTAACAGATTTATTCTCTCTCAGTTTAGAAGGCTAGAAGTCCGAATTTAGAGCACCGGCTCCAGGAGGTCTTTCTTTCTCTGTTAGCGCTGGGGGAAAGCCCTTGTCATCAATCTTCCTCTAGTCTAGGAGCATCTCAGCATTTTCTTGGTGGTAGGAGGTCCCTCTGTCCTCAGCTCGCTTCTCTCTTTTGTATCTCAAAAGGGACTGACTCAAGATACAACTTAATCTTATAGATTGAGTCCTGCCTCATTAACATAACTGCTCTAATCCTGCCTCATTAACATCTTAGAGGTAGGATTTACAGCACATAGGAAAATCACATCAGAAGACAAAATGGTAGACAGTCACACAATTCTGGGAATCATGGCCTACTCAAGTTGACACACATTTTTGGGGGGCACAATTCAATCCACAATAGCAGGCAAGCTGCTAGCTCAAGTCCCAAGAACTGGAGGTCAGGTGATGAAAAGCTGATACAGGATCCAGAAAGAGCAAAAGCCAGAGAGCTTTGCCAGAAAATCCATATATATTGGATGCAGGCCACACATCCCCAGAAAAACTCCCTTTCCACTGATTGGCTGCTCATAATGGATCTCATCATGGAGGTGATTATGTCAAATCTCATCATGGAAGTGATTACATCATTACATTAACTGCCGAATTACACCATAACTGCCAAACCACTGAGAATCATGGCCCAGCCAAGTTGACACAACCTCAACCATCACAGCCCACCCCTTGTCTACTTAGCACCTGTACATTTCTCCTCAGACTGTACATAATCTGTTACATAAAGGCAATTATAAAGTAATACTTGTGCCCAACATGATACAACTAACACATGTACAACCCAAAATGCACGAGCCTTGTTTTTACATCTTATATTTTGCAAGTGGAAAAAACAAAAATATTTGATGCACTCATACAAGGAAGAAATATTCATAATAAGTATAGTCCTCATTGCTGCAACTGGCCATGTGGTGATAGCTGGTATTTAGAACTACCTTCTTCTTTTTTTTTTTTCTCTTCCACCACCCATTCTGTATTCCCTTCACCCTCAGCAAGCACCTCAGCTGGTCATTGTTCTGTGCCTGGTAGAGTGAACCAAACTTTCATTCCTGAAGTATCTGGGCCAGTAGTAGTGATATTGGAATCGGGTTGCTCTAGTTTTCCATTGACTTTAATCACAAGGCATGGAAGTACAGTACTAAGACACCCTAAGGGATCTCCTGTATTCCAGAATACTCTTCTTAACCTCCATTATGTAATATCAATCTGATTTCCTCTTGGTAATCAGGGTCAGTCACACTAGGCAATACGGCAACTCCCTTCTTTGTTGATCCAGAGGCATGAGGAACCCAAAGTAGCCGGGTGGCATTCTTAACTTTCAGTCCAGTAGAATCTGTATTGTGTCTCCTGGTGCGAGCATTCCTCCCTTTGGAACTAATAACTCTAGACCAGCAGAGATTAGGGTCATGGAACAGGAATCAAAAATTTTGTGAGTGGGTCACAAGGAGTAATGATGAGTGGTGTCACTCCCATTTCCGTCTCTTGATTCCTGGACCCATGAATCCTGGCTGTGGGAGAAGCAGCACCTTAAGCTGGATGCTGGCTTAGAGCATACACAGCCTCCTGGAGAACACTGTCCTAACCCTGCAAGGTATTGCCACCTAGTGGGCACCATAATTGTGTCTTTAGAAGGCTATTCCATTGTTCTATCAAACCAGCTGCTTCAGGATAATAAGGAACATGGTAAGACCAATGAATTCCATGAACATGGGCACATTGCTGCACTTCATTTACTGTGAAGTGAGTCGCATGACCTGAGGTTATGCTGTGTGGGACACATGACCATGGATAAGATATTTGTGAGTCCACAGATGATAGTTTTGGCAGAAGCATTGCCTGCAGGGAAGGCAAATCCATATCCAGAGTAAGTGTCTATTCCAGAAAGAACAAAACACCGCCCTTTCCATGATGGAAGTGGTCCAGTGTAATCAACCTCCCATTAGGTTGCTGGCTTATTGTCTTGAGGAATGGTGCCATTGTTGGTCTCTGCTGCTGGCAGATTGGGCACTCAGCAGTGGCTGTAGCCAAGTCAGCCTTAGTGAGTGGAAGTCCATGTTGCTGAGTCCATGCATAACCTTCATCCCTGCCACCACGGCCACTTGGTTCATGAGCCCATTGCACAATGATGGGAGTGAATGGAGAAAGAGGATGACTGGTTTCCACAGAACGTGTCATCCTTTCCACTTCATTGTTAAAATCCTCCTCTAACGAGGTCACCCTTTGGTGAGCATTCACATGAGACACAAATATCTTCACTTCTTTGGCCCAATCAGAGAGGTCTATCCACATACCTCTTCCTCATACCTCCTTGTCCACAATTTTCCAATCATGTTCCTTCCAAGTCGCTGACCATCCAGCCAAACAATTGGCCACAGCCCATGAATCAGTATACAACCACACAACTGGCCGTTTCTCCTGCCAAGCAAAGTGAACAACCAGGTGCACTGCTCAAGGCTCTGCCCATTGAGAGGGTTTCCCTTCACCACTGTCCTTTAGGGAGGTTCCAGAAAGGGGCTGCAGTGCTGCTGCCATCCTCCTTCAAATGCTGCCTGAGTATCATGCAGAACCATGTGTAACCAGACATGGGTTTCCTCTTCCTCAGTCAGCTGATCATAAGGACCTCCCCATGAGGCCACAGGTGCAGACTGGGAGAGGGCAGGTATTGTGACAGGAGTGGAGACCATGGGCATTTGGCCCACCTCCTCATGCAGCTTACTTGTGCCTTCAGGTCCTGCTCAGGCCCGATCTCATATATACCACTTCCATTTAATAATGGAGTGCAGCTGTGCACGTCCAACTTTATGACTCTGTGGGCCAGACAGCACCCAGTTCAAGATGGGCAACTCAGGCCTCATGGTGACTTGGTGACCCATGGTTAAACATTCAGTCTCTACTAAGGCCCAGTAACAAGCCAAAAGCTGTTTCTCGAAAGAGTAATTGTCTGCAGAGGAAGGCAGGGCTTTGCTCCCAAATCCTAAGAGTTTGCACTGTTGTTCACCAATAGGAGCCTGCCAAAGACCCCAAACAGCATTTCTATCTGTCACTGACATTTCAAGCCCCTTGGATCAGCTGGATCACATGGCCCAAGTGGCAGAGTGGCTTGCCCAGCAGCCTGAACCTGTGGCAGAGCGTTCTTCTATTCTGGGCCCCACTCAAAACCAGCAGCTCTTTGAGTCACTTGATAAATAGGTTGAGTAGCACACTCGAATGAGGGATATGCTGCCTCTAAAATCCAAAGAGGCCCACCAGGCACTGTGCCTCGTTTTTAGATGTAGGAGGGGCCAGATGCAACAACCTGTCTTTCACTTTAGAAGGAGTCTCTCCACATGCCCCACACCACTGGACCCCTAGAAAATTCACTGAGGTGCAAGATGCCTGAATTTTTGTCAGATAAATTTCCCACCCTCTAGCATGCAAATGTTTTACCAATAAGTCCAGAGAGTCATTGGCACTTCTTCCTTAACGTGTCCGATCAGTGTAATGTCATCAGTGTAATGGACCAGTGTGAGGTCTTGTGGAAGAGAAAGGCAATCAAGGTCCCCGCATACTGAATTATGACTCAGGGCTGGAGAGTTGATATACCGCTGAGGTAGGACAGTGACTGTGTATTGCTGGCCTTGCCAACTGAAGGCAAATGGCTTTTGGTTTTCCTTCAAAATCATAATGGAGAAAATGGCATTGACCAGGTCAATAGCTGCACACCAGATACCAGGAGATATGTCAATTTGCTCAGGCAATGAAACCACATCTGGAACAGCAGCTTCAATTGGCGTCCCCACCTGTTAAATTTCCAATAATCTACTGTCATTCTCCAAGATCCATCTATTTTTGCACAGGCCAGTGAGTTGAATTGGGATGTGATGGTAATCACCACCCCTGCATCCTTCAAGTCCTTGATGGTGGCTCTAATCTCTGCAATCCCTCCAGGAATGCAGTATTATTTTTGGTTTACTGTTTTCCTAGGTAGCGGCAGTTCCAATGGCTTCCACTTGGCTTTTCCTACCCTAATAGCCCTTACTCTACTTGCCAGGGATCCAATGTAGGGGTTCTGCCAGTTGCTGACTATATCTATTCCAATTATGCATTCTGGAACTGGGGAAATCATTACAGGATGGATTTGGGGATCCACTTGACCCACTGTGAGATGAACATGAGCTAAGACTCCATTAATAACCTGACCTCCATACACTCCCACTCTGACTGGTGGGACACAATATCTTTTTGGGTCTCCTCGAATTAGTGTCACCTCAGAGCCAGTGTCCAGTAAGCCCCAAAATGTCTGATGATTTCCTTTTCCCCAGTGAACTGTCAGTCTCATAAAATCCTGTAGATCCCTTTGGGGAAGGCTGGGAGAAAGATTAACAGTATAAATTTTTGGCAGTATAGTGGGGTCCTTCTTCAAGGGGACGCTGCCTCCCCTTCATTTAAGGGATTTTGGGTCTGTAAACTGGCTCAAGTCTGGGAATTGATTGAGGGGCCTTGACTCTCTGTTCTGGTGATTAGAGTTAGACTGCCACTCACATGACCTAGAAATCTTCTGCTTGTATATATCAAGCAAATATTTAGTAGATTTTCTGTCTTTTTCACTAGTACAGACACCATGACTAAGTAGCCAAAGCCATAAATTCTTATGAGTCTGACTATTCCGATTACTACTTAGACTCTGCTGTCCATTAAGGTACTATGTCTCCCTTTTCTTTGTTGATTGGGTGGCACCACTTGGCCCCTACCACCATGGGGTCCAATAAGCATTATTGTAGTCAGGTGTCTTAATTCAGTTAGGGAAATTCTCACTGTCAAATCTGACTTACATTAATCATAGCAGTCTTCAAGGATTCTGGGGCTCCCTTCACAAATTCGTTCCCCACCATTGTGGTAAAACATGTGTCCTCTGGGCACTCCATATGTGGGTCTGTGAGTTTAACCTGATAAATCCACGCTAACTGATCCAGCTTTATGTTCTTTTCACTATTATCCCATGCTCTTATTCCCTAGACTTCTGTTTGTATATATCAGAAAACTCAAGCAGTTCTTTTGAAGTGTAGCATACCTCCTCCTGGGTTACACTTTGTGCTTCACCTTTCAGGACTCCCTGGGACTTAAGTCTAGCTATAGGTCTAGAAGAAAAAATGGATGGTGGAGATGTGTTCTGAGAACATTCAGCAACGTCTTCTAAGGTGTATGCCTCAGACAATGTCCCAGGCAATGATTCAGATGCCTCCCTAGGAGATGACTCAGACAAAGCCTTTTCAGGTACACCTGGGTCAATCTCATCAGATGGGGTAAATGGGCTAATGGTTTTATTGGGGACGGTGGCTTAGAAAACCAAAATGGAGTCGTCTCTTCAGATAGGAGTGAGAAGGCTTGTTCTGATGGCAGGAATGATTCAATGGAATTTAGGCCCTCAATTCTCCCAGAGACGATGTGCAGATGGAAAGAGAAGATGGGAAAGCTCAATATCATCAGTCAGAACAAGGCCAGGGGCCAACTGTGGAACAGACCATCAATTGCTCATATGCAAGTTCAAGGTGAAACAAAGAAAATCAGAGGAAGTCCACGAGACCTAAAATACAACCTTGAGTATATCCCACCTGAATTTAGAGACCATTTCAATAATACATTTGATGCATTGAACACTAATGACTGAAGACCAGGCGAGTTGTGGAATGACATCAAGGACATCATACATGAAGAAAGCAAGAGGCCATTGAAAAGACTGGAAAGGAAAAAAAAAAACAAAGATGGGTGTCAGAGGAGACTCTGAAACTCGCTCTCGAACATCGAGCAGCTACAGGAAAAGGAAAAAATTATGAAGTAAAAGAACTGGACAGATTTCAAAAGGTGACTCGAGAAGACAAAGTAAATTATTATAATGACATGTACAAAAAGCTGGAGAGAGAAAACGAAAAGAGAAGAACACGCTCAACGTTCCTCAAGCTGAAAGAACTGAAGAAAAAATTCAAGCCTCGAGTTGCCACAGTGAGGAATTCTATGGGGAAAATAATAAACGACACAGGAAGCACCAAGAGAAGATGGAAGGAATACACAGAGTCATTATACCAAAAAGAATTGGTAGATATTCAGCCATTTCAAGAGGTAGCATATGATCAGGAACCGATGGTACTGAAGGAAGAAGTTGAAGCTGCTCTGAAGGCATTGGCAAAAAACAAGGCTCCAGGAATTGATGGAGTATCAATTGAGATGTTTCAACAAACAGATGCAGCACTGGAGGTGCTCACTCATCTATGCCCAGAAATATGGAAGACAGCTTCCTGGCCAACTGACTGGAAGAGATCCATATTTATGCCTATTCCCAAGAAAGGTGATCCAACCAAATGTGGAAATTATAGAACAATATCATTAATATCACATGCAAGCAAAATTTTGCTGAAGATCATTCAAAAGCGGCTGCAGCAGTATATAGACAGGGAACTACCAGAAATTCAGACCAGTTTCAGAAGAGGATGTGGAACCAGGGATATCATTGCTGATGTCAGATCGATCCTGGCTGGAAGCAGAGAATACCAGGAGGATGTTTACCTGTGTTTTATTGACTATGCAAAGGCATTTGACTGTGTGGATCGTAACAAATTACGGACAACAGTGCGAAGAATGGGAATTCCATAACCTTAATTGTGCTCATGAGGAAACTGTACCTAGATCAAGAGGTAGTTGTTGGGACACAATAATGGGACACTGAGTGGTTTAAAGTCAGGAGAGGTGTGCGACAGGGTTGTATTCTTTCTCCACACCTATTCAATCTGTATACTGACCAAATAATACGAGAAGCTGGACTATACGAAGAACAGGGCATCAGGATTGGAGGAAGACTCATTAACAACCTGAGTTATGCAGATGACACAACCTTGCTTGCTGAAAGTGAAGAGGACTTGAAGCACTTACTAATGAAGATCAAAGACCACAGCCTTCAGTATGGATTACACCTCAACATAAAGAAAACAAAAATCCTCACGAATGGACCAATAAGCAACATCATGATAAATGGAGAAAAGATTGAAGTTGTCAAGGATTTCATTTTACTTGGATCCACAATCAACAGCCATGGAAGCAGCAGTCAAGAAATCAAAAGACGCATTGCAGTGGGCAAATCTACTGCAAAGGACCTCTTCAAAGTGTTGAAAAGCAAAGACGTCACCTTGAAGACTTGAAGGTGTTCCTGACCCAACCCATGGTATTTTCAATAGCATCATATGCATGTGAAAGCTGGACAATGAATAAGGAAGACCAAAGAAGAATTGATTCCTTTGAACTGTGGTGCTGGCAAAAAATATTGAACATACCATGAACTGCCAAAAGAACGAACCAATCTATCTTGGAAGAAATACAACCGGAATGGTCCTTAGAAGCAAGGATGGCGAGACTGTGTCTTACATACTTTGGACATGTTGTCAGGAGGGATCGGTCCCTGGAAAAGGACATCATGCTTGGTAAAGTAGAGGGTCAGTGGAAAAGAGGAAGACCTTCAATGAGATGGATTGACATAGTGGGTGCAACAATGGACTCAAGCATAACAATGATTGTAAGGATGGTGAAGGACCAGGCAGTGTTTTGTTCTGTTGTGCATAGGGTCACTATGAGTCAGAATAGACTCGACGGCACCTAACAACAACAACAACGATGACAACAACAACAGTGTCCCCACATTACTAATTATCTGCCCATATATCCCCATCCCAAGTTTCAGGGTCCCATTTCTTCCCAATCAATGCCCTCACTTTAACTTCAGACACCATTTGAGGTTGGGAATTCAGTTGGCATTATAATTCAGCCACTCTTACAACCAGATTCTGGGCTTGATTTTCTACAATATCAGCTCTGTTACTGCAAGAAATAAGGGTTTCTTTTAGGGTACAAGTGGTAACTTTGAGCTCTTTTATGCAGTGCTTAGCTGTGACTCTGAAGCCCTGAGCTTGTCTCTTTCTTTCACCACTTTGCCTAGCAAAATTAGGAACAACTAACCAGCTTCCTTATACTTCTCATTTTGATGAAACTGTAGAAAAATGTCAAACCTGTGATCACCCAGAGCCTCGACCTCATACCATGGATTAGCAGTGCCCTCTTTACTACTGGAAGCAGGGTCATCCACATCTTTGAGACTAACCAGACTTGAGAACAAATTTAGAAAACTCATCCTTACAATTTTGTTTCTCTAGAACAACTGTCAGTACCAAATGTCTTAGGCTGGGTTCTGTAGAGAAGCAAAACTTGTGAATCATACATACACAGAGAAAGAGAGACAGATTTATTGCAAGGAAAAGGCCCATATGATTGTGGACACTGGCAAGCCCCATGTCCGTGGGTCAGGTGTCAGGTTGGAGGCTTCTCCTGACTCACATAGCTACAGGGGCTGACAAACCCAAGATAGGCAGGTCAGACAGCAGGCCTGTTCACAGGCTGCAGAGACTGATGAATTCCAAGATCGAGAGATAAGCTGCTAGCTCAAGTCTCAAGAACCAGAGGTAAGGTGATGATGAGGCTGGTACAGGATCCAGAGACAGCAAAAGCCAGAGAGCTTTGCCAGAAAGTCTATATATATGGGATGCAGGCCACGTCCCCTAAGAAATTCCCTTTCAACTGATTGCTCGTAGCAGATCTCATCATGGAGGTGATTATCTCATTACATAACTGCCAAACCACTGGGAATCATGGCCCAGCCACATAGACACACAACCTTAATCATCACAATAATGTTAAAACTACTTCTGTTTTTTGCATGTTGATTTTGTATCCTGCAGTTGGGCTGAATTTTTTTATTAGCTCTAACAGGTTTTTTTGTGCATTTTTTAGGGTTTTCTACATGTAAGATCATGTTGTCTGCAAATAGACATGATTTTATTTCTTCCTTTCCGATTTGGATGCTTTTTTTTTTTTTGCTTAATTTCTCAAGCTAGAACTTCCAGTACAATGTTGAATGGCAGTCTTGAGAGTGAGAATCCCTGTCTTATTTGTGATCTTAGGGGAAAAGCTGTTGGTCTTTCACAATTGAGTATGAAGTTAGCTGTGGGTTTTTTATATAAGGCCTTTATCATGTTAAGGAATTTCCTTGTACATGTAGTTTATTGAATATTTTTACCATGAAAGGATATTGGACTTTTTCAAGTGTGGGTTTTTTTATTCCTTCATTCTATTAATGTAGTGTATTACATTGATTTTTATATGTTGAATCACCCTTGAGTTTTGGGCAGAAATCCCACTTGATCACAGTGTATTATCCAGGAGGTGGGGCCGAGATGGTGCAGAAGTCAGATGCTTCCTGTGTTACCTCTTGCAACAAAGACCCCAAAAAACAAGTGAATCATTTATATATGACAATCTGGGAGCCCTGAATATCAAAGGCAAAGTTGAGGAATCAGACTGAGCAGCAGGGGGAGGGAGAGAGGGTTTAGATGCAGCAAGGAGTTGCCAGACCTGACCCAGTGGGAATCAGCACCCTGCAGGCCAGATTTGCTGGCACAAGCACAGTGAGGTAAGCAGTGGTGTTTGGGGCACATTATCCACATCGGGAGAGACCAAGCAGCAGAGAGTCCATTCATGCCTCCAGAATCAGAGGAAGGCAGCGCTCAGTTGGCAAAAGATAAGTACATGCATCTAACCTACCATGTGGATCAAAAACCACCCCTTTGGGAAAAGCCTCTCTCCCATTTACCTGCCACCTTACAGCTCTGTACTGGGTCCGAGCCGTCTTCAGAGATTGCCGCGTCCCCTGTGCCAAAAGTAGGACCTGCCATGCATCCTGAGCCATTCTCCCAGCCTTGGAGGGAGAACAAATTAACAAAGAGGAACTCTGGGCAGGCACAGCTCCTTTGCTTAGGCACAGGCATAAGGAGTCCATGGACTTTGAATGCCTTTCACCCCTGCATGGACCTGTGTGGGTCCATTTCAACAGCTGTGGCAATTTTGTGACATTTGACACTGCTCTGCCTATTAAGCAGGGTCCTCACCTACCCACATCAGGGGCCTGAGGATTGGTGGCTCCACCCACATCACCTAGCCATCCATGACAGGGGTCCAAGAATAAGCGGTGTCTCCCAGTCCTTACAGCCAACAGCATTGGGTGCCCACAGTCCAGCTGCAAAACACACCCACCTACACACTCTAGGGAACAGGGACACGCTTTCCTCCCAGACACTCAAGGGCAGCTGTCAGCCCCTGCCTTGCTCAGCACATGACCCCCTACTATAGCCATACACCTGTGCCTACGTCAATCACCCCTGCTCATATAGGACTGTAGGAGAGAGCCTGCACCACACAGTTTGTGACCGACTACCTGGACACCTGAGCTGAATCCATACAAGAAAAGTAAATGGACTCCTGGGCTCACATAGTAAAAGCTTGAACCACCTGCTGACATGATACTAGCACTTCAAAGATGCCAATAATCAAAGTAGCTCATATGACCAGCCTATTTGGGCATGTCAAAACGAAACAAGAAGCTAGGACACACTAAGCAAACATGAAATAAATAAATACAATAACTTATTGATGGCTCGGAGACAACAGTCAATATCAAATCACATAAAGAGGCAGACCATGATGGCTTCAGCAGCTCCCAAAACAAAGATTCAAGAAATCTTCTGGATGAAGAGAACCTCCTATAATTACCAGAGGTAGAATACAGAAGATTAATATACAGAACTCTTCAAGAGATCAGGAAGGAGATCAGGCAAAATGCAGAACAAGCCAAGGAACACGTAGACAAAGCAATAGAGGAACTTAAGGAGATTAGAGAAGAGCATAATGACAATGTAACAGGCTGCAAGAATCCATAGAGAGATAGAGAACAGAAATCCAGAAGATTAACTATAAAATTTCAGAATTAGACAACTCAATAGAAACTCATAAGAGCAGAATTGAGACAATGGAAGTCAGAATTAGTGAAATTGAAAATAAAGCACTTGACGCCAATATATTTGAGGAAAAATCAGATAAAAGAATTTTTTTAAATGAAGAAACCCTAAGAATTATGTGAGACTCTTTCAAAAGGAATAACCTACAAGTGATTGGAGTACCAGAACAGGGTGGGATAACAGAAAATACAGAGAGAATTGTTGAAGATTTGTTGGCAGAAAACTTCCCTGATATTGTGAAAGATGAGAAGGTATCTATCCAAGATGCTCATCAAACCCCACACAAGGTACATCCCAAAAGAAAGTCACCAAGGCATATTATAATTAAACTTGCCAAAGCCAAAGATAAACAATGAATTTTAAGAGCTGCTAGGGCGGTTGGGTAGGGATAAACAAAAAGTCATCTACAAAGGAGAGTCATAGCGTATTATTCTTTTAACATGAATTTGGTTTGCTAATGTTTTGTTGAGGATTTTTTGCATCTATATTCATAAGGGGAAGCCCTGGTGGTGTAGTGGTTAAGTGCTACAGCTGCTAACCAAAAGGTCAGCAGTTCAAATCCACCAGGTGCTCCTTGGAAACTCTATGGGGCAGTTCTACTCTGTCCTATAAGGTCGCTATGAGTCGGAATCGACTCAACGGCAGTGGGTTTGGTTTGGGTTTGGGTTTTTAATTAATTTATTTTTTATTGTGCTTTAGGTGAAAGTTTGCAGAGAACATTTCTTTCTCGTTAAACAATTAATATGCATATTATTTTGTGACATTGGTTGCCAATCTTGTGATGTGTTAATACTCTCCCCTTCTCGACCTTCGGTTCCTCATTTCCATTTGTCCAGTTTTCTTATCCCCTCCTGGCTTCTCGTCCTTGCCCCTGGGCTGGTGTGCCCATTTAGTCTCATATACATGGTTGAACTTCGTGTATTATTGTTTGTTTTATAGGCCTGTCTGATCTTTAACTGAAGGGTGAACCTTAGGAGTGACTTCAGTGCTGAGTTAAAATGTATCTAGGAGGCATATTCTCAGGGTTTTTCCAGCCTCTGTCAGACCACTATGTCTGGTCTTTTTTTTATGAGTTTGAATTTTGCTGTATATTTTGTTCCAACTCTGCCCAGGACCCTCTATTGTCATCCCTAACAGAGCACCTTCCTTCTTTTTTGATGTGTGTGCTTACGGCTATAAATTTCCCTCTGAGCACTGCTTTAACTGCACCACTTAAGTTTTGGTGCTATTTTATTTTTGTGTTATTTTCATTCATCTCAAGGTTTATTCTGATTTCCACTGTGATTTATTCTTTCACGTATGGATTAAGATTATGTTGTTTAATTTCCACATACTTGTGAATAATCTGGTTTTCTTTCTGTTATTGATTTCTAGTTTCATTCCATTGTGATCTGAGAGATACTTTGCATGATTTCAATCTTTTCAATCATTGATGTTTGGCTACTCTGTATCACAGAAAAGGTGAGTCCCTTGAAGGCTCAGCCTCGTTGGGCCTATAGCTGGCCATAGGGGCTTTAGGGGCCCTTGGTTCTTCCATCCCAGAGGGAGTTTGGGAAACCTGGGCAGCTGGGATACTGCCAGGTGATGTGGAGAGTTGGGAGAAAGGACTCATCCGGGCACCCAGGAGTTAGTGTGCAGTGGGGAGAGAGTGGCCATCTCTCCACAAGGATCCATGGGTGAAAACCCCCTGTCGGCTCAGAGCATGTGGGGTCCAGAGTGTGGCTGCCTTTGTGCCTGCCCCACTGGGGACCTGGCCCCTCTGGCCAGCCCTGTGCTCAGGCCAGTCCTTGTTCCAGCATGAGATCTCAGGGCTTCAGTCCTGGAGAGAGTTGTGAAGACAAAGGCAGAGATGGGAGTGATCTGGCCACAAGCCAAGGAATGCCTGGGGCCACCAGAGCTGGAAGAGACAAGGAAGGCTCTTCCGCTAGAGCCTGTGGAGGGAGCGTGATCCCGCCGACACCTGGACTTCAGACATTCGGCCTCCAGAACTGAGAGAGAATAAATGTCTGCTGTTTTAAGCCGCGTGGTTTATGGTATTTTGCTGCTACAGTTCCAGGAAACTAGACAGCGGTCAATGAAGCAAGCACCTCTGCTATGTTGAGGGGGACTCTACAAGAGCTGAGCACAGATGCCCACAGCCCCTCCCCTCTGCCTGAAGCTATGGAGATGAGGAGGGTGCCCCCCACAAAGACAGGCATAGAGAATACATAGCAGCACTATGAACGTTGCCCCCACAGTCCTCTGACCTGGGCCTCAGGAACCCCAACCCTGCAGGCTCAGACCTCTGCCCCAGCATCGACAAGATAGACCTGCACACACTCCAAGAGAGTTTCCTCCCTGGGCTGGGGCAGCCCTGGACAGGATGGGTGGGGCTCCTCCAGCAGCTGGGACCCTTGCTTACCTGGGCAGGTGGGGTGGGCAGCTTCAGGGTGCCATCTTGGACAGAGGGGTGTGTGACCTCTCCCCCCCTCCCCACTGGAGACAGATGCTGGGTTTGGCTGCAGAAGATGCTGAACGTTCACAGTGGGTGGGACCATGACTTAAGGACCTGCCTGTTATTGAGAGGCTGAGTGAGAGGACTGAGCCTTACACATTGTCCTGGAGTGTTTCAGCCTGGCATGGTGTCACACACAACATAGCACCTGGTAATAGGACACTGGGTCAGTAAGAATCAAGAGAGAGACAATGGAAGGAAGGAGGGAGGGAGGGAGGAAATAGAAAAAAAGAAATAGAGAAAGAAAGAAATGGAGCAGAGGGGGCAAGGGAGGGAAGAAAAGAACACCTGGCAGTTCCACCAGCCCAGCCATCATCCACCAAAAGACTCCCCTGCCTGGCTGGCTAATGGAGAGCATCAGGGTCTTCCTGTCAGACTACAGGGGACACATGACTGACTGGCTGTGGGTGGGGCCCCTTGTTCATTCTCTCTTTCTACAACTACGCACTGATCCCCAACTATGGCAGGCACCAATCAGGCATGGGCACCCACGGCCCAGAGCTGAGCTCTGCCTGCTGCCCCCATCCTCAGGGAGGGGACCTGGCAGGGCAGCTCTGCAGGGAGGACCTGCCCCCAGGGTGGGGGTCTGCTCCCCTGGATTAGTACAGGTTGCATCCCTGCTTGGCAAGGTGAACAATGAACCCTGCGGTGACAAAGGCCACTGTGTGCCCTGCTCTCGGCTAATCCAGGATCTCATCCAGCAAGGGTTCAGGTGGTTCCGGGTCCCTGGAGAAGCCTGAGTCATAGGCGAAAGGGTTCACGGGCTATAAGCCGTGTACCTTGGCACAGAAGCCCATGAAAGACACGTCTGGTCACAAAAAAGGAAAATGCCATCTCCGTCCCTCCTCCCTAGGAAAACAAACACAGTTTATCTTACTCTTGGCTAAGAGAACATGAGCCAGGTAAGGTAGGTCAACGCCACGGGGGAAGGTGGGAAGCACTGACTCAGACCAGGGTGGGGTGCCAAGGCCCTACGATGCTGTCCAAGGTTGACCAGACAGCCTAAGCTGGGGCCCTCAGGCCCAGGCTGAGTGGGGGTGGAGGGGCAGACAAGTCACAGGAGGTCTTAGCCCCATCTGGGAAGCTAGACACCCCTGTCTCACAGACAGAGCCCAGGACAGGTCTGAGGCCTGGGCTTCAACCCTCCTGGCTGCCTGGCCCCTCTGACCAGCAGCTCCAGTCTAGAGGAGGGGGCTGGACTTCCAGGGTAGGAGGCTGCTTCTGAAGCACCACTCCGAGTGCAGGCTGAGTGGGATTCTAGGGCCACTTCTGGGTCTAGGAGGGCAGAGGGCCGAGATGTGGGAGGACAGGGCTGCAGCCACTGGGACCATGGACAGGTGTCCTCTCCCCATCCCTGAGTCCCCTCCTGGCCACTGCCTCAAGGAGGACGTGCGTGTTCAGACACCTCTTCCTTGTCCCCAGATCCCACGGGGCATCCCTGAAGGGTCAGGACCCTGACTCTGTGGGGGGAGGGAGTAGCAGCATGAATCTGATGCCACCTTGCCCCCTGGGCCTCTGGCGTCCTGATGGCAGGCATGTACCTCTATGTGGAAGGGAAGAGGGGCCGTGTGAGCAGCAGAGGTCAGCTGGGGCACTAGGGAGTCTTGTGGTGGGAGGAGAAGCTGAGATCAGGTGGGTGGCATCGGGGGGTGGGAGGAACGGGAAAACAGGCCTGGGTCCACCAGCAGGTGAGGGGGATGGGCAGAGACCAGGGTGGCAGGGGGTGTGGGGCTGAGTGGGCCACAGAGCCAGGTGTCCAGGAACCCCAGGGGAGGGTGTGGTGGCGGCCCCAACACAGCACCACACTGCCGGAGGGCCCTGTCCTGGGTGCCCTGAGGACAAAGCTGGGAAGCAGAAGGGGACCCAGGCAGAGGCAGACAGGGAGGGGGCTGCTGGCCCCTCTCAACAGCATCATCAGCCCTGTCTGGGGTCACCACAAGCTTTCTGGGTCCCACCAACTTACAGGCCACCAGCTGGCATGGACTTAGAGACTCTGTACCCTGAGTGCCTGGGTGTCCCAGAAGCCTTGTTTAACAGGCTCCTGGTGAGGTTGGGGCCCAGGCAAGTCATGGTCTCCAGACAGCAAGCTGACGCCACATGCACAGTGGTCGGGGAGGCAGGAGAACCCAGAGGCCTCCCTTGCCCAGTGACCAGTCGGCCAATAGCATGCCGTGCCAGGCCCAGGCTGGCTGTCCTTCAGTCCCAAGTGCCCCAGGAGCTGGTCCAGGATGTTGGGCACTCGTACTCCCTGCCTGTGAAGCAGGGGCCAGCCCCACAACGCCCCCATTCATCACCTTCTGGGGGGCAGGCCCTTGAAACAGCAAGTCCTGTGACCCCTTGGCTGGGGCAGGAGGTGCCATCCTCCCAAGGCCCCAGGTTGCCCACACCCTGCAGGCCTCCACGTTCCCCTCCCCAGCCTCCGCATCTCCCTCCGGGACAGGGCATGGCCTCAGTGAGCTCTGCCCCCCAGGGACCCTCTGTGGAAAACAGGGAGAGAGGGCAGACAAGGCTGGTGGTGGCAAGAGTGATGGGGGAGGGGCAGAAGGTTCCAGGCTGCAGCAGTCTTGTCAGAATGGAACCTGGGCTCACCCCGGAGCACGTTGGGAGTCACAGCCCATCCCAGCAGATCACGAGGCTGAGTCCTCCCGGTAACAGTGCAGGGTTTGCTCTGCCTGGGCCCCAGCTGATAAGCCGGTGCATCTTCCAGAGAAGGGCCAGGGTCAGGGTGTGGCCACCCAAGCCGCAGCCACCATGAGCGGACCTCCGCCAACACATGGAAGAGGAAAGCAGGACCTTGGCCACCAGATGTTTGCTGATCAAATGACAGGTGCGTCGATTAACTAAATGGGACTCTTGCAATATGAAAATGAGGTGGTGTCTTAGTTGCCTGGGGTGGCTGTAAAGGCACCATAAACCTGGCCACTTAAAATGACAGAAATCTATTCTCTCACAGTTCTGGAGGCTAGAAATCTGAATCAAGGTGTGAGCAGGGCCGAGCTCCCTCTGAGGCTCTAGGGGAGGAGCCTTCCTTGTCTCTTCCAGCTTGTGGTAGCTCCAGGTGTTCCTCGGCTTGCTGCCACATGGCTCCAGCTCTGCCTCCGTCTCCATGTGGCCTTCTCCCTGTCTCCCCATCTGGGTCCTCTTCTATAAGGACAGCACTCAGAATGGACAGGACACACCCCACCCTGGCAGGACCACGTGTCACCCTAACTGACAGCATCTTCAAAGACCCTCATTCCAAACAAGGCCTCATTCACAGGTACCAGGTGAGACTCCAACACATCTTTTGGGGGACACAAAGCAACCCACGGGAGGTTTACTGGCTCTTAGAAGAGTGATCGTGCTTGTTAAAAGGCAACATCAACGGAAGTTAGGAACGCTCAGGACGTCCTCCTTGAGGGTCACCGTGGGCTGCCAGCCCCCCTACTCCCACAGAAGGGCCTCCTGATTCTCCATGGGGCCCCCAGGTGGCTACACCCAACCACACCTGGTGTGCGCACCCAGCCAGTGGGAACCAGGCCCTCGGCCTCCTCTGGCCTGAAGGCTGGAAGGCCATGCCCCCTGGAGCACCAAGTGTCCCCCGAACACAGGACCCCATCTTCCTGCCCTTCCAGCTGACCTGGGGTTGCCCAGGCTGGTGACAGAATCTGAAATCAGAACTCTGAGGAGGCTCCAGACCTGAGAGCAGAACCTACACTGAGTGACAGACAAGTGGCCGCCCAGACTCTGGGCCTGGTTGGGCTCTGCTGATAAGGTGGGTACCTGGGCAACCTGGGATCTGCTCTCCTCCTCAGGGATCCCCACTTACACATCCTGTCCCGCCAATGGCCCTGCGCCCACTTCTCCTGTGAACCCCCGCTCAGGGCCGCACAGACCCTGCTCCAGGCCTGGGCAGGGCACAGTGGTCCCTGGGGCCCTGACTCCCTCACACACCATCTATTGAGAGCAGCCTCAGTCCACATAGGCCGGCAGCCAGACCCCTTCCCTTCTGTGACTCCCCTTTCTGCTTTGAAAGGAAATTCAGTGCAGGGGCGGTGCCTCCCAGTTTGCAGGGAAATGCAGAGATGCCAAAGACTTTCCCACCGCCCTTGGCTGGTCCCCTGGAACAATGGGGCGGAGCCGTGCAGATGCCTCGTGTTTGTGAACAGGGCTGGCCCCTTATTTAGTTATGAGATTTATGGGGTTTTAATGCAGCCTTATCTAATGACAAAGGTGCTGGTCTTTGGGGAATGGGAAGGACTCCATAATACTTGCAGTGCAGAGGGAGTGACAACCTGAAGCTGCTGCCCGAGAGACAGGCATCTTATGCCCCATTTTCAGATGGCAGAGCTGAAGTTCCCAGAGGCCCTGGCGCCTACCCAAGGCTGCCCAGTCAGGCTTGGTCTGCCAGACACAGGGACGATGCCCAGGCCCCACCCTCTGCTGCCCATCACCCCATGGGCATACATGCATCACCACTGCTGGGGTTGAATTTTGTCCCCCAAAAAACATATGTTGGAGTCCTAACCCTGGTACCTGTGAATGTGACCTTGTTTGGAAATAGGGCTTTGAACATGTATGTCATCAGTTAACATGAGGTCATACTGTAGTGTGGGGCTAATTGCATCTCAGAGGTGCCCTTACAAAGGAGAAATAGAGGTACAGAAAGGGAGACACAAGAAAGATGGCTATGCGGAGATGGAGGCAGAGACTGGAGTGGCCACAAGCCGAGGAAGCGTGGGTGACCAGAAGCTGAAGAGACAAAGGACGCTCTCCCAGGGCCTCTGGAGGGAGCACGGCCCTGCCCACACTCTGAGTTCTGAAGTCTGGTCTCCAGAACTGAGAGATAATAGATTTCTGTGATTTTAAGCCCCCAGTCTGAGATGCTTTGTTGGGGCTGTCCCAGGAAACTGATAAACCCCAGCTGGGCAGCTCTGCATGGGGACTGACCAGACCCCTCTGCTGCCTGTCCAGACCTTGTCAACCCTTCTGGCCACAATGTGACCCAGGCCCAGGGACTGTCAGTGTTGCTCTTTATGCCAAGCATCCCGCCTGTCCACATTGTCACTCTTTGCGCCACCCTCCCTGTGACCTGGCTCTACTGCCCCCAGGGGGGTGAGGCAGTATAGCCTCCCTGCTGGGGGATGGCCTGGCCAGAGAAGGGTGCAGTGCTGGGCCCTGCGGTAGGCTTCTGACCCCCGACCACACTTAGAGCTGAGGCCAGGACAGTGCCCCCTTTCCAACACATGCCCCTGGCCTCCACACTGACCAGGTCAGGTCAGTAAGAACATGGATGGCCGAGAGCTTCCTGGTCTCCATAGATGGAGAAGGCAGCCCCAGGGCAGCACCTGCTCTGTCGGGGAATGGGTGCCAGCAGGCAGTTAGCGAAACAACAAGAGAACCGGCTCTGCACCACTGGACACAGCAGAGCCTCGACCCAGAGCCCAATCTCTCAGATCAAAGGAGGGACGGGCAGTGCCTATGGGCCCAGAGGGGCCGCCCTCTTCTGGAGGGGCCAGCATGGCCCCAGAGTGGCCAGCCCTGGCATCCAGCAGGTGCTCAAAAAAGGCAGCACCCACCCCCCGCAGAGCCTGGATGGGGTCCAGCATAATGGGGCCTGGCTGAAGCCAGCGGGTAGGAAACTCCCAACATGAGGAAAGGCTGGCACCTCAGGCCTTGGTCCATGGCCATGGCCAGCCTGGGGTGGAGGTGGAGGGGAATATGGTTTCCCGATCCCCCCAGAGCTGGTCTCCAGCCTCTGGAAGGTGTGTCTGGAAACTCGGCAGGGCTGGAGGCTGAAGCTTCCACTGAGGGCCCAGTCAGAGGGTGGGTAACCTGAGCCCATGTGGTCAGCTGAGCCCACACCCTGAGACCCAGGGTAAAGGTGTGGGGATGCCCTGGACCCCAGCAGAAGCACAGGATGGGCTGAAGGCCCCCCAGAGGCTCTGGGGACTCCCCTGTCCTGCAGAGCATAGGCACATCAGGAGGGCCGTACTGGGCCATGGCCCCACAGCTCAACCCTGGCAGGGCTCCCATCCCTCTATTTGAGGGGCTTCTGCTTTCTGTCACAACAGCAGCCCCACCCAGGGCCCACCACCCCAAACTGACCCTGGAGAGAGCAAGATGCGGCCCAGGACCTAGAGAAGCTTCTGAGCCTGGTGCTGGTGTCATGGGTAAGGGAGGGGAGGAAGGGGTGTAGAAGGCAGTGGAGAAGAGGGTCCCTCAGCTCCCAATTTTTCCCTCCCTCATCAAGGCTGCAGGACTTTGCAGCAGCATCCCCAGTTGTGAGGCCAGAGTCCAGGGAAAGACCAGTATGGGATTAACCAGGCAGGGCCATCAACCAGCTGCTCCCAGTAGCAGCTCCCCCTCCCTCCCATCAAGCCCCTGGGCTTGAGACCACAGCCTCCTGAAGAGGCTCTTCCTCGCCAGGCTGTGTCTCCTGCTAAGGGTTAAAGTGATCCTGAACAGGAGTCATCCAGCCGAGGAACAGCCAACAGGACAACCAAGGTGGGTCCAAAGGCCTAGGGCTCTTACTCTCCTTTCTCCTTACAAAGATCCCAGACTACACCCGAAAGGCTTGAGAGCAGGGACTCAGAGAGACAATGGACACCAATGTCCATTGCAGCCCTATTCATAATAACCAGAAGGTAGAAACAGCCCAGAAGTCCATCAACAGATGTATGAATAAACCAAATGTGGTCCACCCGCACAGGGAATATTACTCAGCCACACAAAGAAACAAAGCACTGACCCTGCTACAACATGGGTGAACATTGAAAATGTGATGCTAAGTGAAAGCAGGCAGACAAAAACAACCACATATTGTATGACTCCATTTATATGAAATGTCTGGAGTAGGCGAGTCCACAGAGACAGAAAACAGACCGGTGGTTACCAGGTGCTGGGGGGAGGCAGGAATAGGAAGTGACTGCTCAGTGGTATGGGGTTTCCTTTGGGGGTGATGAAGATGTTCTGGGACCAGGTAGAGGGGGTACATTTTGAATACAGGTAGCCCCCAACTTACAACGGGCTTTTGTTCCGACAACTCTGTTGTAAGTTGGTTCTGATGTAAGTCTAATATCTCTCTTTTTTTTAAGTTTTCATTATTATTGCCTTTTATTACCAGTATCTTTATAAATCTGAACTTTGAATATCTGCAAGTTTACATCCGAGAATGATAACATCAGCAAATTACATGTTGTAATACTGTATTTAGTACATAATACTAATGATAAGATGTACACACACACACACCCCCCAAAAAAACAGTTTTAAGTGCAGTTCGTCATAACTTGAACACGTCGTAAGTCAGGACTACCTGTATATTAAAGAGCACTGAAATGTTCACCTTAAAATGATTAAAATTGTGAAATTTATGTTATATGAATTTTACCTCAATTTAAAACAAAAAGTGACCCAAGGCTCCGATACAGGGCTGTTGGGCATGTATGTTGGTACAACCACTTTGGAAAACTGTTTGGCAGTTTCTGGTAAAGCTGAACATATGTCTATCCAGTGACCCAGAAATTTCACTCCTTGATGTTCACCCAAGAGAAATGACACTTATGTCCACCAAAAAGTGTGTGCATGAATGTTGATTACAACTTTATTCATAATAGCCAAGAAATGGAAACAACACAAATGTTTATCAACAGTAGAATGAGTAAATGGTTGTGGTGTGTCCATGCAAGGAATACTACTCTGGAGTGAAAAGAGTGAACTCTTGATACTCACCACCACAGGTGCGAACCTCACAAACAATAGCCAGACACAAAAGGGCTCGTACTTAGGATCCCCTTGATATGAAATGTAGGAATGGGGAAATGAGCTCATGGTGACAAAAATCAGAACAAGGGGCAAGCGTTGCTTGGCAGAAAGAACCTGATTCAGTGGTTACACAGGTGTGTACCTGTGAGAATTCATCAGGCCGTGCACCTGTGATGAGTGTTTGTAACTAAATGTAAGTTAAGCAGTCATGGGCATAGGGAGAAAAGTCAGAAGGATACTGAGAAAAGTTGGATTGACCTTAGACTCCTCCATGATGACTCTGGTTACAAGAAGACAATGAGCGATATTTTTAAAGTGCTGAAAGAAAAGAACTTGGAACCTAGAATTTTATACCCAGCCCAACTGTCATTCAAACACAAGGACATAATAAAACTGTCCTCCAGCTTACAAAACCTCAGACAGTTTGCCACATGAAGATCCATGTTAGAGAAATATTAAGTAACAGAAATGATTCCAAGTAACAGGAGTATGAGGCAGGTAAGGGTGAGCAAGCACCTCAGTAAAGTTCACTATTGCCATAATAAAAAAAAAGTAGGGCAAATAAAAGAGGATGTAGTCAGTAGGAATTAGAATCCTGGGCATTTCATCTTGTGGGAGGGAGAGAGCACCAGAGGAAAGGATGCAGTGCCTTCGTGGCTGACTGGCGGCTGAGCAGCCAGCCCTGGCCCCACTGTTCCTCCCCGCCCCCATTGACTGTGCTTGGAGATGGGTCTCCATGTGCCAGCAGACACCAATGAGCTCGCCTGGGCATTGCCTGGAGCTGGGCATGCCTTGCCGAGTTATCGCTGCCCCTGGCAATGAAAAACAAGAGGAAGTGGCAGAAGGGAGGGCAGCATCCCTCCCAGGGGGCCCAAGGGGCGGAACCAACCCCAGCAATGGCCCCACAGGTTCTAAAGATGGGACCATAGGTTCTCCAGGGAAGGTTACCCAGCTTATCAATGAGCTGTACAAATGCTCAGCCATAGGAACAGTGGCCAGGAAGGCCTTTCCATCTGTGTAAACTTCCGTGGTCTGGAGCATGGCCCATCTCCAAGTCTCTGAGGAGCCAGCAGCTGGGTGGAGTCTGGCTGCTTGCGGTCTAGGTGCTGTTTCTCCGAGCCCAGATTTCCTGACACGAGGCCACTGTGAACACTGGTGCTGTGGTATGGTATGCTGCTGCCTATTAGGCATCCTTCCCAGGAGGGTGTTCTGGAGGCTGGACCTGAGCAGGGGCACGTGGGACCCCCCCAGCAGGGTTATTGGTGCAGGGTCTCAGGCATGAGCCCTGGTTCCCCTCGGTGGTCCCTAGGGTCTCTAAGCCCAGGTAGTGTCTGACTGTCAACTGTAGAGAGGGGAGCCCAGGCAGGGTGGTGGGACAGGCACAGAAGGGCAGTGATCCCAGCTTCCCTTGGAAGAGGTCTGGCCAGCAGCGGCTATTAAGTAAAAGAAAAACCAGCTGTCACTGAGGGCAAAAAAGTGGGGCTGACTCAGGGACAGGTGGGGGGTCAGTGGTGCCCTGGCTGTGGGCAGCTGTGTCACCGTGTCCCAGCAGCCAGATGAGCCAGAGAGGGGACTCCTGGTCTCCCAGCCATCAGCCCCTCGGGCACCACCTTCCGCTCAGGCCCTGTCCCAGTCATCCCACTGACAGCCCTGTCCTAACAGGGCTGGTCTGGGTTGTTGGCCTCGTCCCCAGGACGAGGGTCAGGTCAGCTGTGACCTGTCCCTGGACCCTGCAGCAGTGTCAGCAGTGTGGAGGGGAGAACCTCAAGCCACAAAGCCACCCTGTTGTGGGATTAAACCACAAGCCTAGCAACAAAAGGGGCTGAGGGCAGAGGAGCCTGGTGCTGTGGCCTTGGGTCTCCCTGGAGGCCACTGAGGCTGGACGTCAAGGGTCAAGAGTTACAGAGCCCCTGGAGAGAGGGCACAGTGGTCTCTTGGCCACCAAATCCCTTCCCTGGGTCCCTGAGAGACCTTGGGTGCAGCCACCCTCCGCTCAGGAAATGGGGTGATGGGTGACTCACTCCCTCTGGCCACTGCCAGGCACAATAGTAGCCATTTGTGGCCTGAAGCAAAGCCCAGTGACAGCCCCCACCCCCGAGATGAGAGTCCCCTTTGGCCTCAGGCCATCAGGAAGAAATTTCTACTGCCATCTCCCTGGGAATTTGTCAAATAGATCAGGTGACACTTGAGGAGGCTGGTGGTGACAAATGCCCAAATTACGGGCTGAATACACAAGGAGATCCTGGCCTTGGGAGGGGAGCCGCAGGCTGTTCTAGCAGGTTTAAAACAGCTGAGAGCCCCCCGGCCATGTGGCAGAAAGAGGAGAGCAAGAGGTAGCCTGGGGCCCAACTGCAGCCTGGGGTCCAACTGAAGCCCCAGGTCAACCGTGACCTCAGGTCTAACCAGAGCCATAGGGAGGAGGGGACAGAGGAGGGCACATGTCCCCCGGCACAAGTCCAAGTGGGAGCCAGACAAGGTGCAGACATTCTGAGTCTCCATAAATTTGAAAAGCGCCTGACTGAGGCAGCCAGACAAGAGAGAGGAAGGTGTTTCTGCTGACATGTAACTGCTATCAACACATAGCATTTTCAAATGGGGGAACAACTTAAAGATCGCCCCTGGGGCTCATATGCATATGAAAGCTGGACGATGAATAAGGAAGACTGAAAAAGAATTGACGCCTTTGAATTACGTATTCAATATTGAATACACCCTGGACTGCCAGAAGAACCAACAAATCTGTCTCGGAAGTACAGCCAGAGCTCTCAGTAGAAGAGAGGATGGCAGAACTTTGTCTCAGGTGCTTTGAACACGTTATCAGTTGGGACCAGTCCCTGGAAAAGGACATCACGCTTGGTAAAGTAGAGGGTCAGTGAAAGAGAGGAAGACCCTCAGAGAGATGAATTGACACAGTGGCTGCAACGGTGAGCTCAAACATAGCAACGATTGTGAGGATGGCGCAGGACCAGGCAGTGCTTTGGTCTCTGGGTCGCTACGAGTCGGAACGGACTCGATGGCACCTGACAACAACAGCAGACCTGTCAAGTTGGAGAGTTACAGGGAAGGCACCAGTGCCGTTCATTAAATGTGTCTGGCTCCCCCGTCTGCTCGCACTGCAGTATTGCATACCCTGGTCCCTCGCGGTTGAGCAGAGCCTCCTGACTACTGAGAAGATGGAGATACCGGGGCACGACCCTCCACCAGGTAAACCAGTTGTCACCGTGTTGATAACAACTCATGGCGACCCCACGTGAGTCAGAGTAGAACTGTGCTCCCTAGGAAGTAGATCCCCAGGCCTTTCTTCCAAGGTTCTTCTTGGTGGACTCAAACCTCTGACATTTTGGTTAACAGCTGAATGTGTTCACCCTTTGCACCACCCAGGACTGTTTAGTCTCAACTGAGACCATTGGTGATCTTTGAGATGACAGCTGTTCCATCAACCCAGGTCTTGGGGTGAGAAGGTGAGAGCTCAGCCTGGCCACGCTTCCATAGACAAGGAACATCAGTGAGAGAGGGGAGTTTCCTTACAGCACAGCAGCCTAACATACCCTGACTGATAACACTGTATTAGTAGATTGTCTGTCCTTGAACCATCCTCTGAGTCCTGGGATAAAGCTTACGTGTTTACAATCACTGGGATCTTGAAGTGTCCTCCATACAAAGTACTACCCTTCCCTGAGTGTCTGAACCAGCTGAGAAATAAGCAAAAGGAGCCAGCGTATGAAGAGGAAACCAAAACGTTATTTACTGATAAATTCTAGTGTGGAGACCTCGGATTAAGTTTGCAGGCAAGTATGCTTCCTAACTCTGCCCCCCAGAGTTAAACAGACTACCCCTCCAACCGTGAGACCTGGATAAGCCTCACTCCTGGGAGAACCAGCAGGGAGCAGGTCTCCTTGGAGGCTGGCTCAGCCCCAGAGAACGGGGAAAGACGTTGCCATGCGCATGCCATGTTTCTTTTTTTTTTTTCTGTTAAATTTCACTCAGGATTTCAGTCACTCACACACCCTGGGATGAAGTAAATACGGGGTGTAAGGGCCAGGAATGACCTCTAATGGGACCAGGTCCACCTGGAAAGAGACGCCGGGAGCAGAAGGAACCCAGGCCCCAGCAATGCTTTTTTACAGATGCCTCAGGATTTGGTTTGCTAACGTATTCTTTTTTTTTTTTTAATGTTAGGTCTTTTTTTCTTTTTATTGTGATGAAAATAGACAGACTACAACATTTGCCAATACAACTTCCATATTTACAATTCAATGACTTTGATTTTATTTTTTAGGTTGGGCCACCGTTATCACTACCCTTTTCCAAAATATTATACCACCATTAACATAAACCCAGTGCCGCCCAAACAAAAAATCCCCCTTCCACCCTTCTTCTCACTCTTGGTAATCATTCAGAATCTTTGGTTTCTACATATTTGCTTATTTCATATAAGTGGGATCAGTCCTTTTGCAACTGACTTATTTCGCTCAGCATAATGCTTTTTTTTTATAATTTTTATTGTGCTTTAAGTGAAAGTTTACAAATCAAGTTAGTCTCTCACACAAAAACCCTTATACACCTTGCTACACACTCCCAGTTACTCTCCCCCTAATGAGGCAGTCTGCTCTCTCCCTCCACTCCCTCTTCTCATGTCCTTTTCACCAGCTTCTAACCCCCTCCACTCTCTCATTTCCCCTCCAGGCAGGAGATGCCAACATAGTCTCAAGTGTCCACCTGATCTAAGAAGCTCACTCCTCACCAGCATCCCTCTCCAACCCACTGTCCAGTCTAATCCATATCTGAAGAGTTGGCTTCGGGAATGGTTCCTGTCCTGGGGCAACAGAAGGTCTGGGGGCCATGACCACCGGGTCCTTCCGGTCTCAGTCAGACCATTAAGTCTGGTCTTTTTATGAGAATTGGGGATCTGCATCCCACTGCTCTCCTGCTCCCTCAGGGGTTCTCTGTTGTGTTCCCTGTCAGGGCAGTCATTGGTTGTAGCTGGGCACCATCTAGTTCTTCTGGTCTCAGGATGATGTAGTCGCTGGTTCATGTGGCCGTTTCTGTCTCTTGGGCCCGTAATCACCTTGTGTCCTTGGTGTTCTTCATTCTCCTTTGATCCAGGTGGGTTGAGACCAACTGATACATCTTAGATGGCTGCTTGCTAGCGTTTAAGACCCCAGATGCCACTCTTCAAAGTGGGATGCAGAATGTTTTCTTAATATATTTTATTATGCCAATTGACTTAGATGTCCCCTGAAACCATGGTCCCCAGACCCTCACCCCTGCTACGCTGGCCTTCGAAGCATTCATTTTATTCAGGAAACTTCTTTGCTTTTGTTTTAGTCCAATTGTGCTGACCTCCCCTGTACTGAGTGCTGTCTTTCCCTTCACCTAAAGTAGTTCTTATTTACTATCTAATTAGTGAATACCTCTCTCCCACCCTCCCTCCCTCCCCACTCCCGTAACCACAAAAGAATGTTTTCTTCTCAGTTTAAACTATTTCTCAAGTTCTTATACTGGTGCTCTTATACAATATTTGGCCTTTTGCAACTGACTAATTTCACTCAGCATAATGCCTTCCAGGTTCCTCCATGTTATGAAATGTTTCACAGATTCCTCACTGTTCTTTATTGATGCATAATATTCCATTGTGTGAATATACCATAATTTATTTATCCATTCATCCGTTGATGGGCACCTTGGTTGCTTCCATCTTTTTGCTATTGTAAACAGAGCTGCAATAAACATGGGTGTGCATATATCTGTTCGTGTAAAGCCTCTTATTTCTCTAGGATATATTTCAAGGAGTGGGATTGCTGGATTGTATGGTAGTTCTATTTCTAACTTTTTAAGGAAGCGCCAAATCGATTTCCAAAGTGGTTGTACCATTTGACATTCCCACCAGCAGTGTAGAAGTGTTCCAATCTCTCCACAGCCTCTCCAACATTTATTATTTTGTGTTTTTTGGATTAATGCCAGCCTTGTTGGAGTGAGATGAAATCTCATTGTAGTTCTGATCTGCAATTCTCTAATGCTTAATGATCGTGAACATTTCCTCATATATCTGTTAGCTACCTGAATGTCCTCTTTAGTGACGTGTCTATTCATATCTTTTGCCCATTTTTTAATTGGGTTGTCTTTTTGTAGTTGAGTTTTTGCAGTATCATGTAGATTTTAAAGATCAGGCACTGATCGGAAATGTCATAGCTAAAAACTTTTTCCCAGTCTGTAGGTAATCTTTTTATTCTTTTGGTGAAGTCTTCGGATAAGCATAGGTGTTTGATTTTTAGGAGCTCCCAGTTATCTAGTTTTTCTTCTGCGTTTTTCATAATGTTTTCTATACTGTTTATGCAATGTATTAGGGCTCCTAACGTTGTCCCTATTATTTCTTCCATGATCTTTATCGTTTTAGATTTTATATTTAGGTCTTTGATCCATTTTGAGTTAGTTTTTGTACATGGAGTGAGGTATGGGTCTTGTTTCATTTTTTTGCAGATGGATATCCAGTTATGCCAGCACCATTTGTTAAAAAGACTGTCTTTTCCCCATTTAACTGATTTGGGGTCTTTGTCAAATATCAACTGCTCATATGTGGATGGATTTATGTCTGGATTCTTAATTCTGTTCCATTGGTCTATGTATCTGTTGTTGTACCAGTACTAGGCTGTTTTGACTACTGTGGTGGTATAATAGGTTCTAAAATCAGATAAAGTAAGGCCTCCCACTTTGTTCTTCTTTTTCAGTAATGCCTTATTTAACCGGGGCCTCTTTCCCTTCCATATGAACTTGGTGATTTGTTTCTCCATCTCATTAAAGAACGTCCTTGGGATTTGGATCGGAATTGCATTATATGTATAGGTCGCTTTTGGTAGAATAGACATTTTTATAATGTTAAGTCTTCCTATCCACGAGCAAGGTATGTTTTTCCACTTATGTAAGTCTCTTTTGGTTTCTTGCAGAAGTGTACTGTAGTTTTCTTTGTATAAGTCTTTTACACCTCTGGTAAGATTTATTCCTAAGTATTTTATCTTCTTGGGAGCTACTGTAAATGGCATTGATTTGGTGATTTCCTCTTCGATGTTCTTTTTGTTGGTGTAGAGGAATCCAACTGATTTTTGTTTGTTTATCTTGTATCCCGATACTCTGCTGAACTCTTCTATTAATTTCAGTGGTTTTCTGGAGGATTCCTTAGGGTTTTCTGTGTATAAGATCATGTCATCTGCAAATAGAGATACTTTGACTTCTTCCTTACCAATCTGGATGCCCTTTATTTCTTTATCTAGCCTAATTGCTCTGGCTAGGACTTCCAGCACAATGTTGAATAAGAGTGGTGATAAAGGACATCCTTGTCTGGTTCCTGATCTCAGTGGGAGTGTTTTCAGACTCTCTCCATTTAGGGTAATGTTGGCTGTTGGCTTTGTATAAATGCGCTTTATTATGTTGAGGAATTTTCCTTCTATTCCTACTTTGCTGAGAGTTTTTATCATGAATGAGTGTTGAACTTTGTCAAAGGGCTTTTCTGCATCAACTGATAAGATCATGTGATTCTTGTCTTTTATTTATGTGGTGGATTCCATTAATTGTTTTTCTAATGTTGAGCCATCCCTGCATGCCTGGTATGAATCCCACTTGGTCATGGTGAATTATTTTTTTGATCTGTTGTTGAATTCTATTGGCTAGAATTTTGTTGAGGATTTTTACATCTACATTAATGAGGGATATAGGTCTATAATTTTCTTTACTTGTGGTGTCTTTACCTGGTTTTGGTATCAGGGATATGGTGGCTTCATAGAATGAGGTAGGTAGTATTCCATCCTTTTCTGTGCTCTGAAATACCTTCAGTAGTAGTGGTGTTAATTCCTCTCTGAAAGTTTGGTAGAACTCTGCAGTGAAGCAGTCCAGACCAGGGCTTTTTTTTTTGTTGGGAGTTTTTTTATTACCTTTTCAATCTCCCCTTTTGTTATGGGTCTATTTAGTTGTTCTACGTCTGTTTGTGTTAGTTTAGATAGGTAGTGTGTTTCTAGGAATTCCTCCATTTCTTCTAGTTTTTCAAATTTGTTTGAGTATAGTTTTTCATAGTAATCTGATATGGCTCTTTTAATTTCAGTTGAGTCTGTTGTAATACCGCCCATCTCATTTCTTATTTGGGTTATTTCCTTCCTCTCCTGTTTTTCTTTTGTCAGTTTGGCCAATGGTTTATCAATTCTGTTGATTTTTTTCAAAAAACCAGCTTTTGGTCTTGTTAATTCTTTCAATTGTTTTTCTGTTTTCTATTTCATTTAGTTCAGCTCTAATTTTTATTATTTTTTTTCTTCTGGTGCCTGTGGGTTTCTTTTGTTGCTCTCTTTCTATTTGTTCAAGCTGCAGGGTTAATTCTTTGATTTTGGGCCTTTCTTCTTTTTGGATGTGTGCATTTATTGATATAAATTGGCCTCTGAGCACTGCTTTTGCTGTGTCCCAAAGGTTCTGATAGGAAGTGTTTTCATTCTCATTGGATTCTATAAATCTCTTTATTCCATCCTTAATGTCTTCTATAATCCAGTCTTTTTCGAGCAGGGTATTATTCAGTTTCCAAGTGTTTGATTTCTTTTCCCTGCTTTTGCTGTTATTGATTTCCACTTTTATGGCCTTACGGTCAGCGAAGATGCTTTGTAATATTTCAATGTTTTGGATTCTGCTAAGGCTTGCTTTATGTGCACTAGAAAAGAAAGTATAGTTGGTTGCTGTTGGGTGGAGTGTTCTGTATATGTCTACGAGGTCAAGTTGGCTGATTGTGGCATTTAGATCTTCCATGTCTTTATTGAGCTTCTTTCTGGATGTCCTGTCCTTCACCGAAAGTGGTGTGTTGAAGTCTCCTACTATTATTGTGGCACTGTCTATCTCACTTTTCAATGCCGATGGAGTTTGTTTTATGTATCTTGCAGCCCTGTCATTGGGTGCATAAATATTTAATATAGTTATAGCTTCTTGGTGTATTGTCCCTTTAATCATTATATAGTGTCCTTCCTTATCCTTTCTGATGGATTTAACTTTAAAGTCTATTTTGTCAGAAATTAATATTGCCACTCCTGCTCTTTTTTTATTTTGTTTGCGTGATATATTTTTTTCCATCCTTTGTGTTTTAGTTTGTTTGTGTCTCTAAGTCTAAGGTGTGTGTCTTGTAGGCAGCATATAGACGGATCTTGTTTTTTAATCCCTTCTGCCACTCTCTGTCTCTTTATTGGTGCATTTAGTCCATTTACATTCAGGGTAGTTATGGATAGGTATGAATTTAGTGCTACCATTTTGATGTCTTTTTTTGTGCATTGACAGCTTCTTTTTCCCACTTGCTTTTGTGTGCTGAGTAGATTTTCTTTATATATTGTCCTTTCCTCATATTTGTTGTTGTTGATTTTGTTTCTGCTGAGTCTGTATTTTTCCCTTGTATTTTATTTTGATGAGTAGGGTAGTTTGTCTCCTTTGTGGTTACCTTATTATTTACCTTTATTTTTCTAAATTTAAAACTAACTTTTATTTCTTTGTATCACTGTATCTTTCTCTCCATATGGAAGGTGTATGATTACATTTCTTAGTCCCTCTTTATTAATTTAATGTTGTCTTCTTTTATATAATAACACCACCGTTACCCTGTGTTGGGCTTTTTTTTTTTTTTTTTTTGGATTTCCCTGTCTGGGTTGACTTCTGGTTGCTCTGCCCAGTGTTCTAGTCTTGGATCGATACCTGATGTTATTGATTTTCTAACCAAAGAACTCCCTTTAGTATTTCTTGTAGTTTTGGTTTGTTTTTTATGAATTCTCTCAACTTGTGTTTATCTGGAAATGTCTTATTTTCACCTTCATATTTAAGAGACAGTTTTGATGGATATATGATCCTTGGCAGGCAATTTTTTTCCTTCATTTTTTAAATATGTCATCCCATTGCATTCCTGCCTGCATGGTTTCTGCCAAGTAGTCCGAGCTTATTCTTATTAGCTCTCCTTTATAGGTGACTTTTCTTTTATCCCTCACTGCTCTTATAATTCTCTCTTTATCTTTGGTTTTGGCAAGTTTGATTATAATATGTCTTGGTGACTTCCTGTTAAGATCTACCTTACGTGGAGTTCGATGAGGATCTTGGATAGATACCTTCTCATCTTTCACAATATCAGGGAAGTTTTCTGCCAACAAATCCTCAACAATTTTCTCTGTATTTTCTGTTATCCCTCCCTGTTCTGGTACTCCAATCACTCGTAGGTTATTTCTCTTGATAGAGTCCCACATGATTCTTAAGGTTTCTTCATTTTTTAAAATTCTTTTATCTGATTTTTCTTCAAATATATTAGTGCCAAGTGATTTATCTTCGAGTTGAGAAATTCTAGCTTCTACTTGCTCAATTCTGCTCCTCTGACTTTCTATTGAGTTATTTAATTCTGTAATTTTGTTGTTAATCTTCTGAATTTTTGATTGCTGTCTGTCTATGGATTTTTCCATCTTATTAAACTTTTCGTTATGTTCCTGAATAATCTTTCTGATTTCTTCAGTTGCTTTATCTGTGTGTTCCTTGGCTCGTTCTGCGTGTTGCCTCATTTCCTTCCTGATGTCTTGAAGGGTTCTGTATATTAAACTTTTGTATTCTGCATCTGGTAATTCCAGGAATGCACTTTCATCTAGAAGATCCCTGGATTCTTTGTGTTGAGAGCCTGTTGAGGTGATCATGGCCTGTTTCTTTATGTGACTTGATATTGACTGTTGTCTCCGAGCCATCTATAAGTTATTGTATTAGTTTATGCTTGCTTACTGTGTCATAGCTCCTTGCTTTGTTTTGTTTTGGTGTACCCCTGTTGGGTTGCTTGAGTGAGCTAGCTTGATTATTTTCACCTTTGGAGCTCTGGTGTCC
Source organism: Loxodonta africana (assembly GCF_030014295.1). Classification (NCBI taxonomy): domain Eukaryota; kingdom Metazoa; phylum Chordata; class Mammalia; order Proboscidea; family Elephantidae; genus Loxodonta; species Loxodonta africana. The sequence goes on along the minus strand of NC_087348.1, from coordinate 1,197,313 downwards.
TGTCCCCAGCTGGCTAGAGCTGTTATCAGGTATATCAGTCTAGGAGTCCATTCAGTTTTCTTGTATGAATTCAGCTCAGGTTTCCAGGTAGCTGATATCAAGTGTGTGGTACGGCTCTGTCCTACAGTCTTAGAGGGGCAGGGGTGATTGGCATATATACTGGTATGTGATTGCAGCAGGAGGTCACACTCTGAACAAGGCAGGGGGCTGAGAACCAACCCCCAAGTGTCTCTGAGGAAAGCATGTCTCTGTTCCCTAGAGCGTGCTGGTGGGTGGGCTCTGCAGAGGGACCATGGGCACCCAAAGTTTTTGTTGTAAGGACTGGGAGGTACCAGTTATCCTTGGACCCCTGTCGCAGGTGGCTGGGCGACCCAAGTCCCTGTTGAGGGTAGGTGAGGACCTTGTTTAATAGGCAAAGCAATGTCAAATATCAAACACCCACCGCTCCACCGCACCACTGAAATGATTGAAGTTTGCCAACAAGGGCCTCTTCTCCCGAAACAGGCCCACAAGGGTCCATGCAGAAGGGAAAGGTGCTCAAGGTCCATGAACAGTTTATGCCTGGACAGGAGTCGCTTCTGTCCTGAGCTCCCCCAGTTAATGGAGCAGGCAAATTATCTTTTCCCCCCAGTTGGAAATTTTTTCCTTCCCCAAGGCCGGGAGGACGGCTCCAGGTGCTCACCAGGGTCTATCTCAGGCCAAGGGACTCAGCCTCTGAAGCTGGCTGGGGGTGGGGGGGGCGGTAAAATATCCGCAAGTCCTTAGCTTTTGCCGAGAGCGCCCTTCTGCTCAGGTTCCAGAAGTGTGAGTGGGCTGTGTGGCTGCTGCTTCTCCCTGAGGAAACTGCAGCCGAACACTAGGACCAGCCCGCCACCACCGCCACTACCGCCACCCCAGGAATGGTGCCTGAGGGGTCCCCGCGATTCAGGTCCAGTAACTCCTCTCCGCTTCCGAACGGTCTCTTCCTCCCCCTGCCCCTCAGTTGGTTGTCTAAGCTTGTCTTTGATGCTCAGGGCTCCCAGCTTGTCCCAAATATACTCGTTTCACTTGTTTTTTCAGGTGGTTGTTGTAAAGAGGGCTCACCGGAAGCATCTGTCTGTTCCACCTTCTTGGCTCCGCTCTGCTAACGTATTCTTGAGGGAATGGTTTTTTATGTAGGCCTTGGGATTGGGTTTGCTCATGTATTGTTTAGGGCTTCTGCATCTATGTTAACAAATGAGATTCGTGTCCCACTTTCTTTCCTTCACTACCAAGAACAATTTTGGTATCAAGGTTGTGCAAGTTTTCAAAACAAGATGGCCAGCTTTCCCACTTTTTCTATCCCCTGGTTTTGTGTGTGTCGCCTAATGCAGTAGAACCAAAACCAGCCCCGTTGCCGTTAAGTCGATTCTAGCTCGTGACGACCCCATGTGTCACAGGGTAGATCTGAGCTCCATAGGGTTTTCTTTTTTTTGGCTGTAATCTTTTTTTTTTTTTTTAAATTGCACTTTAGGTGAAAGTTTACAGAACAAACTAGTTTCTCATCAATTAGTACACACATTGTTCTACGACATTGGTTAACCACCCCATGACATGTCAACACTCTCCCTTTCTCAACCTTGAGTTCCCTATTACCAGCTTTCCTGTTCCTTCTTGCCTTCCAGTCCCTGCCCCAGGGCTGGTGTGCCCCTTTAGTCTTGTTTTGTTCCCTGGGCCTGTTCAATCTTTGACTGAAGGGTGAACTCAGGATTGACCTCATTACTGAGCTGAAAGGGCATCCAGGGGCCATACGCTCAGGTTTTGTCCAGTCTCCATCAGGCTAGCAAGTCTGGTCCTTCTTTTTGAGTTACAATTTTGTTCTATATTTTTCTCCAGCTCTGTTTGGGACCCTCTATTGTGATCCCTGTCGGAGAAGTCAGTGGTGGTAGCCAGGCACCATCTCGTTGTGCTGGACTCAGTCTGGTGGAGGCCATGGTAGATGTGGACTAGTCTTCCCTTGTATCTTTAGGTTTCTTCATTCTTCCTTGCTCCTGAAGGGGTGAGACCAGTGAAGTATCCTAGATGGCCGCTCAAAGGCTTTTAAGGCCCCAGACGCTACTCACCAAAGTAGAATGTAGAACATATTCTTTATGAACTATGTTATACCAATTGAGCTAGGTATTCCCTGAGACCATGGTCCCCACAGCCCTCAGCCTAGCAATTTGGTCTCTCAGGGAGTTTGGATGTGTCTATGCAGCTACCATGACCTTGCCTTGAACAGGTTTGCTGGCTTCCCCTGTATCCATGCAGTTTTCTTGGCTGTAATCTTTACAGAAGCAGATCACCAGGCCTTTCTTTCATGGTGCCATTGGGTGGATTTGAACTGCCAACCTTTAGGTTAGTGGTTGAGTCCAAACCATGTGCACCACCCAGGGACCTTAGTGTAGTAAAGCTTCTGATTTTTCATACCCGTGTCCATGCCCACACTGGTCTGGGCTTGGCTATCATAGTGGGTTGGGTGGTGGCCCCCAACAGATTTCTCCATGCTCCAGCTCCATAGCCTGTGAATGTAACCTTATTTGGAAAAAGGTCTTTGCCGATGTTATTAAGCGAAGGCTCTTAAATGAGCTCATCCTGCAAAGTGTCCTTATAAGAGACACACAGATGACACACAGGGAGAGAAGGAGATGGTCATGTGATTCCACAGGCAGATGTGGAGCCATGCAGCCATAGGCCAAGGAGTGCCTGGGGCCACCAGAAGCTGGGAGAGGCGATGAAGGATCCTCCCCTAGAGCCTTGAGAGGGAATGTGCTCTGCTGATGCCTTCATTTTGGACATCTGGCCTCCAGAATTGTGAGGGAATAAATTTCTGTTGTTTTAAGCCAAGCGGCAGCTCCTGGAAACTCACCCAGCCACGTACATGGCTTGTTTTGGCCAATGGAACAGCAGCAAATATGACACAAGCAGACATGAAAAGTGCCCTTCCTGTCCTCTAACTGCTCATGGGAACAATTTGGCCACCATGTGAATGGTTGGCTTCTTTTGGAGAATGACAGAACTTGGGGAGAGGCCTCCATCAACCCAGCAGTTCCAGCCAAGGCCAGCATGAACCAGCCAGCCCTGCAGGCCCACCAGCTGACAACAGACTCATGAGTGAGCCCAGTCCAGACTAGAAGAGACACCAGCTAAGCACAGCCCAAACTGCGAATTGCAGAGTCATGAGCTAAATAAATGATGGATGTTTTATTGAGCAACTAAGCTCATTTAAATTTTTTATTAAGGTATTATTTATATAAAATAAAATACAGCCATTTTACTGTACAGTTTGATAATCTTTAATAAGGTATACTGTCATGTAATCACTACCATAATTAAGATACAGAAATGAAAAACTTGCTTGTATCATTTTGCAGTCAGCCTCTCATGTCTTAATTTCCTAGGGGTGTTGTAATGAAAATGCCACAAGTGGGTGTCTTTAAACTTTGCCTATCCTTTTTTTGTTTGTTTATTTTATCCCAAAACAAAGATTTTCTTCTATATTTTTTCTAGAAGTTTAATAGTTTTACCTATTTCACTTAGGTGTATTATTTTTGTGTATGGTGTTAAGTAAGGGTTGAGGTTCACTTTTTTCCATATAAATAGCCACTCATTCCAGCATCATTTGTTAAAAGACTATCTCCGTTTTAGGCTGGGTTCTCTAGAGAAGCAAAACCAGTAGAACATATAAATATATGTTTATATTGAGAGATTTATATCAAGGGAATGACTCAGTCTGTTGTAGAGACTGGAACGTCCTAAGTCCATTGGTCAGGATAGAGGCTTCTCCTGATTTCATAGCAGCAGGGGCCGGCAAATCCATGATCACAGATCAGACAGCAGGGCTCTTGCTCAAAGACTGTGAAGATCGACAAACTCCAAGATCGGCAGACAAGACGGTAGGTAAGCTGCTAGCTCAAGTCCCCAAGAACTGGAGGTCAGAAGAACAGGAGCCAGCTGCAGGATCCAGAGTGAGCAAAAGCCCTCGAGCTTTGCCAGAAAGTCCACCTACATTGGATGCGGGCCACAAACCCAAGGAAACTCCCTTTCAGCTGATTGGCTACTCACAGCAGATCCCATCATGGAGGTGATCACATTATAACAAATCTAATCATGGAAGTGATCACAACATCATAAGACTGCCAAACCACTGAGAATCACGGCCCAGCCAAGTTGACCTTAACCATCGCAATCTTTATCCTATTAATTACTTTGGCATCTTTGTTGAAAATCAATTAATCATAAAAGTATGCATTTACTCCTAGTCTCTCTACTCTGTTCCACTGACCTCTATGCCTACCTTTTTGTTCTGTTGTGCATAGGGTGACCATGAGTTGCAACCAACTCATCGGCACCCAACAACAACATCTTTGTGCCAATACAGCATATTTACAGTATTAATACTGTAGCTTTATACTGTGTCTTGATCAGGTAAGGTGAGCTCTCCAACTTTGTCCTTCTTCAAAAAAAATTTGGTTGTATTAAGTGCTTTGTCTTTCCATGTAAATTTTCAAGTCAACTTCAAATCAACTTAACTTTGGGATTGTACTAATTTTTACATCCATTTGGGGAGGGCAGCCATATTACCTTCCAAGCCATGACTGTGGTATACTGCTCCATTTACTTAAGTATTTTTAAATTTTGCTTTGTAATGTGTTGTAGCTTTTAGTGTTCATGTATTATACAGCTTTTGTTAAATTTATTCTCAAGTATTTTATTTTTGATACTGTTATAAAGTTGTTTTCTTTAATTTCATTTTCTAATTGTGCATTTGTATGATATAGAAATATAATTGATCTTTGTGCATTGACCTAGTATCGTGCAATGTTGGTGTATTTACTTATACATTGTAATAGATATTTTATAGGGCTGTTAGGGTTATCTACATACACCTGCAAATGAGGACAGCTTTACATATTTCTTTCTCATCTGTATGCCTTTCATTTCTTTTTCTTGTCTTATTGCACTGGCTAGGACCTCCAGCACAAAGTTAAAGCGAAGTGGTGAGCAAAGACATCCTAACCTTGTTCCTTTTTGTCTCTGGGCTGTAGGAGCCCTCGCCCTGCCCTCCTGGTGCGTGAGCTGAACCTTCACTATTTTTCTCAGTATAAAGCCCCATTTTACTAGGTGGGCACATTTCACACACATGCTTACACATGCACACACATGCAGACATGTGCGCATGTGTGTGCATTCTTGCTTGGGAACCATAATGGCTCCCTGGGGCTGGGATGAAGACCTCGCACAGCTGAAACCCTAGAAATGTCTGTCAAAGGGACCTGAGACTCCTTTTTAAAAGGTCAGGATCTGAGGGCTTCCTGGAAGGGGACTGTCTGCATCTTGATGGGCTTTGCACAAACCAGGAGTGGGACAGTTTCTTGGGGGGGCAGGCAAGGGAAGGTGGTTACTGGGGATCACATTTTGTACATAGTATTTGCGAAGGTCAGGCCCATCTGTGTATATGCACAATGTCCCCTTTGTCCTGTGGGGACTGTCCACCTTACCTTACCCTCATGAATCTGCTGGACCTTGGCCCCCACCCAGCAGCTCCTTCCACCCAGACCCACTCATGGTACCAACTCAAAACAGACCAATGAGGCAGCTCTGCGTGACTTTATTACCGGCAAGCAAAGGAGAGGACGAAGGCTAAGAATATAAATATCTGCAAAAGACCAGCCGAGTCAGGAAGCAAGGAAGCTCAGAGGGTCAGCGGATGGGCTGGGGCCAGCAGGAAGGTAGGGTCTGGACGGCCATTCCAGCAGCTCACGGCTTCCTGGGATGCCAGGCCCCGGGAGCGGAGCGCCGGTCACGGTTGAGGGCCGTGGGCTGGGCAAGTGGGAGCCCGCAGGTGGTGTCCTGGCACAGGCAGCTTTCGATGTGGGTGTAGGTGTGCCACAGTGAGCCACCGTTGGGGCAGTCCAGCAGCACCTCACGCTGGCTGGTCCGCTCCTCCTTGCAGCAGGAACATTTGTGGTCCAGGGACTGAGCCTCAGCGGAGTACCTGGGGAGGGAGAGTGGGGTGAGGGGCTGAGCCTCAGCCAAGTACCTGGGGAGGGGGAGTGGGGTGAGGATCACTCCCTCCAGGAAGACTTGGAACCCACACCGCCCCCAGCAGGGCAGGAAAGGCCCCGTGGCCCGCACAGCCCCCATAGCGTGGGGACTCACATGGCGAAGGTCCCGCAGGACCCCGAGCAGTAGTTCATGTTGACCGTCTTGGTGCAGCCTGCATGTGTGATTTTCCTCGTAATCGGGATGGTGGAGCAGGGGATTCTGGTCTCATTGAGGGGGGTGCCTGAAAGAGGGTGAGGTGGGGTTCTGGGGATTACATAGGCTCCCTCTCTGCTCTCTCTTTGTCCCTGGGATGGGACTCTCTCCACCCCAAGCAAACTGCCATCAGCCACTCTCCAGGGAGGCAAGTACCCACCTCCAGCTGCCTGCTGGCAAACTGGATTCTGTCTTGCTCCTGCCTGGGATGGCATTACAGCTCCCTCCACACCCCAGTTTCATCCCCTTAGTATCCAGATGTGAGTGGAAGGCACAGAGGGGACAGGGGTGCCTCCACTCCCTCAAGGAGGCCCAGGTTGAGCCCACCTGCCAGACCCCACCTAGGTGCTGACCCACCCGAGGTGGTACTCACATTTCTTGCAGCAGCCATTGGGCATGAGGGTGACAGAGCCCTGGAGGGGAGGGGAATGAGAATGAGCCAGAGCCCCCCACATTGAAGGGCAAGCACCCCCTCCTGCCTTGGGGTTTGGGAGGGGTAGTTCCTGTAGAAGGGCCCCCAGCACAGGGCCTCCTGCTGCCCCACCACTGGGGACTCAGCCTGCTCACCGGGAGGCAGTCTCTGGGGTCAAAGTTGGGGCAGGTGATGTTGGAGACAGAGGAGATGAGCTGGTTGTGAATTTTCACGCAGCTGAAGAAGGTGCAGTTGTTCTTGGGGTCTTGCTTCATGTCCCCAGGCTGGGGGCAGAGCAAAGACTGGGTTAGGGGGAGCAGCAGACCTGTGGGGCCCCCCAGACCCTGGTCCGCCCAGAGCACAGACCAGAAACACCCTGGCTGGGCCGAGTCCCCAACCCCGGGTCAAACGCAGCACCTCTGGCAGAACAGGTTTGTGGGGCCAGGACCTTGAAACAAGTGGCCCCCAGTGGGGGCACCAGGGACAAGTGCCGGCCCATAGTGGGCCAAAAAGGACATTTGTGCCCTAAACCTCAGAACCTGAGATGTTATGTGGACAAAGGGACATTATAGATGTAACGAAGTTGAAGATGTAAGTTAATTAAGATCATCATGGATTACCCAAAAAACAAAAATCCAAACCCACTGCTGTCCGGTGGATTCTGACTCATAGCGAACCGATAGGACCGAGTAGGACTGCCCCATAGGGTTTCCAAGGAGCAGCTAGTGGATTTGAACTGCCGACCTTTTGGTTAGCAGCCAAGGACTTTACCACTGTGCCACCAGGGCAGGCTGGCCTTAATTCACTGACCAGTGCCCTCAGGAGACACAGAAGGGAAGACACCAGGAGAGGAGTGGGCTTCGTGGAGACTGAGGCAAAAAATGGGGAACACCGAGGATAGCTGGCTACCACCAGAAGCTGGAAGAGGCAAGGAAGGCTCGTCCCTTAGGGCCTTTGGAGGGAGCGTGGCCCTGCCGACACCTTGATTTCGGACTTCTGGCCTTCGGATGGTGAGGGAACACATCCGTGTGGTTTAAAGCCACACAGTTCGCGATACTTGTGTTAGGGCCGTCGCAGGACACTCATACGCAGCCTTTTCCATGACTGAGAGGATTCGGCCGGGGAAGCCCCGAGTCTTCCCAGGCCCTGGCCCTGTCCCCTGTGTCAGGAGACGAGCGGGAGACCCCGGTCCTCCTGGCCCGCCCACAGCCCCGCCCACAGCTCCGGGGCCCCGCCCGCAGCCCCAGGGCCCCGCCCACAGCTCCCGGCCCCGCCCACAGCCCCTCCTGGGCCCTGCACAGCCCACCTTCAGGACGAGGTTCTGGTTGTCCTGCTGTTGGATGACGCAGTGGGTCTGCTCACACTTCTTGCAGCACTCGCCGGGGGCCTCCACGAGCTCGAAGCCCTGGGAACACGGCCCGGGGACTGAGCCTGCGGTGGCCACCCACCCCAGGACTCAGCCCACCCCAGCTCGCCGACCGCTCCCACCGACCGCGGCCTCTCGCGGGCCGGGCGTGCTGCGCACCCACCTCGGACAGGGCTGCCTTTGGAGCCGCCAAGACCCTCCGTCGTGGGAGGCGGTCCCAGAAAGGACGGTAAAGAGGTGGGCGAAGGGGAGAACGTGGAGGGGCGGGCATTGGAAAGGGGAACGGAGCTGTGGTCGGAATCGCCCTTGTCTTTGCTACAATAAGCCTTTAAGACGAGACCGTGGGAAGGGGCATGGGGTGATGGGCTCTCCGGACAGATCTAGAGGGAGGTGAGGGCGCCGGCGCTTACGGGGTTGCAGTGGGTGATGCAGGGCACGTGGGTGCAGTTGATGACGTGCAGCTGGGTCTCCTTGTTCACGTCTTCGGTGCAGAAGCAGCTCTGGCACTTGGAAGCATAAACTGGAGAGCCGGGCTTTGGGCACAGGGGAGACGGTGAGACGTGACCCCCGCGGCTCACCACCCACTTCAGAACCGCCGACTCCTGTCCCTGAGGGCGGCCCTGATCCTGACCCCTGTGAGGGAGCCTCCTAGCGTGGACCCTCACAGGTCCCCCGCCCCGCCCCCGAGTTGCCCCAGGAGCCCCACCCTCTCCGCCCCACCTCCGCCTCCATCCCGCGCCCTGCCCCTGCCCCCAGGGCTCACCTGGTACTCAGCATTTTCCACGACACATACGCCCTTGGGCTCTTGGGAAAAAGGGTGAGAACGTGGGTCAGCGACAGAGGGGGGCCTGTGCCCATGGTGGGGGCCTGTGTCCATGGTGGCTGCCTGTGCCCCCCAGAAACTGAAGCCCCCCAGGCCATGCTGCTCACCCTAACCCACAGCCCTGACCCGGGCAAGGTGCCCGATGATGGCCATCAGAATCCCCCCACCCCACGTCCAGGACCAGGGCGCTGCTCACCACATGAGTAAAGTGGGCAGCACCTCCCAGGGACTGTCTTGCTCTTCAGCTCAAATCCCAGTTTGCACGTAGGAGGCTTCTCCAGACACCGGCTGGTGTTGCACTCTGGGGGGGGGAGGAGAACGCAAGAACAAGAGCATGGCTCCCTCCAGGGGCCTCCGTAGATGTCCCCCCCCCCCACCCCCAGGCCAACCCTGAGCCCACAGCCCTCCTCCAACACTCCAACACGTGGCAACCTTCGCGGTAGGCCATACTGACACTCCAGCCTCCAGCGCAGGCCCTGCGGGGCCCCATGGGTACTCCCCCAACTAGTTCCATCTGGAAGAACTGCCACCCCAGGGGCCACAAGGGCTATGGAGGTGACAGCATGCACCCCAGCCTGCAGGGGACATGCTCAGTGACATCGAGGGCCCGGAGAGAGACCCCGCCAGGGACCCCCTGCCCCCAGGGGTCCTCTTACTGCAGGAAGTAATTTTGCAGCAGGTGTCATCAGGGTTGACCTCCGTGACCGGGTAGGTGCCATCCTCCTCACAACTTGTGGACAGCTGCAGGCTGCATTTCTTGGGCTGGCAGGAAATGCCTCTCCCGCCCTCCAGGCAAAGGCAGTCTTTGCAGTCGAATTCAAAGCGCTCCCCAAACTGCGGGGGAGGGAACGGAGTGAGCCAGGAAGAAGGGCGGCTCGGCTTTGCTATGGTCACCTGCACTGGGCAGCCTGCTGAGGAGTCTTGTGGGAAGGCTGTGCCTCTCCCCACCTCTGAGCAGGAGGGTGGCTGCTCATTCAGGGAACTGGTTACTAACAGCCCACCGCTGTGACCGTCATCAGGGTTTGCCAGCCTGGGCCTGCTGGCATGCGGCAGGTGCACGACACGTGTCTGGTGGATTCATACAGGTCTGAGCAAACAAATCAGTCATGCACCTGGTGACCATGTGTAAGGAAACACAGGAAACCCTTGGGTAATTAAGGTGTTATCTCAGGTTTGGATACAGTGTCACTGGCCAATGGTGGTGGGTGGACAGGTAAATGGTTGGATAGGTGAGTGGCTGGGTGCTGAGTGGAAGGAAAGGTAGATGGATGGGTGGGTGAGTGAGTGGGTAGGTGTGTGTATGTATGTATGGGTGGATGGACGGCCGAATGAATGGACGGAAGGTGGCTGGGTGTTCAATGAGTGGGTGGATGGGTATGTAGCTGAGTGAGTGGGTGACTGGACGGGTAGGTGAATAGATGGATGGGTGAGTGGGTGGGTGAATGGGTAACTGGATGATGAATGGATGGATGGGTGAGTGGTAAGGTGGATAAACCCACTAGTTCAGCTGTCCAGGACCTTAATGGCCTGTTACTTGGTTTTTGAGGCTCCCATATTCTCACAACCTCTCTCCCTCCACCACACCCCAGACCCCCAAGTTCTGGGCTGGCAACAGAATCTCCCCCAGTATAAAGGTGGGGGTAGGGGTGCTTACTGCTCTGGGCACGTCGTCGGGTCCCACACAACCTGGAAGTGGGGAGGAAATAGATTCTGTTACAAGAGTCCTGGCCCCCACACCCCGGGGAGCTGGGTCAGCCTCATGGCCTCTGGGGACCCAAGGAGGTGGTGGGAGGGAGGCAAAGCCAGCCAGCATGCCAGACAAACTAGAACAGTACAGAACAGAGGACATCCCCGAGACTATCTCCCTGAAATACACTTTAAACCTGGAACCGGGTCTATCTGGAGATCACTTTTACCAAAACAGCACAGTGGCACACAAAATAAAGGATATTACCCATAAGACCAGTGTCCTACTTAAAAAACATCCTATGAGACCAAAACGTCAACAATTTCTCAAAATTAAAGATGAAAAGATAAAGAGGCAGGGAAACTAGAGGACTGGAGAGGGAACAACCTGAAGGCAATGAAGGGGAATGCTGACAAAAACGTGGTGATAAATGGTATTAATGTCACTGAACAACTTGCGTGGAAACTGTCACATGGGAACCTAACTTGCTGTGTAAACTCTCATCAGAAACTCAAGAAAATATTATTTTAAAAAAGCCAGCCGGCAACTTACCGCAATGCTGCACGCAGACGTCGAAGCCGGGGGCGTAGTTCTTGGTGCCCCTAGGACAGAAGCAGCCTTCCACCAGGTGCGTGGTGTTCTGCTTCTGGGAGCTGGGTATGGGGGTCACCGTCAAATGGAGGCACGGACGCGGCTGGACCACTTCGCGCAGATATTGCCGCCCGGCTCCCCCTGCCGGCCCCGGCCCTGTCCCCCCGCAGGCGGCTCACCTGGACTTGCAGGTGGGCTCCTCCGCAGGCCCGCAGGCCCGGTACTCCCGGTGGGACGGGCAGGTCAGCGCTGGGGAGGGAGGAGGAGTCAGGGGCGGGGCCGGCCAAAGGCGCACGGGTTCTGAGTGACAGTCCTGCCGTCCCGCCCCCAGAGAGGCCCGCGGCCGGCTGGCTGTGCAGCGTTGCGCTCAGCAGGGCGAGGTCCGCAGCACGCCGCCCCTCCAGCCGCTCTAGTCCTGGCCCGCCTCGCCCCCCATCCCGGCCAGGAGCGGCACTCACTGCAGGCCCCCTGGGTGCGGGGTCGCCAGTCCACGCAGATGTCCGCCTGTGCACAGAGGGCCGCGTAGGTCTGCAGGCTGGCGCACTCCAGGCCCTGGCCAGGCGCGAAGCAGCTGTCAAACACGCAGGCGTCGTAGTAGTCCTGCGGCGGCGCCAGGGAGTGACACTGGGCGAACAGGCTGCGGGAGGGCGCGGGTCAGGCTCCAGCAGCAGCGACCCCTCCCCTCGCTCGCAGCCGGCACCTGCCGTGGACCACCCCCATCCCCATGCTGACGGGGCGGGAGGTGGGGGAGAGGGGGTCTGCCAGAGAGGGGCGACCGCAGCCCAGCGACCAGAGGGGCATCTGTGACTGAAGACAGAAGCAGAGAACTGTGGCCATGGGGAGGAGAGTGGGGCTGTGGCCCAGGGATGCAGCTCTGGTCAGGCCCCCAGAGGGAAGCTGCACCTCTCAACCATACCCTGTGGTGGGCCCCTGCCAGCAATGCCTCTGGGGCGGGAGCTTGTTCTCTGATTGCTGCCAGCTGCCCAGGGGATGGCCCAGCCTGCCTCCTCCCCATCAGGCCTGGCCTAACTAGGCGCGAGCCGGCTGGTCTACCCCATGCCTCAAGCCAGCTGAACGTGCGCCCTCCCAGGGGGCAGGTGACATGTAGTCAGGCAAAAAGGCACAGGCGGGAGGGATGAAAAGGCAGCGCAGTCCTGTGGGACCAGGTCCTGGGGTCCGGTGACCCAGCCTCTCACCCTGCACCATCCATCTCCATGGAAGAGGAGAGCAGGCCCAGAGAGGCTGGGCTTCCACACAGCCCTGCAGTCCCCAGAGACCAGGCTGAGGTTCAGACAGGCTGGGCAGGTCACCTGTCTTTGATGAGCTCACAGAGAGGGGACGGCACACAGGAGGTTGTGTTCGCTGGCTTGGTGACAGCTGGGCGCTTGGTGGTGCCCACAGTGTGGGGGCAGTTGGGCTTGGAGGGGTCGTTCACCACCCATTCGTCGGCCACAATCTCGCAGTTGGAGACGATCTCCCCACTGGGCCGCATGCAGTCATCCGCAGTGTTATTGGTGCACGTGCCTACACCATAGGGAGGCCGCCATGAGCCTCCCAGGAGCCAGGATGGCCCACAGAGGACCCTCCTCACCCCAGACTGTACCCTATGACCAGCCCAGAGGACGGGGGCACAGACTAGGCCAGGTGACTGGTTCCCCTCAGAGACTGAACCCAGATGATTGTGACAGGCCCCCAGCAGAACAGGAAGCCCACAGCAGCCACCAGGTCCATGCACACACACTCACACACATGCTCACACACATCCATCCACACACACAGGCACACATGCTCCCACGCACAGGCAACCTCTGCCCCAGTTGCCGCCCCAAGCACAAGCTCATTGGCTTACCACACTGGCCCTGGGTGTTGTTGCCAAAAAGCCTGTAGGGCAGCTTGATGGAGAAGGAGAGGCCATTGTAGGAGATGAGGGCGCCCAGCTTGGGGATATCCACCACGTAGTTGATGCCCAGCTCATACACCTGCAGCCCGTCCTGCAGCCCATACTCCTGGTAGGGCAGTGCCACTGCCTGCCTGTTGACCTGCACCTGCGCCAGACAGATGGACGCACCAGATCAGGGGGCAGCCGGCAGCGCCCAGAAAGGAGGCTCATCAACTGAGCAGACGCCATGCCCACCCCTGCTCTCAGATCTCTGCCCTCCGCTCTCCCCTTCCTTTTCCCTTCTGGCTTCTTCCCAGCAGGACCAGGGGTGAGCCAGCAAGGGCTCTTCCCTCAGAGTCTTCAGGACGTGGGGCCCCCAGGACACCAGCAGTCAGGTGGAGTGAGGTCCCCGATGGAAAAGGCTCAGATAGGTGAGTCAGGGCCTCAGTGCATCCTCCGTCCTCGGGACGGGGCCTCTAACCCAGAGACCTGTGCGCAGAGTGGGCAGGGGCAGGAGCAGGTGAACACACTGGAGGGCCCTTGAGAGGGGCTGCCCCACCACTCTCCCACCTCTGGGAGGCACTGCACCCCAGCCTCCGTGACGCCCTGCCACTCCGCTGTGCCACGTACCTGCACCTTTATGGGCACCATTTGCACTGTCTTGATCAGTACTTCCTGCCTCTTGTGGTGCACGATGAGGGTTCGGGGACAGGAGACCTTGTCGTTGACGTCACAGTGGTAGTTGTCGATGTAGACCCCAAAGTTGTCCACCTTGGGAGTGATCTGTTCCACCAGCACATATGTGCAGTTGCCCTGGTAGCTGTAGTAGAGCCCGTCGAAGGTGACGTAGTGTGGGTCCCCCCAGCCTGTGCAGTAGCCTGGGGCAGAAGCACCCGTGAGCTGGTGGTGCCCGGCCGGGGGTCCAGGGCTGGGACCCAGGACCCAGGACCTGGTCAGTCCAGAAAAGTCCGGCCCCCGGGCATCTGCCATGGGGTGCCGAGGTACACCCCATGGCAGCACACGCCACAGGCCAGGGTGGGGGGTGACATGGCCTCAGGTCCAGGAGCTTTGAGCTCAAACCTCAGCTCCAGTCCTTCTCAACCTTAGTGGCACCCTCACCCCCCCGATCACACGGCACCAAGCTAGGTCCTCATTGCCCAGGCCCCAGCCCAAGGTGGTGGGTGGACAAGGGGACCTGTGACAAGTCCCTTGGTCCATGCCTGGCCCTGGCAAACACCCTGCCCTCAGGGGCCACTGTCTGACCAGGGTCTGCACCCAAGGGGCCACAGCCATCTCTTCCTGGAGCCCTAACCACTGAGGAGAGGAGGCAGGAGGACGGCAGCAGGGGTACTCACAGTCGCACTCCCAGTGCCAGCAGCAGCCATCGGGATCCCACACCTCCACGGGCTTGAGGCCGTTGGTGCAGGTGGGCATGGGCGGGGGCTTGCACTCCACCTTCACAATCTCTACCGTGTTGTCGTGCTTGCAGGTGGCCATGAGGCAGTCACAGAGCCTCCAGGTCTCATTCTCCTGCAGGCAGTGGGGGGGCACAGGGTCACATGGCTCCCAGGCCACCCAGACTCAGTCCTGCTCCCCGGGAGGGGGCTGGATGCCTACGGTCTCACCCAGGAGGCTGGAGGCTGAGGGAAGCTGTGCAGGAGGCCCCTCAGCCCTACAGACAGCCCAAGGGTGCGGCTGTGGACAGCCTGAACAATACCTGGCTCTGGGCCTGGGGTACAGCACCCACTCACCACCCACTGACCTGTCGGGGAGGATCAAAGTTAGGGCATCCAGTGGGCGTGGTGGTCGGCGGGGGCGTGGATGGTGTTGCGGAGGGAGATGTTGGCTTGGAGGGTGTGCTAGCCGGTGAGGGCGTGGATGGGCAGGACCAGTTGAAGATCTCGAGGGTGCAGTCCAGGGAGCAGTTCACGTAATAGCAGAGGTCCCCATGTGTGCCGTTGTACACCACTTCGCCTACGGAGAGGGGGGAGAGGCTGGTGTATGCCCTCAAGGTCAGCGCTTGCTGTCCCCATGGAGGCCACCAAGGGAAGGCCCATCCTGCCTGCTTCAGGGGCCTGGGGGACATAGCCCTGACAAAGCTGAGTTTTCCCGGAGCCTTTTGTTAGAGAAACCATCCCACATGCTTATGTTCTGGGAAACAGCTGGGCTTACAGCAAGGAGCAAGCAAGACTTCATGATTCACTCCAGCAAACTAAGTTTCCTTTCCCTTCCTTCCTGCCCCTCTCCTCCTGGCCCCCTGGTCTCCCAGGACCCCAGTGGCCTGATCATAAGGAAAGAAAGCATTCAGTGCAAAGCGGCCCTATTGCCACCTCAGTGCATACCAGCCAATGCTAACTCAGTCTCAAGGGAGGAGGTAGGACAGTGGTGGAGCCTCTCAACCACTGCAGAGGACTCCCCGCATTACACCTTCTTCCCCCTCCCCATCCTCTCTCCCCGTGTTGCAGCTCCCTCTTGAACAAAGGCCACCCTTGCCTGTTCTAACATTCTCCTGTGCAATCTGTTCTTAGGTACCCCAACACACCTCTTTGACGTGAGGCCAACCAGGTCCTGGGCTTGTAGGAGCCCTGGCCCCATGCACCCAGCTTCTAGATTCCCCAGGAAGCTGTGTATGGACCTTCAAAAGGACTCCTAAACGACTGGCAGAAGAAGGCAGAAACCCACCACCCGAGGTTGCCAGGGTACAAGAAAGCAATAGCATAGATACCTGGGCTGAAGAATGTGCCATTCAAATAGCAGCATGGTACCAGAGTGGCGATTGAGACTGGAGCGCTGCTATAGATGGCGCTGGGTGTGGGCGATGAGCTGACTGTGGACGTGGACAAACCGGGGGTCTCCGTGGTCGTGCTGGTCGTCGCAGAGGTCGTGGGCTCAGTGGTGCTAATGGGGGGTATTGGGCTCCCTGTAGCGGTGCTGATGGTGGGTTTTGGGGTCCTGGTCCCTGGGGTGGTGCTGACAGTGGGGGTCGTGGTCCCTGGAGCACTGCTGATGGTGGAGGTCGTTGTCCCTGGGGTGGTGCTGATGGTGGAGGTCGTGATCTCTGAGGTGGTACTGACAGTGGGGGTCGTGGTCCCTGGGGTGGTGCTGACAGTGGAGGTCGTGGTCCCTGAGGTGGTACTGACGGTGGGGGTCGTTGCCCCTGGGGTAGTGCTGATGGTGGAGGTCGTGATCCCTGAGGTGCTACTGACAGTGGGGGTCGTGGTCCCTGGGGTGGTGCTGATGCTGGAAGTCGTGGTCCATGAGGTGATACTGACAGTGGGGGTCGTGGTCCCTGGAGCGGTGCTGATGGTGGAGGTCGTGGTCCCTGGAGCGGTGCTGATGGTGGAGGTCGTGGTCCCTGGGGTGGTGCTGATGGTGGAGGTCGTGGTCCCTGAGGTGGTAGTGACAGTGGGGGTCGTGGTCCCTGGGGTGGTGCTGATGGTGGAGGTCGTGGTCCCTGAGGTGGTACTGACAGTGGGGGTCGTGGTCCCTGGGGTGGTGCTGACAGTAGGAGGTAAGGTACTTAAGGTGGTGCTGATGGTGGAGGTTGTGGTCCCTGGGGTGGTGCTGACAGTGGGGGTCGTGGTCCCTGGGGTGGTGCTGATGGTGGAGGTCGTGGTCCCTGAGGTGGTAGTGACAGTGGGGGTCGTGGTCCCTGGGGTGGTGCTGATGGTGGAGGTCGTGGTCCCTGAGGTGGTAGTGACAGTGGGGGTCGTGGTCCCTGGAGCGGTGCTGATGGTGGAGGTCGTGGTCCCTGGAGCGGTGCTGATGGTGGAGGTCGCAGTCCCTGGGGTGGTGCTGATGGTAGAGGTCGTGGTCCCTGAGGTGGTACTGACAGTCGGGGTTGTGGTCCCTGGGGTGGTGCTGATGGTGGAGGTCGTGGTCCCTGAGGTGGTACTAACAGTGGGGGTCGTGGTCCCTGGGGTGGTGCTGATGGTGGAGGTCGTGGTCCCTGAGGTGGTAGTGACAGTGGGGGTCGTGGTCCCTGGAGCGGTGCTGATGGTGGAGGTCGTGGTCCCTGGAGCGGTGCTGATGGTGGAGGTCGCAGTCCCTGGGGTGGTGCTGATGGTGGAGGTCGTGGTCCCTGAGGTGGTACTGACAGTGGGGGTCGTGGTCCCTGGGGTGCTGCTGATGGTGGAGGTCGTGGTCCCTGAGGTGGTACTAACAGTGGGGGTCGTGGCCCCTGGGGTAGTGCTGATGGTGGAGGTTGTGGTCCCTGAGGTGGTACTGACAGTGGGGGTCGTGGTCACAGGGGTGGTGCTGACAGTAGGAGATAAGGTACTTAAGGTGGTGCTGATGGTGGAGGTCGTGGTCCCTGGGGAGGTACTGACGGAGGGGGTCGTGGTCCCTGGGGTGGTGCTGATGGTGGTGGTCATGGTCCCTGATGTGGTACTGACAGTGGGGGTCGTGGTCCCTGGAGTTGTGCTGATGGTGGAGGTCGTGGTCCGTGGGGTGGTGCTCGTGGAGGTCGTGGTCCCTGAGGTGGTACTGACAGTGGGGGTCGTGGTCCCTGAGGTGGTACTGACAGTGGGGGTCGTGGTCCCTGGAGTGGTGCTGATGGTGGAGGTCGTGGTCCGTGGGGTGGTGCTCGTGGAGGTCGTGGTCCCTGAGGTGGTACTGACAGTGGGGGTCGTGGTCCCTGGGGTGGTGCTGATGGTGGAGGTCGTGGTCCCTGGGGTGGTACTGATGGTGGAGGTCGTGGTCCCTGAGGTGGTACTGACAGTGGGGGTTGTGGTCCCTGGGGTGGTGCTGATGCTGGAGGTCATGGTCCCTGAGGTGGTACTGACAGTGGGGGTCGTGGTCCCTGGGGTGGTGCTGACAGTAGGAGATAAGGTACTTAAGGTGGTGCTGATGGTGGAGGTTGTGGTCCCTGGGGTGGTGCTGACAGTGGGGGTCGTGGTCCCTGGGGTAGTGCTGATGGTGGAGGTCGTGGTCCCTGAGGTGGTAGTGACAGTGGGGGTCGTGGTCCCTGGGGTGGTGCTGATGGTGGAGGTCGTGGTCCCAGAGGTGGTAGTGACAGTGGGGGTCGTGGTCCCTGGAGCGGTGCTGATGGTGGAGGTCGTGGTCCCTGGAGCGGTGCTGATGGTGGAGGTCGCAGTCCCTGGGGTGGTGCTGATGGTAGAGGTCGTGGTCCCTGAGGTGGTACTGACAGTGGGGGTCGTGGTCCCTGGGGTGGTGCTGATGGTGGAGGTCGTGGTCCCTGAGGTGGTACTAACAGTGGGGGTCGTGGTCCCTGGGGTGGTGCTGATGGTGGAGGTCGTGGTCCCTGAGGTGGTAGTGACAGTGGGGGTCGTGGTCCCTGGAGCGGTGCTGATGGTGGAGGTCGTGGTCCCTGGAGCGGTGCTGATGGTGGAGGTCGCAGTCCCTGGGGTGGTGCTGATGGTGGAGGTCGTGGTCCCTGAGGTGGTACTGACAGTGGGTGTCGTGGTCCCTGGGGTGGTGCTGATGGTGGAGGTCGTGGTCCCTGAGGTGGTACTAACAGTGGGGGTCGTGGTCCCTGGGGTAGTGCTGATGGTGGAGGTTGTGGTCCCTGAGGTGGTACTGACAGTGGGGGTGGTGGTCACTGGGGTGGTGCTGACAGTAGGAGATAAGGTACTTAAGGTGGTGCTGATGGTGGAGGTCGTGGTCCCTGGGGAGGTACTAACGGTGGGGGTCGTGGTCCCTGGGGTGGTGCTCATGGTGGAGGTCGTGGTCTCTGGGGTGGTGCTGACAGTGGGGGTCGTGGTCCCTGGGGTGGTGCTGATGGTGGAGGTCGTGGTCCCTGGAGTGGTGCTGATGGTGGAGGTCGTGGTCCGTGGGGTGGTGCTCGTGGAGGTCGTGGTCCCTGAGGTGGTACTGACAGTGGGAGTCGTGGTCCCTGGAGTGGTGCTGATGGTGGAGGTCGTGGTCCGTGGGGTGGTGCTCGTGGAGGTCGTGGTCCCTGAGGTGGTACTGACAGTGGGAGTCGTGGTCCCTGGGGTGGTGCTGATGGTGGAGGTCGTGGTCCCTGGGGTGGTACTGATGGTGGAGGTCGTGGTCCCTGAGGTGGTACTGACAGTGGGGGTCGTGGTCCCTGGGGTGGTGCTGATGCTGGAGGTCATGGTCCCTGAGGTGGTACTGACAGTGGGGGTCGTGGTCCCTGGGGTGGTGCTGATGGTGGAAGTCGTGGTCCCTGAGGTGGTACTGACAGTGGGGGTCGTGGTCCCTGGAGCGGTGCTGATGGTGGAGGTCGTGGTCCCTGGAGCGGTGCTGATGGTGGAGGTCGTGGTCCCTGGGGTGGTGCTGACAGTGGGGGTCGTGGTCCCTGGGGTGGTGCTGACAGTAGGAGATAAGGTACTTAAGGTGGTGCTGATGGTGGAGGTTGTGGTCCCTGGGGTGGTGCTGACAGTGGGGGTCGTGGTCCCTGGGGTGGTGCTGATGGTGGAGGTCGTGGTCCCTGAGGTGGTAGTGACAGTGGGGGTCGTGGTCCCTGGAGCGGTGCTGATGGTGGAGGTCGTGGTCCCTGGAGCGGTGCTGATGGTGGAGGTCGCAGTCCCTGGGGGGGTGCTGATGGTGGAGGTCGTGGTCCCTGAGGTGGTACTGACAGTGGGTGTCGTGGTCCCTGGGGTGGTGCTGATGGTGGAGGTCGTGGTCCCTGAGGTGGTACTAACAGTGGGGGTCGTGGTCCCTGGGGTAGTGCTGATGGTGGAGGTTGTGGTCCCTGAGGTGGTACTGACAGTGGGGGTCGTGGTCACTGGGGTGGTGCTGACAGTAGGAGATAAGGTACTTAAGGTGGTGCTGATGGTGGAGGTCGTGGTCCCTGGGGAGGTACTGACGGAGGGGGTCGTGGTCCCTGGGGTGGTGCTGATGGTGGTGGTCATGGTCCCTGATGTGGTACTGACAGTGGGGGTCGTGGTCCCTGGAGTGGTGCTGATGGTGGAGGTCGTGGTCCGTGGGGTGGTGCTCGTGGAGGTCGTGGTCCCTGAGGTGGTACTGACAGTGGGGGTCATGGTCCCTGGGGTGGTGCTGATGGTGGAGGTCGTGGTCTCTGGGGTGGTGCTGATGGTAGAGGTCGTGGTCCCTGGGGTGGTGCTGATGGTGGAGGTCGTAGTCCCTGAGGTGGTACTGACAGTGGGGGTTGTGGTCCCTGGGGTGGAGCTGATGGTGGAGGTCGTGGTCTCTGGGGTGGTGCTGATGGTAGAGGTCGTGGTCCCTGAGGTGGTACTGACAGTGGGGGTTGTGGTCCCTGGGGTAGTGCTGATGGTGGAGGTCGTGGTCTCTGGGGTGGTGCTGATGGTAGAGGTCGTGGTCCCTGAGGTGGTACTGACAGTGGCGGTCGTGGTCCCTGGGGTGGTGCTGATGGTGGAGGTCGTGGTCCCTGGGGTGGTGCTCGTGGAGGTCGTGGTCCTTGAACTGGTACTGACTGTGGCGGTCGTGGTCCCTGGAGTGGTGCTGACAGTGGGGGTCGTGGTCCCTGGGGTGGTGCTGATGGTAGGGGTCGTGGTCCCTGAGGTGGTACTGACAGTGGGGGTCGTGGTCCCTGGGGTAGTGCTGATGGTGGAGGTCGTGGTCCCTGAGGTGGTACTGACAGTGTGGGTCGTGGTCCCTGGGGTGGTGCTGACAGTAGGAGATAAGGTACTTAAGGTGGTGCTGATGGTGGAGGTCGTGGTCCCTGAAGTGGTACTGACGGTGGGGGTCGTGGTCCCTGGGGTGGTGTTGACAGTGGGGGTCGTGGTCCCTGGCGTGGTGCTGACAGTAGGAGATAAGGTACTTAAGGTGGTGCTGATGGTGGAGGTCGTGGTCCCTGGGGTGGTACTGACAGTGGGGGTCGTGGTCCCTGGGGTGGTGCTGATGGTGGAGGTCGTGGTCCCTGGGGTGGTGCTGACAGTGGGGGTCGTGGTCCCTGGGGTGGTGCTGATGCTGGAGGTCGTGGTCCCTGAGGTGGTACTGATAGTGGGGGTCGTGGTCCCTGGGGTGGTGCTGATGGTGGAGGTTGTGGTCCCTTGGATGGTGCTCGTGGAGGTCGTGGTCCCTGAAGTGGTACTGACGGTGGCGGTCGTGGTCCCTGGAGTGGTGCTGACAGTGGGGGTCGTGGTCCCTGGGGTGGTGCTGATGGTGGAGGTCGTGGTCCCTGAGGTGGTACTGACAGTGGGGGTCATGGTCCCTGGGCTGGTGCTGATGGTGGAGGTCGTGGTCCCTGGGGTGGTGCTGACAGTGGGGGTCGTGGTCCCTGGGGTGGTGCTGACAGTAGGAGATGAGGTACTCAAGGTGGTGCTGATGGTGGAGGTCGTGGTCCCTGGGGTGGTACTGACAGTGGGGGTCGTGGTCCCTGGGGTGGTGCTGATGGTGGAGGTCGTGGTCCCTGTGGTGGTACTGACAGTGGGGGTCGTAGTCCCTGGGGTGGTGCTGATGGTGGAGGTCGTGGTCCCTGTGGTGGTAATGACAGTGGGGGTGGTGGTCCCTGGGGTGGTGCTGATGGTGGAGGTCGTGGTCCCTGGGGTGGTGCTCGTGGAGGTCGTGGTCCCTGAAGTGGTACTGACTGTGGCGGTCGTGGTCCCTGGAGTGGTGCTGACAGTGGGGGTCGTGGTCCCTGGGGTGGTGCTGATGGTAGGGGTCGTGGTCCCTGAGGTGGTACTGACAGTGGGGGTCGTGGTCCCTGGGGTAGTGCTGATGGTGGAGGTCGTGGTCCCTGAGGTGGTACTGACAGTGGGGGTCGTGGTCCCTGGGGTGGTGCTGACAGTAGGAGATAAGGTACTTAAGGTGGTGCTGATGGTGGAGGTCGTGGTCCCTGAAGTGGTACTGACGGTGGGGGTCTTGGTCCCTGGGGTGGTGCTGACAGTGGGGGTCGTGGTCCCTGGGGTGGTGCTGACAGTAGGAGATAAGGTACTTAAGGTGGTGCTGATGGTGGAGGTCGTGGTCCCTGGGGTGGTACTGACAGTGGGGGTCGTGGTCCCTGGGGTGGTGCTGATGGTGGAGGTCGTGGTCTCTGGGGTGGTGCTGACAGTGGGGGTCGTGGTCCCTGGGGTGGTGCTGATGCTGGAGGTCATGGTCCCTGAGGTGGTACTGATAGTGGGGGTCGTGGTCCCTGGGGTGGTGCTGATGGTGGAGGTTGTGGTCCCTGGGATGGTGCTCGTGGAGGTCGTGGTCCCTGAAGTGGTACTGACAGTGGCGGTCGTGGTCCCTGGGGTGGTGCTGATGGTGGAGGTCGTGGTCCCTGAGGTGGTACTGACAGTGGGGGTCGTGGTCCCTGGGCTGGTGCTGATGGTGGAGGTCGTGGTCCCTGAGGTGGTACTGACAGTGGGGGTCGTGGTCCCTGGGGTGGTGCTGATGGTGGAGGTCGTGGTCCCTGGGGTGGTACTGACAGTGGCGGTCGTGGTCCCTGGGGTGGTGCTGATGGTGGAGGTCGTGGTCCCTGGGGTGGTGCTGACAGTGGGGGTCGTGGTCCCTGGGGTGGTGCTGATGGTGGAGGTCGTGGTCCCTGAGGTGGTAGTGACAGTGGGGGTCGTGGTCCCTGGGGTGGTGCTGACAGTAGGAGATGAGGTACTCAAGGTGGTGCTGATGGTGGGGGTCGTGGTCCCTGGGGTGGTGCTGATGGTGGAGGTCGTGGTCCCTGAGGTGGTACTGACAGTGGGGGTCGTGGTCCCTGGGCTGGTGCTGATGGTGGAGGTCGTGGTCCCTGAGGTGGTACTGACAGTGGGGGTCGTGGTCCCTGGGGTGGTGCTGACAGTAGGAGATGAGGTACTCAAGGTGGTGCTGATGGTGGAGGTCGTGGTCCCTGGGGTGGTACTGACGGTGGGGGTCGTGGTCCCTGGGGTGGTGCTGATGGTGGAGGTCGTGGTCCCTGTGGTGGTACTGACAGTGGGGGTCGTAGTCCCTGGGGTGGTGCTGATGGTGGAGGTCGTGGTCCCTGAGGTGGTACTGACAATGGGGGTCGTGGTCCCTGGGGTGGTGCTGAGAGTGAGGGTCGTGGTCCCTGGGGTGGTGCTGATGGTGGAGGTCGTGGTCCCTGAGGTGGTACTGACAGTGGGGGTCGTGGTCCCTGGGCTGGTGCTGATGGTGGAGGTCGTGGTCCCTGAGGTGCTACTGACAGTGGGGGTCGTGGTCCCTGGGGTGGTGCTGATGGTGGAGGTCGTCGTCCCTGGGGTGGTGCTGACAGTGGGGGTCGTGGTCCCTGGGGTGGTGCTGATGGTGGAGGTCGTAGTCCCTGAGGTGGTACTGACAGTGGGGGTCGTGGTCCTTGGGGTAGTGCTGATGCTGGAGGTCGTGGTCCCTGAGGTGGTGCTGACAGTGGGGGTCGTGGTCCCTGGGGTGGTGCTGATGGTGGAGGTCGTGGTCCCTGAGGTGGTACTGACAGTGGGGGTCGTGGTTCCTGGAGCGGTGCCGATGGTGGAAGTCGTGGTCCCTCTGGTGGTGCTGATGGTGGAGGTCGTTGTCCCTGGGGTGGTGCTTACAGTGGGGGTCGTGGTCCCTGGGGTGGTGCTGATGGTGAAGGTCGTGGTCCCTGAGGTCGTACTGACAATGAGGGTTGTGGTCCCTGGGGTGGTGCTGATGGTGGAGGTCGTGGTCCCTGAGGTGGTACTGACTGTGTGGTTCGTGGTCCCTAGGGTGGTGCTGATGGTGGACGTCATGGTCCTTGAGGTGGTACTGACAGTGGGGGTCGTGGTCCCTGGGGTGGTGCTAACGGTAGGAGATAAGGTACTTAAGGTGGTACTGATGGTGGAGGTCGTGGTCTCTGCGGTGGTACTGACAGTGGGGGTCGTGGTCCCTGGGGTGGTGCTGATGGTGGAGGTCGTGGTCCCTGAGGTGGTACTGACAGTGGGGGTCGTGGTCCTTGGGGTAGTGCTGATGCTGGAGGTCGTGGTCCCTGAGGTGGTACTGACAGTGAGGGTCGTGGTCCCTGGGGTGGTGCCGAAGGTTGTTGTAGTGGTCCCTGGGGTGGTGCTGCCAGTGGGGGTCGTGGTCCCTGCGGTGGTGCTGATGGTGGGGGTTGTGGTCAGTGCAGTGGTGGTAGGGGTGGGAGTTGGAGTTGTAGGAGAATGTGTGGAAGTACACCCTTCCCTGCAGCAGCAAAAGTTGATCTCGTAATCGTGGCAGAGGGGGTGTAGGTTAGCCCCTTCTATCCTTTGATTTTCATTCTTGCACTCCAGCCCAACAGAGAGGTTACATACCACTCTTTGTCCAAGTTGCTCAAGTGTCTTGTCGGGAAACATCCTGGCTCTGCAGGAGATATGGGCCGTCCAGCCTGACTCACAGACACTTGGAATAGGCTCAAAGTCACCACCACCCGGCGGGAAGGTAGGTTTCCCCGAATTGATCCAGCCGGTGCAGTTACAGTCATAACATAAAGTTGTGGTAGGTAGCTTGGTTGATGGGGTGGTTTCGAAAGCACTGGTCTGTTCTGGGGTGCGCATGGTAGTCACAGTTGTGGTAGAGATTGTGGTCTCTGTGGTGGTGGTAGTGGTGGGGGTCATGGTCTCTGGGGTGGTGCTGATGATGGGAGCCGTTGATGAAGGGATGGGGGTGGTCATGGTGGTTAGGGTTGTCACTGGTGTGGTGGACTCTGGTGAAGGGGAGGTTATGGTTGATGGTCGGGAAGGGATGGCAGTCGGTGGTGAAGGGGTAGGGGTGGTTGTGGTGGTCGTGGTTGTCACTGGGGTGGTGGACCGTGGGGTAGGGGAGGTTGTTATGGTTGATGGTGGGGGAGTGATAGAAGTCGTTGATGAAGGGGTGGGGGTGGTTGTGGTTGTCACTGGGGTGGTGGACCCTGGGGTAGGGGAGGTCGTTATGGTTGGTGGTGGGGTAGTGATGGAAGTCATTGACGAAGGGGTAGGGATGGTTGTGGTGGCCGTGGTTGTCACTGGGGTGGTGGACCCTGGGGTAGGGGAGGTTGTTATGGTTGATGGTGGGGGAGTGATAGAAGTCGTTGATGAAGGGGTGGGGATGGTTGTGGGTGTCACTGGGGTGGTAGACCCTGGGGTAGGGGAGGTCGTTATGGTTGGTGGTGGGGTAGTGATGGAAGTCGTTGATGAAGGGGTAGGGATGGTTGTGGTGGCCGTGGTTGTCACTGGGGTGGTGGACCCTGGGGAAGGGGAGGTTGTTATGGTTGATGGTGGGGGAGTGATAGAAGTCGTTGATGAAGGGGTGGGGGTGGTTGTGGTTGTCACTGGGGTGGTGGACCCTGGGGTAGGGGAGGTTGTTATGGTTGATGGTGGGGGAGTGGTGGGAGTCGTTGATGGAGGGTTGGGTGTGGTCGTGGTGGCCGTGGTTGTCACTGGGGTGGTGGGCCCTGGGGTAGGGGACGTTGTTGTGGTTGATGGTGGGGGAGTGATAGAAGTCGTTGATGAAGGGGTGGGGGTGGTTGTGGTTGTCACTGGGGTGGTGGACCCTGGGGTAGGGGAGGTTGTTGTGGTTGGTGGTGGGGGAGTGATGGAGGTCGTTGATGAAGGGGTAGGGGTGGTTGTGGTGGTTGTGGCTGTCACTGGGGTGGTGGGCGCTGGGGTAGGGGAGGTTGTTATGGTTGATGGTGGGGGAGTGATAGAAGTCGTTGATGAAGGGGTGGGGGTGGTTGTGGTTATCACTGTGGTGGTAGGCCCTGGGGCAGGTGAGGTTGTTATGGTTGATGGTGGGGGAGTGGTGGGAGTCGTTGATGGAGGGGTAGGGGTGGTTGTGGTGGTCGTAGTTGTCACTGAGGTGGGGGGCCCTGGGGTAGGGGAGGTTGTTATGGTTGATGGTGGGGGAGTGGTGGGAGTCGTTGATGGAGGGTTGGGTGTGGTCGTGGTGGCTGTGGTTGTCACTGGGGTGGTGGACCCTGGGGAAGGGGAGGTTGTTATGGTTGATGGTGGGGGAGTGATAGAAGTCGTTGATGAAGGGGTGGGGGTGGTTGTGGTTATCACTGTGGTGGTAGGCCCTGGGGCAGGTGAGGTTGTTATGGTTGATGGTGGGGGAGTGGTGGGAGTCGTTGATGGAGGGGTAGGGGTGGTTGTGGTGGTCGTAGTTGTCACTGAGGTGGGGGGCCCTGGGGT
This sequence comes from Loxodonta africana, assembly GCF_030014295.1. Classification (NCBI taxonomy): domain Eukaryota; kingdom Metazoa; phylum Chordata; class Mammalia; order Proboscidea; family Elephantidae; genus Loxodonta; species Loxodonta africana. The sequence continues at coordinate 1,171,320 of NC_087348.1, read as the reverse complement.
AGGGGAGGTTGTTATGGTTGATGGTGGGGGAGTGGTGGGAGTCGTTGATGGAGGGTTGGGTGTGGTCGTGGTGGCTGTGGTTGTCACTGGGGTGGTGGACCCTGGGGAAGGGGAGGTTGTTATGGTTGATGGTGGGGGAGTGATAGAAGTCGTTGATGAAGGGGTGGGGGTGGTTGTGGTTATCACTGTGGTGGTAGGCCCTGGGGCAGGTGAGGTTGTTATGGTTGATGGTGGGGGAGTGGTGGGAGTCGTTGATGGAGGGGTAGGGGTGGTTGTGGTGGTCGTAGTTGTCACTGAGGTGGGGGGCCCTGGGGTAGGGGAGGTTGTTATGGTTGATGGTGGGGGAGTGGTGGGAGTCGTTGATGGAGGGTTGGGTGTGGTCGTGGTGGCCGTGGTTGTCACTGGGGTGGTGGACCCTGGGGTAGGGGAGGTTGTTGTGGTTGGTGGTGGGGGAGTGATAGAAGTCGTTGATGAAGGGGTGGGGGTGGTTGTGGTTATCACTGTGGTGGTAGGCCCTGGGGTAGGGGAGGTTGTTATGGGTGATGGTGGGGGAGTGGTGGGAGTCGTTGATGGGGGGGTAGGGGTGGTTGTGGTGGTCGTAGTTGTCACTGAGGTGGGGGGCCCTGGGGTAGGGGAGGTTGTTATGGTTGATGGTGGGGGAGTGATAGAAGTCGTTGATGAAGGGGTGGGGGTGGTTGTGGTTATCACTGTGGTGGGGGGCCCTGGGGTAGGGGAGGTTGTTATGGTTGATGGTGGGGGAGTGGTGGGAGTCGTTGATGGAGGGTTGGGTGTGGTCGTGGTGGCCGTGGTTGTCACTGGGGTGGTGGGCCCTGGGGTAGGGGAGGTTGTTGTGGTTGGTGGTGGGGGAGTGATAGAAGTCGTTGACGAAGGGGTGGGGGTGGTTGTGGTTGTCACTGGGGTGGTGGACCCTGGGGAAGGGGAGGTTGTTATGGTTGATGGTGGGGGAGTGATAGAAGTCGTTGATGAAGGGCTGGGGGTGGTTGTGGTTGTCACTGGAGTGGTAGACTGTGGGGTAGGGGAGGTTGTTGTGGTTGGTGGTGGGGGAGTGATAGAAGTCGTTGATGAAGGGGTGGGGGTGGTTGTGGTTATCACTGTGGTGGTAGGCCCTGGGGCAGGGGAGGTTGTTATGGTTGATGGTGGGGGAGTGGTGGGAGTCGTTGATGGAGGGGTAGGGGTGGTTGTGGTGGTCGTAGTTGTCACTGAGGTGGGGGGCCCTGGGGGAGGGGAGGTTGTTATGGTTGATGGTGGGGGAGTGATAGAAGTCGTTGATGAAGGGGTGGGGGTGGATGTGGTCGTAGGACACACCTCCATTGGCAGGCAACATTTGACACGTATCTCATAGTCGTAGCATTTTCCAAATGGTCCATTTCCAAACTGGTCTTCATTTTTGCAAATGAACCCAACAGAGATGTCACACTGAGCCTTCTGGTCCAGCTCCACCCAGCTGAGGTGGGGTTCTCTGGCTGATCTGCACTGGATGTCCACAGGGGCTTTGCAGACACTCTCAAACGTCTCTTGGTCTCCATCATTACTGCCAGAAGTCGGATGGTCCTCGTTGATCCAGTCCGACCAGAAGCAACAGATCTCTAGGAAAGAAACCAAATGGTGGTCATTCACACTGAAAAGAGGCCTTTTTCAGGAGGTCTGTTCTCTGAGCCCACTGTTCCCCACACCTGCCCCCACAGGCTACTGCCCCATCATTGCCCAAGGACCCAACTGCAGAGTCAGAGCATGGGCTGGCCATTTTGACCCTAATTTTGCAGCTGAAAATCTGAGGCCCAGAGAGGGAAGGGGCCCTCACCGACCTGGGTCTCAAAGCTCCAGCCCAGGGCCCTGTCCTTAGCCATTTTCAAACCCTCATATCAAAAAATGAATAACCAAAGGGTCACTGTTCCAGGGAGGAAGTGGCTTGTCTCTACTCTTGGCCAAAAACACTGTTACCCAGAGCTGATCAAGTCCCACTCCATCTGTCCCTGTACTCAGCAAACTGTCACCAAAAAATACCCCTTTGGTCCATAAGCAGATGTTCTTCCTGACCAGACCAGACCAGACCAGACCAGACCAGACCAGACCAGACCAGACCAGCCCCACATCCAGTCCAGAGGGAAGCTTCCTTAGTAATTTTGTAATGCTTTGTTCTCTGCCCTACTTGTTATTGTAAGGCATCATCCACATGACTTACTCGGAGTTGCTGAAGAACCTACAGCGAAGAAAAAACAAATACATAAATACAAGAGGATTATTATTGAATTCATTATAGAGTTCAAGATCTACATTTTTTTAATGTTTAAAATTTTCTTTTTTTGGTGGCTGTCCTAGCCTGGTGGCTTGTTAAGTAGCAGCTAGGATTCTAAACAGAACTGACGCAGAGGAACTTAAGAGCACATCTCTGGTTTCTCTATGGGGCACTATGAGTCAGAATCAACTCAATGGCAGTGGGTCTGGCTTTTGATTTAGGGATATTTCCTTGCTGGTTTTGGGAAACTTCCCCATGGTGCCTTTCATTTTGGCCTGGGCTCAGGGATGTAGCCATGGTGCTGGTGTGTCAACTCACAGAGGGAGAGGAGCCAGGGAACATGTCCCTGGACTGAGAAGAGGGTAAGCACCCTGTCTGTGATCAGAGCCAGCCGCACCAGGCTATGTCCCTCCCCCTGCCCCTAGAAGCTCCATTTCTGTAGGATATACATGCAGGGAAAGAGCCCTGTAGGTGGGGTACACGGCCATGGGCTGTACCTGTGCTGGTGGCCGGTGTGCTGGTGGTGCTGGTGGTCGGTGTGCTGGTGGTGGTGGTGGTCGGTGTGACGGTGGTGGCGGTGGTGACGGAGGTGGTGGTGGAGGTTGTTGGGGTTGATGTGGGCGGCGTGGTAGACCCGCAGATGTTGAAGTGCTGCTCGATCGTCCCATTGGGACCACAGATCTCCCAGTAGCAGAAAGCGCCATCCTGGGTCTGGTTGACAACCTTTCCTGGGGGTGGAGGGCCGATCATTAACACGTCAGGAGCAGGGTGAGACTCACAAGACCCCCCTGCCTGTTGCAAGTTAAGGAAAGGCCGGTGTCCCCCAGCTCAAACAAGTGGCAAACCAATGCCCAGTGGGACCTGTCCCCAGAGTGTCCCCTTTGAGAAAGGAGCCCCCAACAGGGTGCAGGCTGGATTGTGAGGAGAGGTGATGGAGATGCACCATAAGGACATCAGCTCCCCAGAGAACAAAAGAGAAGGTACCCCATAAGTCTCACTGAGCTGCTGCAAATCGGGCAGGACAGGGCAGGGCAGGGCCTAACCAGCACAAAGGCGCAAAGCCCTAGGACAAGCCCCAGCCACCCTCCCTGGGTAGACATGCTTGGACTCCCAGAGTCCAGGAATAGGCAGCCCAAAGCTTTGCTGGGTGGGCCCTGCCCACAGTCTGGAGGGGTGGAGCAGCAGACAGCACTCACCAACATCGGGCTGGCAGATGACCTCTGAGGTGGTAGTGCACACACTGCAAAGCAGGCGTAATCAGAGGCTGGCCCAAGGGGCACTGGACCACCCCTGCCCAGGGCCACTGCCTCCCCCTCCCAACACCAGCCTCTCCCCACCCCTAGTCCTGGGCCTCCAGCCCCAAGACTCTGCACCAGAACCAGGTTCCAAAGGCCTACCCACTTGGGATCCTGCTGTGAGCACAGGCAGGGTGAGGTGGGGAAGGCTGGAGTGAGCCACCCAGGATGAGAACAGAGGCCTCCCTTTCCCGAACCCTGGTTCCTGTGTGTGTGTATGCATGTGTGACCAGGAATGTGCACGTGTGTACACATGTGTGCCTATGTGTACGTGTGTCTGCGTGTATGCATGTGCATGTGTGTTGTGTGTGCATGTGTGCATACGCTCCTGTACATGTATGTGGCTTGTGCCCACGTGTACACATTTTTGTGTGTGTGTGCACGTGTGCCGGTGGATGCACGTGTGGCTGTGAGCCCACGTATGTATGCATGTATGTGTCTGTGTGTATGTGTGCACATCCATGTGTTTGTGTGCCTGTGCACATTGCCCTCCCCCAGCCCCCCATGATGTGGGCTCAGGTACCAAGAATCGCAGATCTCCTCAGTGGGTACCGATGCCCCAGGTGGATAGCGATCGTCCCCGACATAGCAGCCACACTTGTCTCTGGTGACACATTTCTTCAGGTCCTCATCATAGATTGGCCTGTCCTCAGGGCACCGGGGGTAGCAACCTGAAAGGCACAGGGTACAGGGCTTGGACCACCACAGAGGACCCTGGTCCACCAGACCGGGCCATCATGCCTACCCCTGAGGGCGCTTCTCTCCCAGATGGATGCTCCTGGGAGAAAGCCAGGCATCGGGAAGTGGGGACCTGGACCCCCTCCCCGACCTGGTACGCCTCTAGGCCAAAGGCAAGCTCGGCCATGTCCACCTGCTGACTAGCAACCAGGCCCCAGCCAGCTTCCACCAGTCCCGCCCCAGGCCCTTGTCTGGCCTCTGTCCATTCATTTGCTTCTTTTCTGTTCCCCTCCCCATCTCCCAGGGAGAGCTGGGCTCCAAGTACCTTGTTCAATAAACAGCGAGTGGGTGGTAGGACCACTTTTTGCTTCCTACAACAGGGGGAGCCTGCCCACCCTGGGTCTTGGGTCCTGGCTGTAGGGCCTCTGTCTTGGGGTGGAGTACCCAGGCAGCGCCCTGTCCCGCAGCCTGGGTGCGCCCCCTCTCTCGCTCACCCTCCAGGTAGGACACAGAGATGTTGGAGTGGATGCCGTTGATGGTCCTGCAGGTCTCGAAGCTGCGGTTCCCGCATGGCTCATAGTGCCACTCACACTCATCCGGAGGGTTGTAGTAGTCACAGAAGATGGCTGCGAGGGGTGTGGGGGGTCAGACCCTCAGGGTACCAGCGTGGCGGCGGGGGACTGAAGGGGAAGCTGGGACATGCCAAACTCGCTCCTGCCATCCCAAGTCCCATGGTGGCCCCTCGGGTGGGAGGAGGGGTGCACACCAGGAGCCTGGATGTTTGAGGAGCGCCTGCCCGGCCCTGCCTTGTAGAAGCCCCAGGCCCCAGGCACCCGCACTCACGGCACAGGTCAGGTGTCCTCCAGAAGACGCAGGCCTGCTCCTTGGTGCACTCCTGGGCGTAGGAGGCCACGGCCGAGCAGAAGCACTCGCAGTCACCGCCCGTGTCGCAGGAGCAGGAGTCCTGGACACAGGCCTCATAGAAGGGCTTGGGGTCCACCTGCCGGAAAAGCCACAGTGAGCCCTGGGACTGCTGCCCTCGTGGGCTCCCCCAGTTGGCCCAGCTCGGGGACCCCAGCTGTCATGCGGCGGTCCTAAAGCCTGCCCCTAACCACCGCCCAGAGCTGAGTGCCATCCGGGTGTCAGGGCCTGATGTACCGGTTCCCCCTGGTGAGCCCCTGAGCCCAGGAAGGTGGGCGCCCAAGATGGCCCTGCCCACAGGCAGCAGGCAGCCGGCACAGACCCCCCGTGCCCCCACCCCCGGCCTCCAGGGGCCCCGCCCCCACCTTGCTGTGGCAGACTTGGAAAACGCTGCTCTTGATGATGCTGCACTGCTTTTCCGCCCAGGAGTGGCGGTGCGGATTCAGGCTGCAGGGCTCAGGGATAGCGGTCACATCTGTGCAAGTGGGGGCCTCCTTCCAGCTGTTCCCAAAGTCCAGCTCGCTGTCCACCACCATGTGGTCCCGTGTGGTGAAGTCGTTGTTGGAGCGGTGGTCGAAGTTGCCACACAAGCCACACACGGTGCCCTGAGAACAGGAGAGGCAGCAGGGCCTTCGCAAGGGGGTGGCGGGAGGGGGAGGGCCCCAGACTGTCCGTCCTGGCAGAGGGGCCAGGCAGCTGCGCACGAACCCAGGTGCCCCAGGTGAACACATGGAGGGGGCCCAGGAGGCGGGGCGGGGAGGGCAGGCGCACCTTGTAGGAGGGGGCTAGCTTGATGAAGATGGTGGTCTTCTTGTCCCAGATGACAATGATGCCTGTGCTGGCCTCCACCACCAGGTATTGGCCCACCTCCCGCGTGGTGTAGGACACGCGGTGCCCCACATCCCGCTGGATCACCACTCGGTGCTTGTCCTCCAGCTTCAGCTCCGTCCTCTGGATGTCAGAAGGGGTGTCACCAGGGGCCTCATTCCCAAGAGCCCACCAGCCAACGACACAAGAGCTCACAACCCCACCTCCCATCCTGAGAGCCCAGCACTCCTCCTTGGAGAGCCCACACACCCGGTCCCGAGAGCCCACATCCCTGGTCCCAAGAGCCCACACACCCAGTCCCAAGAACCCACATCCCTGGTCCCAAGAGCCCACACACCTGGTCCTGAGAGTCCATGTCCTGGCCCTACCACACTTACCCCCAGGAAGATCTTGATGGCCTTGGAGCAGGTCACACCCGTGGTGCCACAGGGCACGTTCTCGGTGATGATGCTGAAGGAGCCCAGGGAGTTGTTCCGGCCGCAGTAGTCCTGGGGGCAAAGGTACGTGAGCCGGGGTGGGGCCACAAGGGCTAGGGCACAACCCACCCCAGCCATGTGAGCTGGCACCACCACTGAGCCAGAGACCCATCTGCGTCCCTTCTCAGCTGGGATACCAGGGCCTCAGCCCTGCCTTGGTAAGGAGTAAGGAACCAAAGGAGAGGGATTTGGCAATTTGACAGACCCTTCTCTCTCGGTGCCTGATCTGCCAACTCTACCTCCCCTCTGTGTACCCACAGGAGGGCAGAGAGGTGGATTTAAGGTGCCGGCCCACACTCCACTGGGAGCCTGAATCCTCCAAGGGTGGGGTTCTGGACAGAGGGATGGCTGAGGGAGGAAGGGCCCCTTTCATCCCAGGCCTCCCCCTCCTCACCTGAGCAGCCACATAGGAGCAGTGCCCATCGAAGTCATAGTACTTCCCGTCAAAGGTGATGTAGTGGCCGCTCCCATAGATGGCGCAGGTGCCGTGGCACTTGAACTGTGTGCACGTCCAGCGTCCTCTGTGGCAGGTGCTGAGGAAAGCGGGGGAAAGGGCTGGGAAGGCTGGGGGCCAAACCCCTCCCCTACTAGAGGGCAGCTCACAGCGACTCCTGCAAGTACCCATGTCACCCCAGAAATGCCACTCAGACCCCATGCCTGGCAGACACAGGGAGGTGGTGCTATCTAGCCCTTCAAGATCCAGGGGACCCTTGAGGAGGAGGTACCGCCCCCAGGGCCTTTCCAGTGGTTGGGGCTCTCAGGGGCTGGTTGGGCCAGGCCTTACCAGGTATTGCAGTCCACCTTGATCTTGCTCCCAGAGAGGTACAGGTTCTTGTTGTGGACACAGGGACACTCCTCCTCCACCACGCAGCCGCCTCTCCCATCATCGATCAGCCCATTGGGACACATGCAGCCACTAACACACTCCGTCTGGTACTGGGGGTGGGTGGAGAGTGGGGCTCAGGATGGTGGACTCGAGAGGCCAGAGCCCCCCCTGCACGAGCAGCCTCTTCTTCTCATATGCTCTGTGTCCTGGCTCTTCTCCCCATCCCACACTGACCCCACCTGACCCAACCCAGGACCCTACCCCTCAAGCCCACCCCTGGGCAGGAAACAGGTGAGGGCTGCCTGCCAGGGGCCCCAAAACTGGCCCTTGTGGTTTCGGCAGGCTGAGTGGAGGCCCAGTCCACTGCCTCCCTCCAGGTGCCAGGGACATCAACAATGTCCACGTGTTCACAGGCCTGGGCATTGGGGCCTTGGAGCCTGGGGATGGGGCATCACACAAGCCTGCTTGTGCCTCCTCCACGTGGGCTCCAGGGCTCTGGGTGAACCATCTGCTACCCAATGCACCTGAGTGTGATTGGCCACTGGACCCCCGAGGCCCAGCTGGCACTCACATAGCCGGCGGCCAGCGTCTGGCAGCTGACAGGGCGGGGTTTCCGGATGGCCAGCGCAGTCAGGTTGTTGCAGTCTATGTAGACCTTTGGGGCTTTGCAGCCTGTAGTACGAAGCAGCCACATCAGCTCAAGCTGAAGTACGGGGGCGAGGTTCGGGCAATGAGGTGGGGGGTGGGGAGCAGCTTGGGAGGGGCACTTACTCTCGCTGAGCAGCTTGATCGGCTGGCAGTGCAGGCTTCCATTCTGGCAGATGCTGCAGGGGAGAGATGAGAGGTGAACGGGGCCTTCCGGGGCCTTCCGGCAGCAGCTCGAGTGACCCAGGCATAATCCCCATGCAGAACTGTCACAAGCCACTGCTGCCCAGGAACAGATTAGCTGGCCACCATCAGCTTCTCTCCGGCCCCACCGCACCAGACACAGAGGCAGACCCCAGGCTCTGTGGGGATGGTGGGATTGAGGCCCCACGTGTCTCTGCACTTCCAACAGAGCCTCTCTTCATCTTGTAGCAGAGCCGCAGAAGGCGTGTCTCCATGGGACAGAGCCACTCCCTCCGCCCCTGTCCCCCCCTCCCGCGGGGCTCTGGCCACCCACCATCGCTCCTCCTGCCGCAGGACCACGTCGCCTGCCTCCAGGTAGAGGCCACGGTGGTAGCAGGAGCACTTGGCCAGCGTCACGCAGCGCCCCTTCTCATCCAAGAAGGTGTGATCAGGGCAACCACAGCCATCCACAGGCACAAAGCCCTTAAGGCAGTGCTTATTGGGCTCAGAGAGGGAGCGGCAGGTCTGCTGGCAGGTGGTCAGGTTGTAGAGAAAGATCTGGGAACTGGGGCAAGAGCCCACGTCCTTGTCTGTGGATGGGGGAGAGGTGCCGGTGTGAGCCGAGGGGCAGCCAGCTCTGCCCTTGCCCCACACACCTCACCACGTGTGGACGTGGCGGTGCCCACAGTCCCAGGCCCCTCCAGCAGAGCCTGCAGTGAGCTGAGCCCCGCCTCCCTGACCCCCTATGCCCCACGGAGCCCAGCAGGGCAGCACTCACTGCAGACGCGCTCCCGCCAGCCCCACAGCATGACGCCCTTGGCAGCACAGGCGCGGGCATAGGAGGACAGGGCGGCACACAAGCAGTCCTCATTGTTCTGGCAGTTGCACGTGTCGTACTTGCACCTCTGAGTGGCAGACATGGGTGCCAGCGGTCAGAGAAGGAGATTAGGGTGCAGGCACACACAAACGCCCGCACACGTGCACACGTGAACTTGTACACTGCACATGTGTGCAAGCTCTCCCAAATATGCACATGCACACACACAGAACGCACACTGGCTTACAGGTGCACACACACACTCTGGAGCCACAGAGCAGTGCCAGGCCAGGGCCTCCCAGCAGTATCAGGGTGAGGCCTCCTGAGATCACGTGTGCACCCACCTTGTAGTACTCAGCGGGGTCCACGGAGGAGTGGCACCTGCCAAAGGGGGTCTCTGTCTTCTTCAGTAGTGAACACCAGTGCTCAGCATAGTTGGCTGCAGGGGGGCAGGAGTTCAGACCTCAGCAGGGGCGGGTTCACCCTGAAGGCAGGCTCCCGAGTCCTGCCCCCAAGCTGGGCTGAACCCAAGCCTGGGAGCCTCCTGACAGGTTGGCTCTCCGGTGGACCAGCTCAGGATGTGCTGGCCATGTGCCCTTCGAAAGGCCAGGTGACCCCTCCCGCTCTTCACCTGGAGGTTCCAAACCTGCCCAGGGATGGGGTAGGGTGCGAGTGGGGTGGCAGGTGTCGTGGCACCAGGCCGGCCCTGGACAAGGACACCACCCAGTGCCTCTCCAGCCCAGCCTCATTTGGCAGCCTGCCCACTTCAGACACCATAAATCACCCACTGGCAGGAAATAGCCGGCAGCCCTGAGCAGAGAGTTGGTCCTGCTTCCCTATTCCACTAGCCGATGCCCCAGGGTGTCCCCCCTAGCTCACCGCTCTCGATGCTGAGGGAGCAGGGGTCGTCCAGCCAGTCCAGCTTGTCCTGGCAGCTTGACTGGGCCTTCCAGGTGTTGGCGAAGCCCGCACCTGTGGCCTCCACCAGCCCGCTGGCCGTCTTGAAGTCATCACCCTCCAGGCCATTGAAGTTCCCGCAGAGGCCTGGGGTGGCGGGGGGGAGGATAGGGTTGGGATGGGTAGGGGCCAAGAGAGTGAGGAGGACTAATGGCGGCGGAGGGGGCTAGGACTGATGGGAGGTGGGGGCCTGCAAAGCCTGAGGGATGCGGCGGCAGTGGGAGGGCACTCACCCTGCACCTGCCCCTGAGCACCCTGGTCCAGCGTGGCAAAGAGCTGCATGGCAGGGTCCAGCTGCACCTGCAGCCGTAGGCCCAGGTCAGTGCTGACGATGATGTGGTAGGACGAGGGCCGGAAGATGGAGAAACTGGCTGCAGTGCAGAGCACAGGGCAGTGAGGGCCGGCAGGGCACGAGGCAGCCCCCAAGCCCCACCCCGGGCCCCCAACCCTCAGGAGGGGGCCTCCAGCTGCTCTCCCACCTCCCCTACCCCCTGGTCTGCCAGAGGCCCAGGAGGGAGCATCTGCCCTCTCCCAGAAGGCCCAGCCCGAGGCTGTCCTCCTGTCCAGCCCAGGCCTAAGTGGGCCGCACCATTCGGGCAGACTCTGGGACGAGCCCCTGGAGGCCCAGCTGAGCTAGAGAGGCCTGACCCTTGGGGGCAGGTAAGTCCCGGGCACCCTCCCGCAGGCTCACCAGTCACGTGGGGCAGGTTGACCTCCAGCTCATTCAGGAACACGCTGCCGTCAGACTTGAAGGCCACCACCTGCCGAGAGGGGGCATTGGGCTAAGAGGAACTCTGGGGTGAGTGGGGCCAGGGAGGGCAGGGCAGGCAGGGTAGGGCGCCAGGGGCAGGAGCAGGTGGCGCAGGACACCCACGTTCTTCTTCTTATCTGTCAATAGCACCACCGTCTTCAGGCAGGTCTGCTTGTCTGTGGAGCCACAGGGGGCCAGCTCGCCCAGCAGAGTGTAGGAGTCGTTGTGGTCACTCTGCAGGTGGGTCACGAGGTGATGCAGTTGTGAGGGGCAGCAGGCCCACGCCCCCCAGGATCCCATACCCCGAGGACCTCACACCTTGAGGACCCCACACCCCAAGGACCCCACGCCCCAAGGACGCTGCATCCCGAGGACTCCATGGAGACTGAGGAGGAGCCTACCTCACCCACCCCACTGCCCACTGCCCGCCAGACCCCTGTGGACAGGGTGGTCCATTCCGACGGGCTCCCACCTTGGCCAGGATATAGTAGCAGTCCCCATGGAAGGTAAACTTCTTCCCGTCGAAGGTGGTGATGTGGGAGCCACCCTCCAGGGCACAGGTCCCGGGGCATGGCAGGTCTTTGCACACCCAGCGGCTGGAGTTGCAGGTGCTGTGGGCAGCGGGGGCAAGGTCAGGCCTCACGACCCTGCTCTGCCACCCCACCCTGCCCTGGGCGGCACACTCACCATTGCTCGCACTGGTTGGTGACCTGCTGGCCTGGTGAGTACAGGTGTCCGTGCAGCTTGCAGTGGCACTGGCTCACAGGGATGCAGCCACTCCCGGCAATGTCGTCGTACACGGTGCCTGGACAGCGAGGGCAAGGGATGTTACCTGGGCTGGCACAGCCACTGCCCAGGCCTCCAGAAGGCGCTGGAACCCTCCCCTGGGGGCTGCTAGGACCAGGGCCACAGCTGCAGGTATCTCTGGTCTTTAGGGCTGACATCTGTGGTCCCTACCATGTATCTAGGTCAGGGATGTGTCTGGGGAGGCCTGGGCGGGGGGGTCCCTAGGCTCTGGGTCGTTGGCCAGAGGAGTCTGTCCCCAGGGGGGGATGACAGGAGCCCTCCTTGATCAACCATGGTGGGGGCTCTTCTGCCAATTACGTTCCTCCTATGTGAACTTTGCCCCCAACTTCAGGGCAGCAATGTGGGTGGGTGTCATCACTGCCCTGCATGGTCGTGGACAATCATGGCTTCCATCCCGGGGAGAGGCAGGTGCCCCCACCTCCCACGCCCCGCCCCGCCCCGCCCCCCGCCTGGCGCTCGGCTTCCGTGCTCACCTTCTGGGCAGAAGCAGCCATCCATGCTGTGTTCTTCACAGAGGCTGCTCAGCTCCAGGTGTGAGCACGTGTCCACGCAGGGAGAGCCGCTCTCCAAGTAGACCATGTTCCCAGGGCAGCTCTTGGCTACGCAGGCAAACGGGGGCGGTGAGCTGGCCCCACGGGCACACCGCGGGGGGAGAGGTGCGCAGCAGGGCAGGGTGGGTGTCTGCCTAAGGTCGCCGCCTCCGGGGTCAGCTCAGACGTGGTGCCTTGTCCACCGGCACCTGGCTGCCCCGCCCGGCCGGAGCCCCTCTCGCGTCTGCCCCGAGGCCAGCGGTGCTTACAGCAAAGGGAGGCGCTCCTCCAGCTGCGCGGCCGCCCGCCGGCGTGGGAACACTGGCGCGAGAACTCGGCGACTGTGCTGCAGAGGCAGGCGGTCCCGTTACCCTCCGCGCAGCGGCAGCGGTCCTCCATGCAGGCCTGCACGTACAGCTCCAGCGGCACGCGTTCCAGGCAGTCCGAGAAGGCCTCCGCGGTCAGCAGCCGCTCGCACTCCGCGCGCTGGCGGACAGGCGCAGTGAGCAGCTGCTCGGTCCCGCCTCCCCCCACAAGGGCCACCCACCCTGGGGATGCCCTTTCTGGCTGGGTCCCTGCCTGGACTCACATGCTGGTCGCAGGTAGCAGGGACCACCTCCTCCTCAGGGTCCTCGCACACCACCTCTGGCTTGTTGACCTTCTGCATGTTGCCGAACTGGGTTGGGCTGAAGAGGATGCCTGGGAGGGACAGTCTGTCAGCAAGGGGTCCCAGAGCACCACCCCCAAGCCGAAGAGACCCTGGGGCGGTCCTCACCATCAGTGAGGAACTCTGAGTAGGTCTGCAGGCCGTTGAAGTCCCCACAGAGGCCACACGTGTGGTTCCGGAACTTACTGTCCAGCTCGAGCTGTGGGGAAGGGGCAGGTGAGCTGTGGGCAGGTGGGAACCAAGGGGCCAGGGCAGGCGGGCACCAAGGGGCCAGGGCATCGAGAACCCAGGAAGGTGGGCACCACTGTGGACATGGCAGATGGGCACCAAAGGGCTGGGGAAGTCACCCAAAAGCACCCCCGCCATCACGATGGTCTCCTCCTTTGAAGGAGTTTGAGCTTCAGTTGTGGCAGGAGGGTTGGGATTAGCTATCAGGAAGCACCTAGGGCAACTGGGTCTAGGAGGGGTCCAGGGAAAGGGTAAGGTCCCCTGACCCTAGGCCCCAAGTGTTACCTTCCAGGGCGAGGCAAGCTCCAGGCCAGGCAGATTGTGCAGGCCATCTCTGCCCCTAAACCACTCCTAGATCTCCTGGGGGTCCTACACTGTCTCTGCCTTCTGGGACCTTGGGGTTCTCAACTACAAGGGAGGGGTTGGACCACAGGTCCCGCTGCCTTCGCCCAAGGTCCCCAGTCCCCAGAACTGGTCAGGGGCTGCACGCACCATGAGGGAGTCCTCGCGGTTCCATATGAGGGAGAGGCCGGCACGGGAGTAGACCTTTGTGTAGACATCATTCTTCTCGATGAGAAGCCCCGAGCTATAATGCGGGGTGCTGACCCTGGGGGTGGGCTCCAGGTCACTGGCTGGCCCAAGCCAGTCTGCACTCTGCCACCACAGGAGCCCACCTCCCTGGGCACCCCTTCCCAGCCAGCTGCCTCAGGGATGGCCAGTCCTCACCTTCCCCCTCCCCCAGCCTGGCACCCACCCAGTCCTATCTGCCCAGCTCAAATCCCCTGCCACAGACAGTCTTGGCCGCCCTCTGGGGGAGGACACAGGTAGTGGCCAGGGTAGAAGCCAAACCCTGCCTACCATCTCCCTGCTCCTCACTCCCTTCCTCGTCGGTGGTCTGTGCAGGACCCCTTCCCAGGGGCATGGAGAGGAGGAGGGCTGGGCTGGGCTACACACCCGTGCCAGCCTCTTGCTCAGAGGGTCACCAGCAGTGTCTGCTGAGGTAGGAGACTTCTCTAGCCCCTGCCTGCCCCTTGGCCCCTGCGGCTGCTGTCCCTGATGCTGGCGGGACCCCATGCACCCCCTGCCTGCACCTGATGCTGACCCGGGCACCTGCCCTCGCCCCAACCTCCACCCCTTGTGGCTGGCTGCCTGCTGACCAGCTGGCAGGCAGAGCAGGAGCATGGGTGGAGGCCTTGTGCAGGAAATAAAATGCCAAGAGCAGGGAGAGGGCAGATTTGTAAGTGGGGGAACCAGCCTGACAGGAACACATTTAAGAGGTTTCTATTATTCCGGAGACAATGGGAGAACAAGAGCTGAGCAGTGGGGAGGGGGCTCCCAGCTCACCTCTGTACCCCTTTTGTAACTCTATCCAGGGGGTACTCCAGGCCCTACCCTGGGACTAGGCCCAGGCACCCCTGCCACACACCAGAGCCTGGGTGGTCTGGAGGAGAAGGAGCAAGTGACTCTCAGGCAGCCCCCATGAGACAGGGTGCCCCTGGGACCCACCCCCACCCACGGGGCTCCCTGTGGTGCTCAGCCAGTGTTTGCTGGATGAATATTGGTGATGTGAGCTCAGACCCTGACCCTCTTGCTTCTTAGCTTCATGGCCTCAGTGGAGGGGGTCCTACCACCCTCGGGCTGTGGGCTCAGTGGACCTGGCCCAGCAGCAGGAGCACCCTCACCCTTTTCCCTAGCCCCACCCCCCATTATGAGGACACGGGCCCCTGCTGCACTCACAGGGCTCCGTTCACCACAGTCAGCTGCTTCCTCAGGTACACAGTGTCATCCCCGATGGTCAGGAGGATGTATTCGAGCTCAGGTTGGCCCCTGCTGTGGCCCAGGCTGCGCTTCAGGTGCACGGCAAATTCCTTGTAGGAGTCACGGCAGTCGGAGGCAAAGTTGTAGTCACAGAGGCCGCGGAACTGGTAGATGTCACCGTCAAAGGTCTTGTAGTGGCCATCCCCCCACGTGCTGCAGACTGTGTGGCCATGGTTTTGGGTCCTACCTTTTTTTTCTGGGGGGCAGTGGGGCACAGAGGTGCGTGGTAGTGGGCAGCCCCATGCAGGTACATAGGCTGCCCACCCAGCCTCCCTGTGGACCTGACCATGGTGGGGGGCCAGGAGGAGCCTGGGAGTGGCTTAGGGCCCGTCAGGCTCAGCATGGGTCCCCAGAGAAGGCCCCATGGTTTGTCCTTCCCAGAGGAGGGACGCTGCCAGGCCCTGGTGAGCCCGCCCAAGGTCTTGGGCCCCTGAAAAGACATCTCCAGCTGCGATGCCCTTGCACTCCAATCCCACATGGGATAGGGCACCCTGGGCACCCTGCCCACCTGGCCACCCCTGCTGCTCGCTAGCCACTCTCCTTCCTTCCTGTGCCCCACCCAGCTGCCCCTACTCAAATCTGCCCATGTTCAGCCAAAATACCGTGGCCAGGGCAGGTGGCCTGGGACACAATGGGACGGTTCCTCCCCATCCCACACCCTCCATCTTTTTGACTAAAACCCCCTGCCCTACAGAATGGACATCTTGGTTTGGACCCTCCCTGGGGCCCTGGGACCTGCCCAGCCCAGCTCCCCTTCAGCTGCCCCATACTCCGATGGGCAACAACCCAGCTCAGTTGCTACTGCCTGGCAACTTGTTCCCACACTCAAGCCAGTGAGCACCCTCAAAGGGAAGGCAGGAGAACCCTGAGCCACCTCGTCCTTCTGTCCCTCTGCCTTCAGAGTCATCAGAGAGGGCTGCAGGAGGCAGACCTAGGGTGGGCCGTCCAGGCTTCCCTGGTGCCTTCCAGGACCATCCCAGAGGCTCGGCAGAGGAGGACCAGGTGTGGACCTCCAGGTTCAGACTCACCTGTGCTCCGGCTGCCCCCAGCCCCTACCCCAGGACTCTCAGCCTGTCTGCCTGGCCCACACCCTTACCTCTCTGGAGCTGCGTGCCCCCGGCCGAAGACAGGGCCAGGCAGATGGCCACCAGGCGGGCTAGAGGCAGCCCCATGGTGGCTCAGATGGGGGTTTGGGAGAGCAACCTGGGGCAGGGGTCTGGGCCTTATATTCCAGCTGAGGAGGCGGGAAGTGCAGGGGAGGGGTAAGGGGTGGGTGGGGCGCGTGCAGATTATCAAGAAAACAGCTGTAGGGGCTTGGATCGCGAGCCCTGTGGGGAAATATTGACTCAGGTTATCACAGATTTATCTTTTTATTGCCCTTGGGTAAATGTGGCTTCCTCAGGATGCGGCAGCCCAGTGACCCCAAAGCCAGTCCACACCTGAGTTTAACCTCCGCCGCTTCCCAGTCCAGGAGCAGGGGCCTCCTGCCAGAGGCTCATCCTGGCTTGGGCCCTGCCCAGCCCATGGCCCTCAGACCCACCAGTCCGGCATCCCTAGCAGAACACAACACGACGAGGTGCTTCCCTGAGGCCTCTTTGTGACCCCACATGTTCCCTACAGTCTCAGCTCCAGAGCCCCCAGCCTGGCAGTGGGGGTCAAGGTGGCACAGCCCCTCACACAACACCACCCGTTCAGGCCCACATCCCACATTGGAGATCATCCTGGGAGCACCAGCCCCCACACAGAGACCCGAGCCCTGGGCCAAGATTCAGGGGGCAGACTCAGCTGCCCAACTGGGCAAGTGCCTCCCCAAGGGGTTCCCGGGGATCCAGGAGACCCCGCCCTGAGCAGAGCTCTGCTCCCCAACCTCGCAGGGCCCACGGAGGCGCTCTGTGTAGAACCTCCCAGCTATGTCCACCCTAACCCCCCCCCCGTTTCCCAGGCAGAGCCGGCTCTGGAATTACACAGAACTAGAGCTTGGGGAGCATCCCTGCCCAGGGGGGACAGCTTCCAGAGCCAGGCCACGGGGGATGTAGGGACTAGCTCGAGGCCAGAGTGGCAGGCATGAGGGAATGGTCCCACAGCCGGTGGAGCTCAGAGCACAGGTCTGCTCCCTCTGGGGTTGTGGGAGGGCCACAGCGTGGGCCCAGCAGCCCCAGGCTGCCCTGACCACAACTTCCATGGGGCGGGGGAGGGGCGTCCTCCCCAGAGCTATAAGCCGTGGCCCTAAAGGCTCCCAGAGCCCGGGACTGCTCCTAGGGCAGCCACAAGCTCCCCAAGCATGTGTGGCAATACCTCAGTAAAATTTGAACCTGGCATTGAACTTTCCTGTACTGACCTTGAACCTCAGAGACCACCTGGCACCACCCCCAGCAGGCACAGGTGAGCACCCACTGTGTATCTGGTGGGTAAACTGAGGTCTTTGGGGCACCCCTCCTGCAAGAGGAGGTACCTCGAGGACCCTGAATTTGGTAGCAAGAGAGTGGAGAGTGCTCTCCAGCCAACAGGAAAGCCTCAAGGTCCAAAGGGAGAGGCCCCGAGTTCAAGGGCTATGGAAGGGACTCCTTGAAACAGTTCCGGCCACCTGTGGATGTGGCGAGGGCTTCCTGCTCAAGGCTCCCCCACAGCAGCCATGACCAGGAGCAAAGGCCCCTGTGTCCAACCCCACCCTGTGAAGCCCCGCTCCACCCTCTGGACTACTGCAGACATGAGCTCTAGACCACAGCACAGAACTCAGGGCAGAGGATGTCCAGGGTGAGGGTGACCAGAAGCACCTTATCCCAGCATCCTGTTCCCTTGCTGGAACCCAGGGTCTGGGGACATGGGGGCCTGAGTGTGTGGCTCGAGTTGGGAGGAGCTGGGATTAGGGAAACCAGAGCCCCAAGAAAGAGCCTGGCCATCGTGCCACTTCCCTGTCCAGGTCATCACATGCTGGCAGCAAGCCTTGGGGAAACCCACAGATGAGGCCCCTTTACACCTGGGGCACTGATTTTCCACACCAGATCCCCACTGCCCTTGCTGCAGACCAGGGACTCCTGGGGAGGCCCCAACCTGCTACAGACCTGGAGCGGATGCCTAGCCTCACTTCAGAGCCAGAGGTCACATCCTGCTCACACCTGGCCCTGGGGTGCAGACAACAGGATACCTGGGGGAAGAGGCCAAAGCCTGGCCATCAGCACTGGCATCTTGGGGCCACTTGTCACTGAAGCACAGCTTCACTGAGGCCTTGGCTTGAGCAAACCAACCCTCATCACCCTAGTCCTGCAGTGACTGAAGACTCATGTAGGCCAGTCCTGGGCAGTTACCCTGGGAGATTGTTGTTTCAGTTGCCATCGAGTTAATTTCTACTCATGGTGACCCCGTGTGACAGAGTAGAACTGCTCCATAGGGTTTTCAAGACTGTGATCTTTGGGAAGCAGATTGCCAGGCCTTTCTTCCAAGGTGCCTCTTGGTGGACTTCAACCTCAAATTTTTTGGCTAGTTGTTCAGCACTTAACTATTTGCACTACCTAGAGGGTAATACCACTCTTCTTCCCATATTGTGGATGGGGAGACTGAGGCCCATGATGGCAAATAGGTCTCCTAAAGTCACATAGCCCGTTGGGAGGCACCTGTTCCTAAACTCTATCCTGGGCCCCAACCACAGCTGTAGCTCTGCAGTCAGCAGTCTGTATTTCCAAGAACAATACTGAACACAGAATGTGTGGTGGCCCAGAAACTCCTGAAGGAATGAATGAATGAGTGCAGGATGTAAGGGTGGAAGGTGTTTGAGAAAAAAGGTTAATTCACTAAGTTACCCAAAAATATGGTTTGTGTTAGCGCACCATCACTAATGCCAAGGATGAGGAAATTGAAGTTTCTACCCACTTCCGCAGTCTGAAACTGATCAAACATGCAATCAAGATGCATTGATAATTACTGGTGATTGAAATGTGAAAGTTGGAAATAAAGAAGAAGAATCAGTAGTTGAAAAATACGGCCTTGGTGATAAAAAAAATAACGCCAGAGATCGCATGATGGAATTTTGCAAGACCAACGACTTCTTCATCGCAAATACCTTTTTTCAGCAATATAAATGGCAGCTACACACATGGGCCTCACCAGATGGAAAACACAGGAATCAAATTGACTACATCTGTGAAAAGAGGCCATGGAGAAGCCCAATATTGTCAGTCAGGATAAGGCCAGGGGCCAACTGTGGTACAGACCATCAATTGCTCATATGCAAATACAAGCTGAAGCTGAAGAACATTAGAGCAAGTCCACGAAAGCCAAAATACAACCTTGAGTATATCCCACCTGAATTTAGAGACTATCTCAAGAATAGATATGACACATTGAACACTAATGGACGAAGACCAGAAGAGCTGTGCAATGACATCAAGGCCATCATACATGAAGAAAGCAAGAGGTCATTAAAAAGACAAGAAAGAAAGAAAAGACCAAAATGGATGTGAGAAGAGACTCTGCAAGTTGCTCTTGAATGTTGAGTAGCTAAAGCAAACAGAAGAAATGATGAAGTAAAAGAGCTGAATAGAAGATTTCAAAGGGCCTCTCAAGAAGGCAAAGTAAAATATTATAATGCAATGTGCTAAGACCTGGAACTAGAAAACCGAAAGAGAGGAACATGCTCGGAATTTCTCAAGCTGAAAGAACTGAAGAAAATATTTAAGCCTTGAGTTGCAACATTGAAGGATTCTACAGGGAAAATAGTGAATCACGCAGGAGGCATCAAAACAAGATGGAAGAAATACACAGAGCCACTGCACCAAAAAGAATTGGTCGACATTCAACCATGTCACGTCAAGACCCAGTGGCACTGAAGGAAAAGGTCCAAACTGCACTGAAGGCATTGGCGAAAAACAAGTCTCCAGTAATTGATGGAATACCAATTAAGATATTTCAATAAGGAGATGCAGCGCTGGAAGCACTCACTCGTCTATGCCAAGCAATTTGATAGCTACCTTGCCAACCAACTGAAAGAGAACCCTATTGGTACCCACTCAAAAGAAAGGCGGCCCAACAGAATGCAGAAATTATTGAACAATATCATTAGTATCATATACAAGTAAAATTTTGTTGAAGATCATTCAAAAGCAGCTGCAGCAGTACATCAACAGACAACTGCCAGAAATTCAGGCCAGATTCAGAAGAAGACGTGGAACGAGGAATATCATTGCTCATGTCAGATGGACCCTGGCTGAAAGCAGAGAATACCAGAAAGATGTTTACCTGTGTTGCATTGAGTATGCAAAGGCATTTGACTGTGTGGATCATAACAAATTATGCAAAACATTGTGAAGAATGGATCTTCCAGAACACTAAATTATGCTCATGAGGAGCCTGTACATGGATCAAGAGGCAGTCGTTTGAACAGAACAAGGGATACCGCATGATTTAAAGTAAGGAAAGGTGTGCACCAGGGTTCTATCCTTTCGTCATACTTATTCAATCTGTACGCTGAGTAAATAATCTGAGAAGATGGACTATATGAAGAACAAGAATGGGGCATCAGGATTGGAGGAAGACTCATTAACGACCTGCAATATGTAGATGACACAACTTTGCTTGCTGAAAGTGAAGAGAACTTGAAGCACTTACTGATGAAGATCAAGGACTACAGCCTTCAGTATGGATTGCACCTCAACATAAAGAAAACAAAAATCCTCACAACTGGACCAATAAGCAACATCATGATAAATGGAAAAAGATCAAAGTTGTCGAGGATACTTGGATTCACAATCAACACCCATGGAAGCAGCAGTCAAGAAATGAAACAACGAATTGCATTGGGCAAATCTGCTGCAAAGACCTTTTGAAGTGTTAAAAAGAGAAAATATCACTTTGAGGACTAAGGTGCTCCCATCCCAGGCCATGGTATTTTTAATAACCTCATATACATGTGAAAGGTGGAAAATGAGTAAGGAAGACCAAAGAAGAATTGACACCTTTGAATTATGGTGTTGGCGAATATTGAATATGCCACGAACTAGCAGAAGAACCAACAAATCTGTCTTAGAAGAAGCACAGCCAGATTGCTCCTTAGATGCAAGAATGGCAAGGCTTCATCTCACATACTTTGGACATGTCATCAGGACAGACCAGTCCCTGGAGAAGGACATCATGTTTGGTGAAGTAGAGGGTCAGTGAAAAAAGAAGACCCTCAATGAGATGGATTGACACAATGGCTGCAACAATGGGCTCAAACGTAGCAATGATTGTGAGGATGGCACAGAACCAAGCAGTGTTTCATTCTGTTGAACCGACTCGATGGCACCTAACAACCTAACAAAATCACCCTCATGCACCCTGACACATCCCTTAGAGCCAGGGGTATCTGAGGGGCTGAGAATTTTCCACTGAGGCTCGGGTCCCCATGAGGCTACTGAGGGAGTGGGGGTCTGCTCTACAGACAGCAGGGATCCTCCTTGATTTGAGAAGGTGGGTGTCCCCTTTAAGACTGAGAAGCAGGCATCTTTCCCAGGTCTGAGAAGGTGCAGTCCTTCCCAGGTCTGAGAGATGGGAGCCTCCCCAGGTCTGAGAATGTGGAGTCTTCCCCAGGTCTGAGGAGATACAGTCCTCCCCAGGTCTGAGAAGGCAGAGTCCTCCCTAGGTCTAAAAAGGTGGAGTCCTCCCCAGGACTGAGAAGGCAGAGTCCTCCCCAGGTCTAAGAATGCAAGAGTCCTCCCCAGGTCTGAGTAGGTGGGAGTCTTCCCAGGTCTGAGAAGGCAAGAGTCCTCCCCAGGTCTGAGTAGGTGGGGGTCTTCCAAGGTCTGAGAAGGCTAACCCTATGGCCCTCTGGGTGGGGCAACAGTGGTGACCCTGAGGCCCAGGGGTCTCTGACGCTAACACCCTCTTGGACCCAGTCACAAGGTCTCAGGTGGTGACCTCTCCGAGCTGTGATAGGGCAGGGTCCAGCCTGCAGCAGGGCACTGAAAGCTGAACCCCAACTCCCTAACAAGGGGCCAGGAATGGTGTCAGGAAGACAGCAGGTGAGGGCTGTCAGGCTGAGGGGAGCAGAGTCACCCCAAAACCCCCGCAGAGACTCTGGGGGGCCCAAACCTGCATCCTAGAAACCCCAGCAGCCTCCCCCCAGCTTGGCTCCCTGTTTGCAGGAACCACCCTGCTCTGGTCAGGACACCCAAGCCCCTCACCCCTTGGGAGGCGTGGTGTCAAACAAAACCAAAGTGGGAGCAAGCTGACAGACCTCAGGCATTCTCAGCTAACCTTTGACAAACAGATGTCTGCAGGACTGACAATGAATCGGCTTCTAGAGGGAAGGCCCTCACCCCAGGTTCTCAACGTGGCCCCACAGGCCCCTCCTTGGCAGTGCATCAACTGAGGAGGCAGCTGGGTCGGTAGTCGTCATCAGCCTCAGGGTTCAAGGGGACTCCACCAGCACCCACATGGCTCTCCAAGTGGGGACACTGGGGGAATGTGGTGGGTGGAGAACACAGTGGCTCAGGCCTCATTGAGGGCATGGCTGGGTGGTACCTTTTCTACAATGAGGATATGGACAGCCCAAGGGTGGAAAGAACTCTGCTCCCACCCAGCCACATGCCCAGGGAGCGGGCCGGGTGTCAGGGTTGGCTGCCCCCACCTCCGCGTTAGCCTGGCACCGCAGGCACAGTTCTGCTGCTTGGACCCGGAGCCAGGCGGCCTTGTGTAGGGCAGATCCCACTGGACAGGGTCGCGGTTACCTCTGAGCCTTCCACTTGGCAGGCCCACACCCAACAGAGTTTGCCCTGACAAGATAGCACTCCGTTGAACTGCCTGGTGTTTAGGATCCTGACCACCGGGAGGAGGCAGCAAAGATGTCACAGAGGGTAGCCTAGAGTGAAGGTCCCTCTGCTGTCTGGACACAGACCCTGACTCATCAGGAAGTCAGGAAGATAACCTCTGGACCAGAGCCACAGGAGGGGGAGGAGGAAGGAGGGGAGGGAGGGAAAAGGAGACAGAGGAGGAGCTGGAGGACAGGGAGGGGAGAAGAGATAGGGGGAGAGCGGAGACAGTCCCTGCCTCAGCTGCCCACCCCAGCCAGCTGGGCCCACTTGGAGGTGGGGGCTGACGAACCAAGTCCTGCTCCACAGCAGGGTCAATGGAGAGCTCACTCAGGGTGGCCTTGGGTTCCCAGCCCCTCTGGAGACCCCAGCCCCAGCTCCCTACGGGGACAGAGAGCAAGGGCCAGACATATACCAGGCAGCTGAATGCCTGAGAGCTGAGGGTGGCTGGCAGGGCACCAGCTGTGGAGACTCAAATGCTGTTAAGACCACATTTCCTGGGGCTCTCAAAGGTTCTGAAAGACCTGGGGGGGATGTGGTCCCAGGTCCCACATCGTCACCCCACACCCTGCAGGGGTTTAAAAATGGGACACTTGACTCCCTGCCTGCAGGGGAGTGAGCCATACCCACAGAGGTCACAGAGCACTCATCCTCACCAACGAGGGGTGGAGGGTAGACTCTCAGGCCTCCTGTCCCTGCGACACCGTGGCAATCGTGTGGCCGCCCCATTTAGGTTTATACGTGTGCCATCCAGGACCCAGCCCCACTCAGGGATCTGCCTGCAGGTAGGCACACGGTCCTCAGGTGGAGGGGTGGCTTTAGCCATGGAAGAGTTAACTGAGAAAGGACAGCATCTTTCTACTCCATTAGTCCTTTAAATGTAAAAAAAAAAAAAAAAAAAAAGTACCTATAAACAGTAAAAAACACTTCACTCGATTGTTAGTAACAGTGGGCTGCAATTTAAATACAGCAAGCACCTGCATTCCATTTGGCACCTTTCACCTGCTTTTATCTCTAGACTTGAAGGTAGTTTTTGTGATTCCATTTAAATAAACACTATTTTAGGATGGATTTAGATTTTAAAAAAAAACGTGAAGGTACAGAGATCCCATTTGCCTCACGCCCACTCTCTCCTGTGTTTAATGTCTCACCTTACTGTTCTACTTTGTTTCTTAATAAACCAGTGTTTTAAAAAAAACTGTGAGGGTACAGAGATCCCATTTGCCTCACGCCTGCTCTCTCCTGTGTTCAACGTCTCACCTTACTGTTCTACTTTGTTCCTTAATAAACCAGTGTGGGTACATTGTTATCAACTGATGTCCACGCTTCATTCCAGTTGTCTTGGGCTTTGCCTAATGTCGTTTTTCTGACCCAGGATCCACCTAGGATTCCACATCACAGTGAGAAGTCCTGTCCTCTTAGTTCCCTCTTGGTGGGGCCACTTTCTCAGACTTTTTTTGTTTGGGGTGACCCTGACAGTTTGGGGAGAACTGGTCAGGAATTGTGTAGGATGTCCCTCTATGGGGATGTATGTGGTGTTTTTCTCATAGTTAGACTGAGGTTATAGGTGTATTGGAGGAAGACCCCAGAGGTAAGTTCCCTCACATCACATGTGAAGGGCACAGGCGAGCCACATGACCCCACTGTGGGTGCTCACCTTGTCTGAGGGAGTCCTTACCAGGCTTCTCCACCATAAAGTTACTCCTCCCACCCCACCCGCACCCTTATACACTGTCCTTTTTGGAAGTCACTCTGCGTCGAGGACTGAGGACTTACCCTCCCCCTCCTTAGGGTGGATTATCCATATAAATGACCTGGAATTCTTCTGCACGGGAGATTTGTCTCTTCTCCCCTGAGTATTTATTTATTCAAACATTTGTTTATGTCAATATGGGTGCATGGATATTCATTTTATACTTTGGGTTATAACCCAGTACTACCTCATGTATTTTGCTAATCAAATTGTCCCAACTTTGGCCACTGGGAGCTCTTTTAGTTAACTCAGGTACCGCTTTGACATATCCCATCATGTGGATTTTGTTTTGTTTGTTTTGTTTTTAAGCACTTCCTCGTTTTCTGTCACTACAAGATGTTCCAGGCTCATCTTGTGTATTTTCTGCCTCAGCCCTAGAATCAGACATTTCCCAAGGAGCCCTGGTTCCTTTACTGGAGAAGAGTATAGAGACCAAGATCTGGGTGCTGGGTGTGCTCATTGTTACTGGGGTGTCAGTTGCTTCTTTACCCTCTCAGAGGACAGAGCAAGGAGATATATGTGTGTACACTGACCTATGCATATACATTTCTATAACTACGTATATATGTAGCCATCTGAGTTCATTTTGATGTCTCCAACTCTAATCCTTCACCACATGACACATTCTAACTTCCTCCCTTTGTTTAGCTGTAAACTCTCACTCCGACAGTGAGAAACCTGGCTCCTTTCATCAACCACCCATTTAATTGTTCAATTCCAGTACACATGTATACCCATTGTTGTCAAGTTGATTCTGACAACTTGACATAGTGACTGTATAGGACAGGGTCGAACTGCCCCATAGGGTTTCCAAGGCTGTAAATCTTTACTGAAGCAGAGTGCCACATCTCCCCGCAGAGTGACTGATGAGTTTGAACCGCCAACCTTTTAGTTAGCAACAGAGCCCTTAGCCACCGCGTCACCAGGACTACTTGCACACATCTGTTGAAGTGTCAGAATTGCTAACCCACACCCACTTGTGAAACAACTTTATCCAGTAGAGCACAGCACTTATGTACAGCCTCTTTTGCCTTTATTCTTATGGTCTCCACTCATTTCTAGTTACTGAGTAACTTAGTTACTAAGGGGAAAACTTCTTCCCTGGCATCCTTCAGTGAGGTGGTTTTATACATTTGTGATATAGTTATATCATTTTGTCACATTCTGCATTCCATCCTGGGATCCCCCATCTCCTAAACAATGGTTCTAATGGCATGCATTAAAGTTCACTCTTGGTGCTATAAAGTTCTATGGTTTTTGACAACACATAGCTTCACCTATTCACCATTATGTTATCATACAGAATAGTGTCACCAACCCCCCCCCAAAAAAAAACCTGTGCTGCACCTATTCAGCCTTCCTCTCCTCCTCCACAAAATCCTGGCAGCCATTGGTTTTTTACCATTGTTATGGTTTTGCCTTTGGATATATTTTTATGACTAATTTTAAGTCTGTAAAAGACAAAAATAATCTAGAATATCATAATATCATGGCACCTTTACAAATATGGGGCATCATTTTATGCTGCAATAAGGAAAACGCTTATGGTTTACCGTTCTGAGATGTGCAGAGCACAGTATTGTCTAAAAGCTTCATTAAGCTTCAATAAATGGTGTTGGGAAAATTGGATTTCCACATGCAGAAAAATGAAACAGGACCCATGCCTCACACCATACACCAGAACAAATTCAAAGTGGATGAAGGACCTAATGTGCAAACTAAAACCATAAAATTCTTAGAAGAGCACATAAGGGCAATGCTGTCAGGCCTAGCTTTCTACAATGGATTATCTAATATTAAAACAAAAGCACAAACAGCAAAACACAACATAAATAGATGGGACCTCGTAAAAATTAAAACATTTTGTTCACCAAAAGACTTTACCAAAAAAGTGAAAAGGCAAGCTACCAACCGGGAGAATATCTTCAGAAACCATATAGCTGATAAGAATCTAATAACTGAAATATATATAAAACTTTGATAAATATTAACAACAAAAAGACATATAATCCAATCATAAATGGGTGAAAGACTTGAATAAACATTTCACCAAAGATAACATTCAAATAGCCACCAAACACATAAAAAATGTGCTCAACATCATTATCAGAGAAATGCAAATAAAATAAAACCATCATGAGAAACAATTTCACTCTCAGTAGGATGGGTGAGATTAAAAAAAAAGAAAATAACATATGTTGGCGAGGATGTGGGGAGATTGAAACCTTTATCCACTGCTGGTGGAAATACAAAATGGTATAGCTTTTGTGGAAAACAGTGTGGTGGTTCCTCAAAATACTAAGAATAGAACTACCACAGGACACAGCAATTCCACTCCTAGGTATATACTTGTTATGCATTGAATTGTATCCCCCCAAAAATATGTGTCAAATTGGCTAGTGCATGATTCCCAGTATTGTGTGATTGTCCACCATTTTGTCATCTGACGTGATTTTCCTCTGCGTTGTAAATCCTACCTCTATGAGATTAATGAGATGGGATTAGCAGCAGTTACGTTAATGAGGCGGGACTCAATCTACTGGATTAAGTCGTCAGTCAATCTCTTTTGAGATATAAAAGAGAGAAGCTAGCAGAGAGACACGGGGACCTCATATCACCAAGAAACAAGAGCCAGGAGAATAGCATGTCCTTTGGACCTGGGTTTCCTGCACTGAGAAGCTCCTCAACTGGGGAAGATTGATGACAAGGACCTTCCTATAGAGCTGACAGAGAGAGAAAACCTTCCCCTGGAGCTGTCTCCCTGAATTCGGACTTCTAGCCTACTGGAGTGTGACCAGATAAATTTCTGTTTGTTAAAACCATCCACTTGTGATATTTCTGTTATGGCAGCACTAGATAACTTAGACAATACTCAAAAGACTTGAAAGCACAGACTGAAAGACTTGTACACCAGTGTTCATTGCAACACTATTCACAATGGCCAAAAGGTGGAAACAGCCTAAAAGCCCATCAATAGATGAATGCATAAACAAAATGTGATTGCTGTTGTTGTTGGACGCTGTGGAGTCACTTCTGACTCATAGCCACCCTTTGTAGAACAGAACAAAACACTGCCTGGTCCTGCACCCTCTTCACAGTCATTGCTATGTTTGAGCCCATTGTTGCAGCCTCTGTGCCAATCCATCTCATTGAGGGTCTTCCTCTTCTTAGATGACCCTCATTTTACCAAGCATGATATCTTGCTCCAGGGACTGGTCCCTCCTGATAACATATCCAAAGTGTGTGAGATGAAGTCTCACCATCCTTGCTTCTAAGGAGTACTCTGGCTGTACTCCTTCCAAGGCAGATTTGTTCATTCTTCTGGCAGTCCATGGTACATTCAATATTCACCCCCAACACCATAATTCAAAGGCATCAATTCTTCAGTCAAAATATAGTACATGCATACAATGGAATATTACTCAGCCAGTAGAAGAAAAGAAGTCTTGATATTTGCTACAATGTGGATTGAGCTCGAAGACGTTATGCTGAGTGAAATAAGTCAATTACAAAAGGACAAATATCGTATGACCTCGCTTATATAAAAATACAAGAAAAGACAAATGTATAGAGACCAAAGTTTATTAGTGATTACCAGGGGCAGGAGGGAAGGGGGAAAAGGGGGTTAATAGTGATGGAAAAATCACGTTGATTAAGGGTAGGGTTGCACAGCTGATTATCGCAATTGCTGTCAATAAGTTGTACACCTGTAAAAAGTGAAATTGGCAAAGGTTATGTGATAGATACATTTACAACAATAACAACAACAAATTAGCTGCTGAGGCTGCTTATGTGCAACCAAGCACCTCATGGGATTTGGTTCCTTGGCTTGGAGGCTTACGGTCATGGTTTCACGGAACATCCCAGTTAATTGGCCTAATAATGTGTTTAGCACTTCTGTTCTACCTCCAAATTCATTGCATAGTGTCTGGGGTCTTAAAAGCTTGCAAGTGGCCATCCAAGGCACAACAATTGGTCTCTATTCACCTGAAGTAACAGAGGAAGAAGGAGAGTCAGGAATAGGAGGAGAGTATGCGGTGTGTGGCTAATTGCCTCCGTGAACAACTGCCTCCTTTGCCATGAGGCCAGAAGAAATGGATGGTACACAGCTACCATTACTGAACATTTTGGTCAAGGATTCCATAAAGCAATCCTGATCAAATGGGGAAAAAACGCAGAACAGAATTTCACATTCTCACGGACTCCAGACTTTTGGAACCATGGAGGGTAGATGAACCCCTGAAACTATTGCCCTGAGATAATCTTTAAACCTTAAACCAAAAATATCTCCCTGAAGTCTTCTTAAAACCAAACAATAGTTTAGCTTAACTAGAAAAAAGCCTTCCTTCAGCATTATGCTTTGTTAAGAACTATCTATATGGAATCAAGCTGACAACAGCAACTCAAAAGATTAGACAGGAGCCTTAGGAGGCAGCAGGTTTACGTCAATGGGGAGGAACAATTCAGAAAAGGAGAGTGAGAATGGTTGCACACCTTGAATAATGTAATCAATGTCACTGAACTGTACATGTAGAAGCTGTTGAATTGGTGTATTTTTTGCTGTGTATGTTCTCAACAACAACGAAATGAATAAAGAATTCTTAAAGCTTCAATAGTAAATCCATTTAGACAAAACACTGAAGTATAATTGATATACAATAAACATCACAACTTTAAAGTACAATTTGATCAATTTTGACAGAAGTATAATCTATGAAACCACTACCATTAGGATAGTGAACATACCCATCACCCTAAGAGTTTCCTCATGCCCCTTTGAAATCTCTCCTTCCCATGTACCTGATCTGCTTTCCGTCACTCTATATTAGCTGGCACTCTCTAGGATTTTATGCCAGTGGAATCTACAGTGTCTATGGCTTCTTTTTTGTCTGGCTTCTTTCACTCAGCATAATTATTCTGACATTCATTCACATTGTTGTGTGTATCAAGTTCCTTTCTTTGTTACTACTATATAGCATTACACTTAATTTTTTAATATTGATCTTGTGGTGTCCTGCAACCTTGCTAAACTCACTAATTAATTGTAGTAGCTTTTTTGTAGATGTCAGATTTTTTACATAGATGATCATATCATCTGCAAATGAATACGGTTTTGATTCCCCCTTCCCAATCTGGCTTGTCAGTTTGTCATACTGTGGTGGCTTGCGTGTTGCTCTGATGCTGGAAGCTATGGCACCGGTACTTCAAAGGCCAGCAGGGTCATCTGTGGTGGACAGGTTTCAGTGGAGCTGCCAGACTAAGGCAGACTAGGAAGAAAGGCCTGTCAGTTGACTTCTGAAAAAATTGGCCATTGAAAACCTCATGAATAGCAGCAGAACATTATCTGATATAGTGCCAGAAGATGAGCCCCTCAGGTAGGAAGGCGCTCAAAACGTGACTGGGGAAGAGCTGCCTCCTCAAAGTAGAGTCACCTTTAATGACGTGGATGGAGTCAAGCTTCCTGGACCTTCCTTTGCTGACGTGGCACGACTCATAATGAGAAGAAACAGCTGTAAACATCCATTAATAATCAGAATATGGAATGTACGAAGTATGCATCTAAGAAAATTGGAAACTGTCAAAAATTAAATAGAATGCATATACATCAATATCCTAGCCATTAGTGAGCTGATATGGGCTGGTGCTGGCCACTTGGAATGGGACAATTATACGGTCTACTATGCTGGGAATGAGAACTTGAAGAGGGATGGCGTTGCATTCTTAGTCGAAAAGAACATTTCAAGGTCTATCCTGAAGTACAACACTGTCAGTGATAGGATGATGCCCTATGCCTACAAGGAAGACCAGTTAATACCACTATTATTCAAATTACACACCAACCACTAAGGCCAAAGATGAAGAAATAGAAGACTTTTACCAACTTCTCCATTGATAATCACTAGTGATTAGAATGTGAAAGTTGGGAACAAAGAAGAAGGGTTGGTAGTTGGAAAATATGGCCTTGGTGATAGAAACGATGGCAGAGATCAAATGACAGGATTTTGCAAAACCAATCATTTCTTCATTGCAAATACCTCTTTCAACAATATAAACAGTGACTACACATGGACTTCACTAGATGGAATACATAGGAATCAAATCAACTACATCTGTAGAAAGAGGTGGTGGAAAAACTCAACATCATCAGTCAGAGCAAGGCCAGGGGTTGACTCTGAAACTGGCTTCCGAATGTTCAACGGCAAAAGGAAGAAATGATGAAGAAACAGAGTTAAACAGGATATTTCAAAAAGCACCTCAAGAAGACAAAGTAAAACATTATAATGACATGTCCAAAGACCTGGAGATAGAAAACCAAAAGGGAAGAACATGCTTAGCAGTTCTAAAGCTGAAAAAGCTGAAGAAAAAATTCAAGCCTCAAGTAGCAATATTGAAGGATTCTATGGGGAAAATATTAAACAACACAGGAAGCATCAAAAGAAGATGGAAGGACAAGACAGAGTCATTATACCAAAAAGAACTGGTCAATGTTCAAACATTTCAGGAGGTAGCATATGATCAGAAACTGATGGCACTGAAGGAAGAGGTCCAAACTTCACTGAAGGCACTGGCAAAAAACACTGCTCCAGGAATGGACAGAACACCAATTCAGATGTTCCAACAAACAGATGCAGCGCTAGAAGTGTTCATTTATCCATGCCAAGAAATTTAGAAGTCAGCTACCTGGCGAACTGACTGGAAGAGATCCATGTTTATGCCTGTATCAAAGAAAGGTGATCCAACAGAGTGCAGAAATTATCAAACAATATCATTAATATCACACACAAGTAAAATTTTACTGAAGAGCATTCAAAAGTGGCTGCAGTAGTATATCAACAGGGAACCGCCAGAAGTTCAAGTTGGATTCCTAGAAGAGCATGGAACCAGAGATACCATTGCTGATGACAGACGGATCTTGGCTGAAAGCAGAGAATATCAGAAAGACATTTACCTGTGTTTTATTGACTACACAAAGCATTCGACTATGTGGATCATAACAAACTATGGATAACATTGCAAAGAATGGGAATTCCAGAACACTTAATCGTGCTCATGAGGTATCTGTACATAGATCAAGAGTCAGTCCTTTGAACAGAACAAGGATACTGCATGGTTTAAAGTCAGGAAAGGTGTGCATCAAGGTTGTATCCTTCACCATACTTATTCCATCCGTATGCTGAGCAAATAATCCGAGAAGCTGTGCTACGCAAAGAAGAACATGGCATCAGGATTGGAGGAAGACTCGTTAACAACCTGTGATATGCTGATGACACACCTTTGCTCGATGAAAGTGAAGAGGACTTGAAGAACTTACTGTTGAAGATCAAAGATTACAGCCTTCAGGATGGATTGCACCTTAACATAAAGAAAACAAAAATCCTCACAACTGGAGCAATAAGCAACATCACAACAAATGGAGAAAAGATTGAAGTTGTCAAGGATTTCATTTCACTTGGATCCACAATCAACATTGCAAATCTGCTGCAAAAGATCTCTTTAAAGTGTTAAAAAGCAAATATGTCACTTTAAGGACTAAGGTGCGCCTGACCCAAGCCATGGTGTTTTCAATTGCCTCATATGCATGTGCAAGCTGGACAATGACTAAGAAAGACCAAAGAAGAATAGACGCCTTTGAATATGGTGTTGGTGAAGAATATCAAATCTACCATGGACTGCCAGAATGAACAAATCTGTCTTGGAAGAAGCACAGCCAGAATGCTCCTTAGAAACAAGGATAGTGAGACTTCATCTCACATACTTTGAACATGTTATCCGGAGGGACCAGTCCCTGTAGAAGGACATCATGTTTGGTAAAGTAGAGGGTCAGGGAAAAAGAGGAAGACCCTCAATGAGTTGGACTGACACAGTGGCTGCAACAGTGGACTCAAGCACAACAACG
This sequence comes from Loxodonta africana, assembly GCF_030014295.1. Taxonomy (NCBI): domain Eukaryota; kingdom Metazoa; phylum Chordata; class Mammalia; order Proboscidea; family Elephantidae; genus Loxodonta; species Loxodonta africana. The sequence goes on along the minus strand of NC_087348.1, from coordinate 1,139,205 downwards.
ATTGTAAGGATGGCGCAGGACCAGGCATGGTTTCGTTCTGTTGTACGTGGGGTCACTATGAGTCGGAACTGACTTGATGGCACCTAACAACAATAGCAACATCCCAATCTATACATCTTTTGTTTATTTGGCTTCCTAATTGCACTGTGTTGACTCCCAGCACAGTGTTGATTAGAAGAGATGAGAGCAAGCATACTAGTTTCATTCTCATTTCAGGGAAAACATTCAGTCTTCACCATGACGTACGATGTTAACTATAAGTTTTTTTGTAGATGCCCTTTATCAGCTTGAGTAAATTCTGATTTTTAGTTTGGTGAGCATTTTTATCAGGAACGGCTGTTGGGTTTTGTCAAATGTTTTTTTCCTGCATCTGTTGAAATGATCATATGATTTTTCTTCTTTAGTCTGTTAGTATCAATTGATTTTGAATTCTAAACCAACCTTGCATTCCTGGAATAAACCTCACTTAGTCATAGTTTTAGTATGTTGTTGGATTCAAGGTGATAAATTTTTGCATCTGTGTTCATGAGGAATATTGTTCTATTGTTCTCATTTCTTATAATTGTTGTGGTTTTGGTATCAGGGTAATATTGGCCTCAAAAAAAAAAAAGAATTGGAAAATATTCCTACCTTTTCCATTTCTCTGGAAGAGTTGTGTAGGATTGGTATAACTTCTTCCTTAAATGTTTGATGGAATCCATCAGTGAAGCCATTTGGGCCTGAATTTTCTTTGTGGGAAGAAAATTGTTGTTTAACTACAATTTCAATTTCTTTAATAGATACGGAGCTATTCAAGTTATTTCTTCTTGAGTGATCTTTGGTAGTTATTGGAATTTGTCTTTTATTTAAGTTGTCAAATTTACTGGCATAAAGTTATTTGTTTTTATTCTTTTATTATCTGTAGAGTCTGTAGTGACATCACCTCTTTCATTCCTAATACTGGTAGTTTGTGTCTTCTCTCCTTTTTTTCCTATAACTGTGACTATAAATTTATCAATTTTATTGATTTTTTTCAGAGAACCAGCTTTTAGATTCATTGATTTTTCTCTATCATTTTGTTTTGTTTTCCACTCTGTTTTATCAATGATATTTACTTTCTTTCTTCTGTTTACTTTGGGTTTAGTTTGTTCTTTTTTTCTTCTTTTCTAATGTAGGGATTAAGTGCTATAACCTTCCCCTAAAAGCAGCTATAGCCATCCCACAGTTGTGATACATTGTGTTTTCATTTACTTCAATTACAATGAGTAAGGAAGACCAAAGAAGAATTGATGCCTGTGAATTGTGGTGTTGAGGAAGAGTATTGAATCTACCATGGACTGCCAGAAGAATGAACAAATCTGTCTTGGAGGAAGTACGGCCAGAATGCTCCTTGGAAGCAAGGATGGTGAGATTTTGTCTTACATACCCTGGACATATTATCAGGAGGGACCAGTCCCTGAAGAAGAACATCATGCTTGGTAAAGTAGACGGTCAGGGAAAAAGAGGAAGACCCTCAATGAGATGGATTGGCACAATGGCTGCAACAATGGGCTGAAGCATAACAATTGTGATGATGGAGCAGGACCAGGCAGTGTTTCATTCTGTTGTACATAGGATCACTATGAGTCAGAACCAACTCAATGGTACCTGACAACAACAACACTCAGCCAGCAGGAGAAACGAAGTCTTAATAAATGCTATAGTATGGATGGAGCTTGAAGACATTATGCTGAGCGAAATAAGCCAATCAAAAAAGGACAAATATTGTATGACACCCCTTATATAAAAAGACAAGAAAAGTCAAACTTATAGAGAGCAAAATTTAATACTGGTTACCAGGGGCAGGAGGGAGAAGGAAAGAAGGGGTTAACAGAGATGGAAAAGTCACATTGATTAAGGGTAGGGTTGCATAGTTGATTATTGTAATTGCTGTCAATAAGTTGTACACCTGTAAAAAGCTGAATTTACAAAAGTTGTATGATAGATACAGTTACTACAACAACAACAATAGAGTAGAGAGTAGCTACTGAGTCTACTTATGTACAACCAAACACCTCATGGGATTTGGTTCCTGGTTTGGATGTTTAGGGTCATGGTTTCACAGGACATCCCAGTTAACTGGCCTAATAAAGTGTTTAGTTCTTCTGTTCTACCTCCTAGTTTGTTGCATGGTTCCTGGGGTCTTAAGAGCTTGCAAGTGGCCTTCCAAGTCACAATTGGTCTCGATTCACCTGGAGCAACAGAAGAAGAGGGAGAGTCAGGAACAGGAAGAGGATATGGAAGGTGTGGCTGGTTACCTCCATGAACAACTGCCTCCTTTGTCATGAAACCAGAAGAACTGGATGGTACCCGGCTACCATTACTGAAATTTTGATCAAAGATTCCATAGAAGAAACCTGATCAAAAGGGGGAAAATGCAGAATAGAATTTCAAATTCTCAGGGACTCTAGACTTTCTGGAGCCATGGAGGCTGAATGAACCCCTGAAACTATTGCCCTGAGATAATTTAAACCTTAAACCAAAAGTTTCCCTAAAGGCTTCTTAAAACTGAAAAATACCTTAACTTGTAAAAAAAAAAGTCTGCCTTGAGCTCTATGCTCTTTTAAGAGCTATACATAGGGGATCAAATTGACAAGAGCAACTCAAAAGATTACATAGGAACCTTAGGATGCAGTGAGTTTCTGTTAATGGGGGGAGGATCACTCAGAAAAGGAGTATGAGAATGGTTGCACAATTCAAAGAATGTAATCAGTGTCACTAGGTTGTACACGTAGAAGCTGTTGAATTGGTGTATGTTTTGTTATGTATATTCTCAACAACAACAAAATAAATAAAATTTAGGAAAAAAGTAGGAGTCTTGGCCTCAATGACTCATCCATGAGCTTTCAAAGAGACTGGGGATCATAGGTCATTTGAAAGCAAAACATTCAGAAATATGTTTTATCATCTTAACACCCTGCTCAAAAACTGTTGCTAGTTCCACAGAATTGATAAAAGGAAGTCTAAATGCCTCCGGATGGCATTCAAAGCCCTCCAAGATCTGTCCCAGCCTGGCTTTCCATCCCTCCCTCCCCAATCCATGATGCCAAGTGTGGGTGAACACACATTCCCTGTCCAGCCCCCCAACCTTCTGGTGGGCCCCAAGAACATCTGTAATTTTTCTGTATCCATGGTTTGCTCATACTTTTCCCTCTGCCCAGAATTCTCTTCCTCCCCATATTGTATGAGTTCTACTCATTCTTTCTTTTCAAGTTCAAATGCTACTCCAAAATACTATTTGTTTTGCTTCTCGAAATTCATTTATCCTTCCCTGGGTATGTTTGAATAGCACATGTTGTTGTTGTTACGGGCCATCAAGTCAGTTCCAACTCATAGCAATCCTATGTACAACAGAATGAAACACTGCCCAGTCCTGTACAATTCTCACAATCGTTGTTATGCTTGAGCCCATTGTTGTAGCCACTGTGTCAATCCATCTGGCTGAGGGTCTTCCTCTTTTTTGCTGACCCTGTACTTTACCAAGCATGATATCTTTCTACAGGGACTGGTCCCTCCTGATAACATGTCCAAAGTACACGAGATGAATTCTTGCCATCCTCTCTACTAAGGAGCACTCTGGCTAGACTTCTTCCAAGACAGATTTGTCCATTCTTCTGGCAGCCCCTGGTAGATTCAATATTCTTCCCCAACACCATAATTCAAAGGCATCAATTCTTTGGTCTTCCTTAGTCATTGTCCAGCTTTCACATGCATATGAGGTGATTGAAAACACCACTAGGGCTTGGATTAGATGCACCTTAGTCCTTAAAGTGATATCTTTGCTTTTTAACACTTTACAGAGGCAGCAGATTTGCCTAATGCAGTACGTCCTTTGATTTCTTTACTGCTGCTTCCATGGGCATTGATCGTGAATCCAAGTAAAATGAAATCCTTGACAACTTCAATAGTTTCTCCATTTATCATGATGTTGCTTATTGGTTCAGTTCTGAGGATTTTGTTTATGTAGAGGTATAATCCATACTGAAGGCTGTGGTCTTTGATCTTCATCAGCAAGTGCCTCAAGTCCTCTTCCCTTTCAGCAAGTAAGATTGTGTCACCTGCATACTGCAGGTTGTTAATGAGTCTTCCTCCAATCCTGATGCCCTGTTCTTCTTCATACAGTCCAGTTTCTCACATTATCTGCTCAGCATACAGATTAAGTACGGTGAAAGGGTGTAACCATGACACACACCTTTTTTAACTTTAAACCATGCAGTATCCCCTTGTTCTGTTCAAACAACTGCTTCTTGGTCTAAGTACAGGTTCCTCGTGAGTACAACTATGTGTTCTAAAATTTCCATTCTTCGCAATGTTATCCATAATTTGTTATGATTCACACAATCAAATGCCTTAGCATAGTCAATAAAACACAGGTAAACATCTTTCTGATGTTCTTTGCTTTCAGCCAGGATCATTCTGACATCAGCAACAATATCCCTTTTTCCACATCCTTTTCTGAATCTGGCTTGAATTTCTGGCAGCTCCCTGTTGATGTACGGCTGCAACCACTTTTGAATGATCTTCAGTAAAATTTTACTTGTGTGTGATGTTAATGATATTGTTTGATAATTTCCGTATTCTGTTGGATCACCCTTCTTTGGAAGTAGTACAAATATGGATCTCTTCTAGTTGGTTAGCCAGTGACTGTTCTCCAAATTTCTTGGCATAGACGAGTGAGCACCTCCAGTGCTGCATCTGTTTGTTGAAACATCTCAACTGGTATTCTGATAATTCCTGGAGCCTTGTTTTTCACCAATATCTTCAGTGATCTTGGACCTCTGCCTTCAGTACCATCAATTCTTGATCATATGCCACCTTCTGAAATGGCTGAACATGGACCTTTCCTTTTTTGTTGTTTGTTTGTTTTGGTACAGTGACTCTGTGTATTCCTTCAATCTTCTTTAGATGCTTCCTGCGCCGTTTAATATTTTCCCTGTAGCATCCTTCTCATATCATCCATTTATTTGATGTTATATTTATTTACTAATGTTTCTGTCTCACTCCATAGACTAGGAACCCCTCGTAGCTACCTGCAACCAGGTGTACATGTATGCGCACACACACACACACACAACCCTAGTGCACTGTGATCATACAGATCATAGTTAATCGTTAGTGAGCCCTCACTCTGCCACATATTACATACATCATTTCATTTATTCCTCCTAATAGCACTATAAGCCAAAAAAATCATTAATATCACATGCAAGCAAAATTTTGCTGAAGATCATTCAAAAATGGCTGCAGCAGTATATCGACGGAGAACTGCCAGAAATTCAGGCTGGTTTCAGAAGAGGACATGGAACCAGGGCTATCATTGCTGATGTCAGATGGATCCTGGCTGAAAGCAGAGAATACCAGAAAGATGTTTACCTGTGTTTTCATGACTGTGCAAAAGCATTCGACTGTGTGGATCATAACAAATTATGGATAACATTGTGAAGAATGGGAATTCCAGAACACTTAATTGTGCTCGTGAGGAATGTTTACACAGATTAAGAGGCAGTTGTTCAGACAAAACAAGGGGATACTGATTGGTTTAAAGTCAGGAAAGGTGTGCTTCAGGGTTGTATTCTTTCACCATACCTATTCAATCTGTATGCTGAGAAAATAATACGAGAAGCTGGACTGTATGAAGAAGAACCGGGCATCAGGATTGGAGGAAGACTCATTAACAGCCTGTGTTATGCAGATGACACAACCTTGCTTGCTGAAAGTGAAGAGGACTTGAAGCATTACTAATAAAGATCAAAGACCACAGCCTTCAATATAGATTACACCTCAACATAAAGAAAACAAAAATCCTCACAATTGGACCAATGAGCACCATCATGATAAATGAAGAAAAGATTGAAGTTGTCAAGGATTTCATTTTACTTGGATCCACAATCAATAGCCACAGAAGCAGCAGTCAAGAAATCAAAAGATGCATTGCATTGGGTAAATCTGCTGCAAAGGACCTCTTTAAAGTGTTGAAGAGCAAAGATGTCACCTTGAAGACTAAGGTGTGCCTGACCCAAGCCATGGTATTTTCAATTGCATCATATGCATGTGGAAGCCAGACAATGAATAAGGAAGACCGAAGAAGAATTGACGCCTTTGAATTGTGGTGCTGGCGAAGAACATTGAATGCACCACGGACTGCGAAAAGAATGAATAAATCTGTCTTAGAAGAAGTGCAACCAGAGTGCTCCTTAGAAGCAAGGATGGTGAGACTACGTCTTACATACTTTGGACATGCTGTCAGGAGGGATCAGTCCCTAGAGAAGGACATCATGCTTGGCAAAGTACAGGGTCAGTGGAAAAGAGGAAGACCCTCAACAAAGTGGATTGACACAGTGGCTGCAACAATGAGCTCAAACATAACAACAATTTTAAGGATGGTGTAGGACCAGGTAGTGTTTCGTTCTGTTGTGCGTAGAGGGTCGCTATGAGTCGGAACCAACTCAATAGCACCTAACAACGACAATAATAGCACTATGGGATAGACGATTATTTCTATTTTCTAGATGAGGTGATTGAGGTTTGCAGAAGTTAGGTAGCTTGCCCAAGGCCACACAGACAGTAAGGGAAAGAGTTATGCTTTGAATCAGGTCTATCTGGCTTGAATATCCATGCTCATCACAATTATTAAAAAAAAAAAAAAACCCATTGCCATCAAGTCCATTCTGACTCATAGTGACTCTATAGGACAGAGTAGAACTGCTCCAAAGAGTTTCCAATGTGCAGCTAGTAGATTCAAACTGCTGACCTTTTGGTTAACAGCTGAGCTGTTAACCACCTTCATGTCTATACTATAAACAAATAAATAAACTTGAAACAATTTGGAAACACGATGCCTACCATGAAGAAAGAGCTTTGAATGATCATGCCATGCCAGGCACTTCCCATTACATATGTGAACTCTTTCAACTCTCTCAACACCCCTTTAAGCAATATGCTACACAGTCAATAAATGCTGTTGGCTTGATAAATTACCTTGTTTGTGACTGACAAAAGCCAATGATGTAGACATTGAGGCAGAGGTCCCCTGTTAGGAGGTTGTAAAGTCAATTTTTGTAGGCAATCTAAATAATAAGGCAATCTAAATAACGACACCCTCAGGAGGAAAGGGAGAGTAGTCACAGAGCAGGTTGCAACAGCTAGTCCAGGAGTTTGAATAAAACCTCCTCAAAGTTCTAGAATTGGAGTCTTTAAAGAAGATATTTGTTGTTTGCAAAATGTCTGATACAAGGAAAAGACTATGGCTTAGGTGGACCACAAGAATATGGGCTTAGATGGACCACGAGTATGGCTTAGGTGGACAGCAAGAGTATCAGCTTAGAAGAACGAAGAAAACTAAAGATACAACGGAAAGATTACTCCAAAGGACTAATGGACCACATCTACCACGGCCTCGACCAAACTAAGTCTGATACAACTAGATAGTACCTGGCTACCACTACTGACTGCTTTGACAAGGATCACAATAGAGGGTCCTGGACAGAGCTGGAGAAAAATGTAGAACAAAATTCTAACTCAAAAAGAAAGATCTGACTTGCTGGCCTGGCAGATACTGGAGAAACCCTGAGAGTATCACCCCCGGACACACTTTTAGCCAGTAATGAAGTCACTTCTGAGGGTCACCCTTCAGCCAAAGATTGCATAGGCCCATTAAAAAAAAAAAAAAGACTAAAGGGACACACCAGCCCAGAGGCAGGGACTAGGAGGCAGGGGGGAACAGGAAAGCTGGTAATAGGGAACACAAGGTTGAAAAGGGAGAGTGTTGACATGTCCTGGGGTTGTTAACAATGTCATAGAACAATGTGTGTACTGACCGTCTAATGAGAAACTAGTTTGTTCTGTAAACCTTCATCTAAAGTACAATAAAAATTAAAAAAAAAATAAAGAGTATGGGCTTAGATGGACCACAAGACTATGGGATTATGAGGTGGGGACAAGATGGTGGAGTAGTCAGACGCTTCCGGTGAGCTCTCTTACAACAAAGACCAAAAAAAACAAGTGAAACGATTATATTTATGACAAGCTAGGAGCCCTGAATATCAGAAGCAAAGTTAGAAAATGGACTCAGCGACAGGGGAAGGGATAGACAGTTCAGAAGTGGAGAGAAGTTGCCCAGCCTGAATCGCCAGGAACTCTCAGGCACCATCCCCAGGAGCGTCTGCAGCAGGCTGGTGGTAGCATTCAGCCGCAGTTTCCTCAGGGAGAAGCAGCCAGCCGCACAGCCTACTCACGCCTCCAGAACCAGAGAAGAACGGCGCTCTCAGCAAAAGCTAAGTGCCTGCATATATTTTACAATGGCCCCAGCCCCTAAGCCAACTTCAGTGACTGTTGATTTCCCTGGGCCTGAGACAGGTTCTGCTGAGCGTCCTGAGCCGTTATCCTGGCATTGAAGAAGGAATAAATTCACAACTGGGGAAAAAGATAATCTGCCAGCTCTGCTAACCTGAGGAACTCAGGACAGAAATGGCTCCTGTCCAGGCATAAACAGTCCATGGGCTTTGAATACCTTTTTGCCCCTGCATGGACCTGAGTGGGCCTGTTTCAGGAGAATAGGCCCTTGTTGGCAGACTGCAACTGTTTCAGCTGTGCAGTGGAGAGGCTGGTGTTTGATGTCTGACACCTCTTCACCTATTAAACAGGGTCCTCACCTATGCACATCAGGGGTCTAAGGACTGGTGGCTCAACTCGCGTCACCCAGCCACCCATGACAGGGGTCCAAGGATAACCGGTACCTCCCAGTCCTTACAACCAAAAACATTGGGAGCCCATGGTCTGTCTGCAGAACAAACCCACCTGTACAATCTAGGGAACAGGCATGTGCTTTCCTCACAGGCACTGGGGGGGCGGTTCTCAGCCCCCTGCCTTGTTCAGAATGTGATCCGCTGCTGCAATCAGATACCGGTACCTACACCAATCACCCCTGCCCCTCTAAGACTGTAGGACAGAGCCTGTACCACACACTTGATGACCAACTGCCTGGACACCTAAGCTGAATTCATACAAGAAAGTGAATGGACTCCTAGACTGATACACCTGATAACAGCTCCAGCCACCTGAAGACAGGACGTTAGAGATTCAAAGGCAAAAATAATCAAGCTAAATCACTCAAGAAACCTATTCAGGCATATCAAAACAAAACAAAGCAAGAAGCCAGGATACAAGAAGCAAACATAAACTAATACAATAACTTATAGATGGCTCCAAGACAACAGTCAATATCAAATCACATAAAGAAGCAGACCATGATCACTTCAACAAACTCTCAAAACAAAGAATCAAGAGATCTTCTGGATGAAGGTGCCTTCCTGGAATTACTGGATATAGAATACAAAAGATTAATATACCGAACTCTTCAAGACATCAGGAACAAGATGAGGAAGAAGATCCGGAAATATGCAGAACAAGCAGAGGAACACAGAGATAAAGCAGTTGAAGAAATTAAAAAGGTTATTCAAGAACATAATGAAAAAATGTAACAAGCTGCAAGAATTCGTAAAGAGAGAGCAATCAGAAACTCAGAAGACAAACAACAAAATTACAGAATTAGCTCAATAGAAAGTCAGAGGAGCAGAATTGAGCAAGTGGAAGGCAGAATTAGTGAGCTTTAAGATAAAGCACTTTGCACCAATATATTCGAAGAAAAAGCAGACAAAAGAATTTTAAAAAATGAAGAAACTTTAAGAATCATGTGGGACTCTATCAAGAGAAATAACGTACGAGTGATTGGAGTACCAGAACAGGGAGGGACGACAGAAAATACGGAAGGAATTGTTGAAGATTTGTTGGCAGAAAACTTGCCTGATATCATGAAAGATGAGAAGATATCTATCCAAGATGCTCATTGAACTCCACATAAGGTAGATCTTAAAAGAAAGTCACCGAGACATGTTATAATCAAACTTGCCAAAACCAAAGATAAAGAGAGAATTTTAAGAGCAGCAAGGGATAAACAAAAAGCCACCTACAAGGGAGAGTCAATAAGAATAAGCTTGGACTACTCAGCAGAAACCATGCAGGCAAGAAGGCAATGGGATGACTTATATAAAGCATTGAAGGAAAAAAATCCCAGCCAAGAATCATATATCCAGCAAAATTGTCTCTCCAATATGAAGGTGAAATTAGGACATTTACAGATAAACAGAAGTTTAGGGAATTTTTAAAAACCAAACCAAAACTACAAGAAATACTGAAGGGAGTTCTCTGGTTAGAAAATTAATAATATCAGATATCAACCCAAGACAAGAACACTGGACAGAGCAATCAGATGTCAACCCAGACAGGGAAATCACAAAAATAAATCAAGATAAAAAAATGCTCAGAACAGGGAAACAGAGATGTCATTATGTAAAAGAAGACAACATTAAATCAATAAAGAGGGACTAAGAAATGTAGTCATAGATCTTTCATATAGACAGGAAGACAAGGCGATAAAAGAAATAAAAGTTAGGTTTAAACTTAGAAAAATAGGGGTAAATATTAAGGTAATCACAAAGGAGATTAACAATCCTACACATCAAAATAAAATACAAGAAAAAATAGAGACTCAGCAGAAACAAAATCAACAACAACGAACAACACAATATATAAAGATAAACTACGCAGCGCAAAAAATTAAGTGGGAAAAAGAAACTGTCAACAACACACAAAAAAAGATATCAAAATGACAGTGCTAAACTCATACCTATCCATAATTATGCTGAATGTAAGTGGACTAAATGCACCAATAAAAAGACGGAGAGTGGCAGAATTGATTAAAAAAAAAATCCATCTATACTCTGCCTAAAAGAGACACACCTTAGACTTAGAGACACAAACAAACTAAAACTCAAAGGATGGAAAAAAATATATCAACCAACAACAATCAAAAAAGAGCAGGAGTGGCAATATTAATTTCTGACAAAATAGACTTTAAAGTTAAATCCACCACAGAGGATAAGGAAGAGCACTATATAATGATTAAAGGGATAATATATCAGGAGGATATAACCATATTAAATACTTAGGCACCCAATCACAGGGCTGCAAGATACATAAAACAAGCTCTATCAGCATTGAAAAGTGAGATAGCTCCACAGACACGACTTTCGGTGAATGACAGGACATCCAGAAAAAGCTCAATTAAGACACGGAAGATATAAATGCCACAATCAACCCATTCAACCTTGAAGAAGTATACAAGACACTCCACCCAACAGCAGCCAAGTATATTTTGTTTTTTAGTGCACATGGAACGTTCTCTAGACTAGCCCACACATTAGGTCATAAAGCAAGCCTTAGCAGGATCCAAAACATCGAAATATTACAAAGCATCTTCTCTGACTATAAGGCCATAAAAGTAGAAACTAATAACAGAAAAAGCAGAGAAAACAAATCAAACACTTGGAAACTGAACAATACCGTGCTCAAAAACGACTGGGTTACAGAAGACATTAAGGATGGAATAAAGAAATTCATAGAGTCTAGTGAGAATGAAAACACTTCCTATCAGAATCTTTGGGACACAGCAAAAGCAGTGCTCAGAGGTCAATTTATATCAATAAACGCACGCATCCAAAAAGAGGAAAGGGCCAAAATCAAAGAATTATCCCTACAACTTGAACAAATAGAAATAGAGCAACAAAAGAAGCCCTCAGGCACCAGAAGAAAGCAAATAATAAAAATTAGAGCAGAATTAAATGAAATAGAGAACAGAAAAACAATTGAAATAGCTAACAAAACCAAAAGCTGGTTCTTCAAAAAAAATTGACAAAATTAATAAACCACTGGCCAAACTGACAAAAGAAAAACAGGAGAGGAAGCAAATAACACCAATAAGAAATGAGATGGGCAATATCACAACAGACCCAATGGAAATTAAAAGAATCATATCAGATTACTACGAAAAACTGTACTCTAACAAATCAGAAAACCTAGAAGAAATGGATGAATTTCTAGAAAGACACTACCTACATAAACTAACACAGAGGTAGAACAACTTAATAGACCCATAACAAAAGAAGAGATTGAAAAGGTAACCAAAACGCTCCCAACAAAAAAAAGCCCTGGCCCGGAGGGATACACTGCAGAGTTCTACCAAATTTTCAGAGAAGAGTTAACACCACTACTACTAAAGGTATTTCAGAGCATAGAAAAGGATGGAATCCTACCACACTCATTCTATGAAGCCACCATATCCCTGATACCAAAACCAGGTAAAGACACCACAAAAAAAGAAAATTACAGACCTATATCCTTCATGAACGAGATACAAAAATCCCCAGCAAAATTCTAGCCAATAGAATGCAACAACATACCAAAAAAATAATTCACCATGACCAAGTGGAATTCATACCAGGCATGCAGGGACGGTTCAACATCAGAAAAACAATTAATGTAATCCATCATATGAATGAAACAAGAGACAAGAATCACATGATTTTATCAATTGATACAAAAAAGGCATTTGACAAAGTTCAACACCCATTCATGATAAAAACTCTCAGCAAAATAGAAATAGAAGGAGAATTCCTCAACATAATAAAGAGCATTTATACAAAGCCAACGGCCAACATGATTCTAAATGAAGAGAGTCTGAAAGCATCCCCCTTGAGATCGGGAACCAGACAAGGATGCCCTTTATCACGACTCTTATTCAACATTGTGTTGGAGGTCCTAGCCAGAGCAATTAGGCTAGATAAAGAAATAAAGGGCATCCAGATTGGTAAGGAAGAAGTCAAAGTATCTCTATTTGCAGATGACATGATCTTATACACAGAAAACCCTAAAGAATCCTCAAGAAAACTACTGAAACTAATAGAAGAGTTCAACAGGGTATCAGGATATAAGATAAACACAAAAATCAGTTGGATTCCTCTACACCAACAAAAAGAACATCGAAGAGGAAATCACCAAATCAATACCATTTACAGTAGCCCCCAAGAAGATAAAATACTTAGGAATAAATCTTACCAGAGACGTAAAAGATCTATACAAAGAAAACTATAAGACTCTACCGCAAGAAACCAAAAGAGACCTACATAAGTGGAAAAACATACCTTCCTCATGGATAGGAAAATTTAACATTGTAAAAATGTCTATTCTACCAAAAGCCATCTACACATACAATGCAATTCCAATCCAAATTCCAACGACATTTTTTAATGAGATGGAGAAGCAAATCACCAAGTTCATATAAAGAGGCCTGGTATAAATAAAGCGTTACTGAAAAAGAAGAACAAAGTGGGAGGCCCCACTCTACCAGATTTTAGGACCTATTATACCTCCACAGTAGTCAAAACAGCCCGGTACTGCTACAGCAACAGATACATAGACCAGTGGAACAGAATTGAGAATCCAGACATAAATCCATCTACCTATGAGCAGCTGATGTTTGACAAAGGGCCAAAGTCAGTTAAATGGGGAAAAGACAGTCTCTTTAACAAATGGTGCTGGCATAAGTGGATATTATCTGCAAAGAAAATGAAACAAGACCCATTCCTCACACCATGCACAAAAACAAACTCAAAATGGATTAAAGACCTAAATATAAAATCTAAAACAATAAAGATCATGGAAGAAAAAATAGGGACAATGCTAGGAGCCCTAATACACGGCATAAACAGTATACAAAACATTACTAACAATGCAGAAGAGAAACTAGATAACTGGGAGGTCCTAAAAATCAAACACCTATGCTCACCCAAAGACTTCACCGAAAGAGTAAAAAGATTACATACAGACTGGGAAAAAGTTTTTAGCTATGACATTTCTGATCAGCATCTGATCTCTAAAATCTACATGACACTGTAAAAACTCAACTGCAAAAAGACAAATAACCTGATTAAAAAATGGGCAAAAGATAGGAACAGGGACTTCACTAAAAAAGACATTCAGTTGGCTAACAGATACATGAGGAAATGTTTGCGATCATTAGCCATTAGAGAAATGCAAATCAAAACTACAATGAGATTCCACCTGACTCCAACAAGGCTGCCATTAATCCAAAAAAAAACAAAATAATAAATGTTGGAGAGCTTGTGGAGAGACTGGAACACTTATACACTGCTGGTGGGAATGTAAAATGGTACAACCACTTTGGAAACGATTTGGCGCTTCCTTAAACTAGAAATAGAACTACCATAAAAAAATAAAAAATAGAACTACCATACGATCCAGCAATCCCACTCCGTGGAACATATTCTAGAGAAATAAGAGCCTTACACAAACTGATATATGCACACCTATGTTCATTGCAGCACGGTTAACAATAGCAAAAAATGGAAGCAACCAAGGTGCCCATCAACAGATGAATGAATAAACAAATTACTGTATATTCACACAATAGAATACTACACATCAATAAAGAACAGTGATGATTCTGTGAAACATTTCATAACATGGAGGAATCTGGAAGGCATTATGCTGAGTGAAATTAGTCAGCGGCAAAAGGTCAAATATTGTATAAGACCACTAGTATAAGAACTTGAGAAATAGTTTAAACAGAGATGAGAATATTCTTTAATGGTTATGAGGGGGGGAGGGAGGGAGGGGGAGGAGTTTTCACTAATTAGACAGTAGATAAGACCTAATTTAGGTTAAGGGAAAGACAACACACAATACAGGAGAGGTCAGCACAACTGGACTTAACCATAAGCAAAGAAGTTTCCTGAATAAACTGAACACATCAAACGCCAGAGTAGCAGGGGCGAGGGTTTGGGGACCACGGTTTCAGGGGACATCTAAGTCAATTGGCATAATAAAATCTATTAACAAAACATTCTGCACCCTACTTCGGAGAATTGCATTTGGGGTCTTAAATGCTGACAAGCGGCCATCTAAGACGCATCGATTGGTCTAAACCCACCTGGAGCAAAGGAGAATGAAGAACACCAAAGACACAAGGTAATTATGAGCCCAAGAGACAGAAAAGACCAACCAGAGACTACATCATCCTGAGACCAGAAGAACTAGATGGTGCCCGGCTACAACTGATGACTGCCCTGACAGGGAACACAACAGAGAACCCCTGAGGGAGCAGGAGAGCAGTGGGATGCAGACCCCAAATTCTCGTAAAAAGATCAGACTTAATGATCCAAGACTAAAAGGACCCCGGAGGTCATGGTCCCCAGACCTTCTGTGAGCCCAAGACAGGAACCATTCCCAAAGCCAACTCTTCAGACAGGGATTGGACTGGACTATGGGATAAAAAATGATACTGGTGAAGAGTGAGCTTCTTGGATCAAGTGGACACATGAGACTATGTGGGCAGCTCCTGTCCGGAGGGGAGATGAGAGGGCAGAGGGGGTCAGAAGCTGGCCGAATGGACATGAAAATAGAAAGTGGAGAGAAGGGGTGTGCTGCTATCTTATTAGGGGGAGAGCAACTAGGAATATATAGCAAGGTGTATATAAATTTTTGTATGAGAGACTGACTTGATTTGTAAACTTTCACTTAAAGCACAACAAAAATTTTTTTAAAAAAAGAGCATGGGCTTAGGCAGACCACAACAGTATGGGTTAGGTGGACTACAAGTGTATGGACTTTGGTGGACCACAAGAGTGTGGGCTTAGGTGGACCACCAGAGTATGAGCTTAGGTGGACTGCAAGAGTATAGGCTTAGGTGGACCACAGGAGTACGAGCTTAGGTGGACTGCAAGAGGATAGGCTTAGGTGGACCACAGGAGTACGAGCTTAGGTGGACTGCAAGAGGATAGGCTTAGGTGGACCACAGGAGTATGGGCTTAGGTGGACAGCACCCTCCCGGGACTCCCCTCCAACCTGGCCAGCAGCTGCCAGCCCTTTGCATGAACTGACACGTCTGTTTGTTTCCTGAAGGAGCTGGGTGGTGGCTCCTCTGGGCTGGAGGGGCCGAGCAGGTATAGGGTCCTAGCTCTTCTGGGGCCTTGCCGCCTCCACCCTTTTGCCTGGGCCAGCAGCCACTCCTTATCCCTTGCCAGGCTTTCTCAGGCCATCATTAGGGGAACAGCGAGTAGGCACCGGTACCCCACGTCTAGGGGGAGCTCAAACTCAGTGTCAAAAGGGCACTCAGCAGAGTGAGCCCAGGTGTTTGGCTCCAGGCCCCACCTGCAGCCCAGGGTCTGTGGTGTCTGGAAGGAGGACCAGGCCGCTGACCCCAGACCTTGATGTAGGGGCCATGACTTAGAGCTTCCTTCCTTCTTTATCTGTTTCTGCATTTTACACATGTCTCTGATGCATGTGAACTGCCTTATATTTGAAGAAGTTGATGCAATCTCATGAAAAGAATTGGGGTACAAAACCGTCCCTAAGAATGTTTGCCGTGGTGTTAAACACCAGAACCACACAGAAGGGACCGTGAGGGAACTTGTGGAAGATGAGGGCTCAGCAGACAACCCCAACGGCAGAGGTAGGTTTCTTTCTTCTATGTTCTATATTTTCCCATAATGAGTATCTATGGTTCATGTGAAGGAAACTAGCACCAAGTTTGGCATCTCCCCAAGTCCCTGTTCCACCAGCAAGGGCAGAGCTCCTGGGCTTGTGGCTGACGCAGGCACCGTCCCACAAAGTAAAGATGGAAAGGGCCAGGCACGCTCCCGGCCACCCGAAGGCCATAAATTCCTGCTTCCTGTGTGGCCAGCACCATCTTAATAAAACCAAATAGCACAATAAAAAACAGGGCCATAATTGGCGTAACATAAATCATAAAGCTAATGCTGTACATCCTAGTTTGGTTAGTAGAGTCTGAGGTCTTCAGATCGTGCGAGCAGCCATCTAAGATATGACTATTGGTCTCTACTTGTCAGGAACAAAAGAGAATGAAGGAAACCTAAGAGCAGAGAAGCTAGTCCATGGGACGGATGGCCCACGTGAACCTTGCCTCACCTATCCTGAGACCAGGAGAACTAGAATGTGCCCAGCTTCCACCACTGACCATTCTGACCAGGGACACAATAGAAGGTCCTGGATAGAATGGGAGAAAAATGTAGAACGAAACTCAAATTCCTAAAAAAGGCCAGACCTACTGAACCAATAGAGACTAGAGGAACCCCCAAGACTATCGCCCTAAGATAGCCTTTGAACTTGGAACTGAAACCACTCCCAAGATAACCTTTCATCTAAACAATAGATTGGCTACAAAATAAACCATATCACCCATGAGCACTGTGCTCCCTTAAATAATCACCCACATGAGATCAAACGGTCAACATTTACCCTAAAGCAAAGATGAGAAGGCAAGGAGGGGCAGGGAAGTTAGATTAATGGAAACGAAACAAACAGAACAGGAACACGAGAACACTGACACATTGTGAAGAATGTAATCAATGCTACTAATTTGCTATGTAAACTGTCACTTAAAACCCCTAAAATATTATTAAAAACAAAGCCATAAAAGCAGCCAGCGTCAGCTGGCATGGAGCCCAGGGCATGGACGGCCGTCTGGGGTCCAGCCTGCTGGGGTCTGGGGGCTGCACTGGAGTCCCTTGGATCTTCCAGCCTCTGGCCTCAGCATGGAGACACTCACACAGGGGGCCCTTGTGGGGACAGGAGGCAGCAGGACAGGCCAGCCCTGGCAGAGAGCCCCGGGCAGGCACAGCCCAGCCCCCTTCAGCAGCAGGGACAGGGTTCCCTGGGAGAGTGAGGAGCCTGGGGGGTCTGACGGGGGCAAATGGACTGGACTGCAAGCCCACCTCAGGCTCCCTCATCCAGGCCAGGTCCTGGGGCCTTCAGGGTTCACCCCTAAACTAAAAGGCTGGGGCAGCCAGCCCCTGAGCTGCAACCCCAAGGGGGACCCAGAACAGGGAATTGGGCGGCTCCACACCTCAGCATGGGGGCAACCATGCTGCTGTCCATGATCTGTGTCCCCCAAGACAGTGTCAGGGAGCCCAGGAATCCACTCCAGTTGGCAAGAGGGCCATCCCCAGCAGGACCAGAAGATTTCAGCCTCCACCTTTGCTCAGTGACAGAAACACATCAACGGTCCACAGTCTCTCCATCTCAGGACCCTCTGACATTGGTGCCAAGCCCCGAGGGCCCCACAGAGCCCCGGTGTGTGGGTGACAGCTACCACCACTTACCACACTAGGCATTCAAACTGAGAAATTAAAAACATGCGTTATTTTATTTAAAAATAACAATAACGAACACATTACATGTTAACACAAATAACATTTTTATGAAAAATAACAACGCTTTCCAAAACAAAAGAAAATGTCCTGGGAAGAGTTGTGTGGTTTTACGTGGTTGCAAACTTCTCTGATGCCAGGCTTCGCAGGAGACACCTGGATTCCCACAGATGCGTCTGCATTCCATCTGTTGCCACAGGTCGTTTGGCTGAAGAAAGTCCAGCCTCACAGAGGCTGTGGCTGGAAAGGGAGGACACTAGTGGCCTTTTCGGATCACTGTGGCCCTTCTCAGGCGTGGCCCCAAACCCCAGCAAGCCGTGGCTCCGTCAAAGTCAGCTCCAACATCTCTGTGCCCATCTCACCCGGCTACGTAGAATCGTCGCTCTCGTGCTGTGAGTGGGTCTTCAGCCCACAGCGGGTTGGGTGACATCTGCGTGGGTCCTGTGGAAACACAGAGCTGTGCAGAGCTCCGTTATCAGTATCACCAATCACATTCCTTCATGTCGCCACTGGGCTCAGCGTCGAGGACTCAAAGGACTAGGAAGCCTCTGGCTGGCAGTGGCAGGGCAAGTTTTCCAAAGTTCTGATTTTCCACAAAGACAGTGGACTGTCTTCCTGGATGTGATGGTCCTTCGTTCATCTTTGAGAAGATGTCAGCCAGGCCTGGGGGTCTGCGTGGACACAGCACCTTCTGTGCAGACGGGGAAAAGGCAAACCTTCCCCAGCGTAATCACAAACTTAGAGTTCTCGCTCCTCAAAGGGTCTCGGGCCCCCCTGAAAGGGTCTCGGGGACCCCAGGGACGCGGGGGCTGTGACTGAAGAGTGGCTGAGACAGTTTATCTCCTGAGATCAGCGTCACCATGCAAAGATTGGCAGTGAGCTGGGAGAAATGCTGTCAGCTCACCCAGCCCCTCTCAAAACTAAAATAAAAGAAAGTGGTCATTTCTGACACCACCTTCCTCCAGCCAAGATGAGGCCGGTGGTAGAAGAGGCCCACCTGGAGACCAGCCCCCTGACCCTTGTTCTCACATGAGCCTCATTCTCGCCCTGCTCTTTCTGGGCCTCAATTTCCTGCCTGGTCACAGGTGGCCTCTCAGGTCTGGCCCTGCCATTAGGTGGGTGGGAGCTGGGCCTCAGCCCTGGGTGCTGGAGCAGGCGCTGTGCTGGACGCTGGCCGTGGTGTGGCAGAAGAGCCAGGACCCCACACCTGCCCACCCCCCCACCCCCCCACGCCAGCCTGGAGGAGCCACCGCCCAGCTCCTTCAAGGAACAAACAAAAGCACCAGTTCCTGCAAAGGGCTGACAGCTGCTGGCCAGGCTGGAGGGGAGTCCTGGAGGGGGGGTGCTGTCCACCGGCCCCCGCCCAACTGGTTTATGGCCACATCCTGTTGCGGGCACAGTCCAGGTCCACCGCCCTTCCTCCTCTACGTCTTCTGGGAAACAGCGTTCTCACCTCACCTCCAGGAGCTGGGGGATGGCAGCCAGTGGTCAGAGCGAGGAGCTGGGGGCAGCAAGATGGAGCATGAAGTAGGAAAAAGTGCCCCCAGACTCCCAGTATGGCTGCTGTCTGGCCCAGGGGGAACGTTCGGTGGACATCTCAGGGAAGACAGATGTGGCAGGGGGAGGGGGCGCCTGTGTGCTCTGGGTGCAGTCTGGGTGCTTCCTCTGGGCTGCCCCCATTCTGCTGCTGTGCTGGGGCTGTGGGTTAGGGATGTGTTTGAGGGATGAGCCCCAAGAGGTCTGGTTGGGCAGTTTCGGGTCAGGGAGGTTAGGGTGGGGGTGGGGGTTTGGGCTTGGGGTCTAGGGCTGGCTCTGAGGACTACAGTGTAAGAGCCAGGGGTGTGGGTGAGGGCTTGGGGTGGGAATTTAGGGCAGGAGTAGGCTGGGGTGTGGGGAGTTAAGGGTTGATATGAGGGTGGGAATTAGGGAGGGAGCCCAGACTGGCCCAACAACTGGGTACCCACTCCTGTGCCTTTGGGGACCCCCTAAGGTCAGCGAGAGGGGGGTCAGCGAGGGGGGAGGCCCAGGATCCTTCCCCGTGGGCAGAGGACACCCACTACCAGCACTACCCCTTTCAGCCAGGGCCCCAGCAGCCCCCATGGGTCTCAGCCACCCTCAGGCCACCCAGTGAAAAGGCCCAGAGCTGCTGGGGTGAGGTTGCCAGACATCTCAACAGCTAGGCAGGTCCCATGTCCAGGGAGCACCAGCTGGGTCCCTGACAGGCAGAGGTAGGGAGCGCCCAGGCTGTCCTCTGCTAGAGCCCACCTCTGAGGCCCACAGGTAAGGTCACCTGGGGAAGTCATTTCCACCAGACCCAGCTATGGGCTGGGGGTGGGGTGCAGTGTCCATGTTCGCTATCCTCCCCTGCGGGCACTCTGGGAGGGGCACCAAATGGCCAGGGAGCTAGAAGGAGGGGAGCTAAAATCAAACCCATTGCCTTCAAGTGAGTTCGACCTCATAGTGACCCTACAGGACAGAGTAGAACTGGATTTCCAAGGAGTGCCTCGTGGATTTGAACTCCAGACCTTTTGGTTAGCAGCGGAGCTCTTAGCCACCAGGGTTTCCTGGAGGGAGGGGAGGAAGGGTGGAAAGGAGGGAGGGGGAGGTGAGAAGAGGAGGAAGGGGAGGGGGAGGAGGTGAGGAAGAAGATAGGGAAGGGCTGGGAGGGGCGCTTTGTGTACATGAGCTCACGGTCACCCCGCACCCACGGTGTGGCTCGTTCCAGGTTGCGGGCGGGGAAACTGAGGCTCACCCCGCCCCGGGGGCAGAGGGGGGAAGGGGCCAAGATGTTCTCCACCACAGCTCACAGACCGCGCGCCACTCCCGCCCAAGCCCATGGGGGCCCGGCTGCGGCCGCAGAGAGCCCAGCCCGCCCTCCCTGGCAAGGGTTCCCACAGGGCAGGGCCCGGGGCGAGAAGTGGGGAGCGCAGGGGCCCAGGGCCGGGTGCTTGGAGAGCCTGAGGGTCCCTTGTGCGGAGGGACTCCCCGTCAGGGGCGGCAGGGCCTGGCCTGGGGAGGGTTCTGGGGTCACAGGGAGCTGTCCAGGGAGCTGGGAGGAGCGGGCAGCAAGGGGGGCAGGAGGGGAGCTGGGCGCCCTCCGCGGGGGGCGCGCAGGGGAGGGGCGTGGCCTCGGCGAGGCCCGCCCACTTCCCGAGCCCCGCCCACCAGCCGGAGCCCCACCCGGTCGAGACGCACGACCTCGCCCGGCGTTTCTGCCCCCGCTGGGTCTGCGCAGCGCGGGCACGCGGGGCTCGTTCGTGCGTGGGCGGCGCCCGGGACCGTGGGAGCCGGCCGCGAGCCGAGAGGCGGGCGGAGCGAGCTTCCAGGCCCGGGCGCCCCGGCCGCTCCCGCGTCTCCTCCGGCTGCCGCGAGGGGGCGGTACGCAGCTGCCCAGGCCGCCCTCCGCCCGCTGCAGGCTCCCCTGGGCATCGGTCGACGCCAAGTCCGGCCCCAGCCCCGACCCCGAACGCGGAGCCTGGGAATCTGCATATTTTCCCGGTGCCACGGGTGCGGAAATCTCGGGGGCAGACGGGGGGTGTGCGGTTGGCAACACACGGCGGCCCCGCCAACAGTGCCCTCTCTCATGGGAGGGGGGGGCAGGAGGGTGGGTCTGGGGGCTAGCTCATGCGGGCCCCAAGGGCACGGTTAGCAGCCTGGACGTTACCCCGGGGGGATAATCAGATGGCGGAGGGTGGAGACAGTCCGGAAGGAGGAACCACGCAGAAGGAGCCTTTAGTGAGGTGGAGAGGAACGATGGGACTTGGGGATCGTGCTAGGGTTGGGGCGGGCGAGGGGTCAGGATGCCCCCTGGTTTCCTGGACAGATGCTGGGGAAGCAGGGTCCCCAACGGCCTGGGGGCTGGGGGCCGGCGGGGCAACCATGGGGCCTTGCGCCTGACCTTCAGGCAGCTGTCCCGTCCTGGCCGCGGCCTTGCAGCCGGGAGGTACCGCTGACGTGGAACAAGATGCTAGGAGGCCCCAACTTCCTACTCCCGGCCTCCGGTGTTTGGGGGTTCAGGGAGATGTCTCTTTTGCAAGTTAATTAAAAAAAAAAAAAAAAAAAGAGGGCTCAATGGGACCGAGCGCCCCTTCCTTCCTGGAGCCCCACCAAAGTTCTGCCGAGGGCAGAGAGCAAGGGAGACCGGCCCGTCCAGCTTCTCCAGGGCAGACAGAAGTGGGCCAGTGATGGACTAGGGCCAGGCGCCCCTTCACCCTGCCCACACGTGTCCCTCACCGTCTGCGCCCTGTGTTTCCTCCGGGAGGTGGGGCTCCTCCAGCCGCGACGTCCTGGAGTGAGTGCCCAACCCACCCGCGGCGCGTGGACCCCTAGGCGGGTCTGCAGCCACGGGCTGCCCTGCGCTAGCCGGAGCCGGCCTCAGCCAGGCCACAGGCCACCTGTTGACCGGCCCCTGGAAGCTTCCAGCGGGGTGACTCACCTGGATGCCGACACCCACCGGCAGGTGGGGCCCTGGGCCGTGACGCCCGAGGCTTCTCCCCCGCTACCATCCCATCGTTGGATCCGGGGTCAGGGTCAGAGAGGGTGATGGGCGTGTCCGCGGACGCGCGCGCCTCTACGTGTGCAGGTGCTGGGCGATCTCAGGCCTTATGGGGAGCGCGGGAAGCTGGGCAGAGTGCACCCCTGGTTCCCTTTAGGGAATGTTGCAGAACAGGCAAAACAAATTTACATGATAGAAGTCAAAAGTGGGGGTAGGGC
Organism: Loxodonta africana; assembly: GCF_030014295.1. Taxonomy (NCBI): domain Eukaryota; kingdom Metazoa; phylum Chordata; class Mammalia; order Proboscidea; family Elephantidae; genus Loxodonta; species Loxodonta africana. The sequence goes on along the minus strand of NC_087348.1, from coordinate 1,116,391 downwards.
GCAGAAAGTCCTGCGTCCGAGCTGGGTGCTGGTGGTGGGGCTGTGTAGGTGTGAGAATCCCAGAGCTGCGCGCTGAAGGGCCGGGCACGCTGGTGCATCGGGTTGTATCTTAAGACTACGTGCGTGCGCGCACCAGGGTGCGAACCTGTGCGGTGCGCGGTAGTGTGTTTGTGAGTTGTGGTGTGGGCCTGTATGTGAGCCCGTATGAGTGTGTGTGAGCCCACACATGTGTGTGAATGTGAGCTTATGTGAGCCCACGCGTGAGTGTATAAGCCTGGACACATGTATGAGTGCGAGCATGTGTGAACCCACGTGTGTGAGCCTGCACGTGTGTGAGTGTGAGCATTGTGAACCCACGTGTGTGAGCCCGCACACGTGAGTGTGAGCATGTGTGAGCCCGCACACTTAAGTGTATGTGTGAGTCCGTGCATGTGTGTGAGCACACTCACGTGTGTGAGCATGTATGCTTATGTCTGACCCCCCCATGAATGGGCGTGTGCATGAGTGTGTGTGTGCGTAGGCACTTGTACGGAAGAGTGTGGGTATGAATGAGCGACTGTGACCTCCTGCCCTAAGCCCACTTGCCCACAGTGAGATCGGCCCCTGCGGTGGGGGAGCCCCGCCCCCCTGAGCGCGCACTTCATTTCACGACACCTCCCCCTCCATGTGTCTCCTCCTACCATTTGGCGGTGTCCTGCATCTCCGCCTCGTCAGGGCGAACGTGCAAACTCGCAATCCCTGGAGCCGCAGCTGCTGGAGCATGTCCCGTCTCCCCCGCCCCCCGCCCCCCGCCCCCCGCCAGTGTATTTCCATACCAGCCTATGGGCTGGGCCAAGCGGTCTGGGAGCCCGGCTGCAGGGCGGCATGGGGCCAGCCCACAGCACACAGGGGCCCTGATGCGCGCAACAGCACTGCATCCTCTCCTCCAGGACCTTGGGCACGTCACTCCGCCTCCCTGTGCCTCAGTTTCCTGTCTCTGCATGGGGATCTTAGCAGTCTCCACTGCAGTAAACGCACGCAGGGCCCTCGGCACAGCGAGCGAGGAAGCGCACAGCGCCTTAGCGCGGTTACCCACTCCCCGCCGCCTCGGGTCTCTTCTGCTCGGAGAATCTCTGAGGGGTGGGAGCTCAGTCCCGGCCCTGGATCCTCGCTGCCCGGCCCCTGCCCCTCGGAGGGACTGCTGCCTCTGACTTTGTGCCCACAAGATCTGCCCGCCAGAGGGGCGCTGAAGGAAATCCTTCAAAGGGAAGTGGCCAGAGGCAAGGTGGCACTCCTTCATTCCTTCTTTCCTAGGAGGGGAGGGGACAGTCCCACCCAGGCCCGCTGGGGCTCTGCCTGCTGCAGAGGGTGCAGTCAGGGCTCTGAGGCCTCAACCAGCTGCCATCTCAAAGCCTTTCCTCTACCAGTCTCCCAGGTCCTATCTGGGGCCTGGGGCACCCTGCAGGGAAGTCAGCAGAGGGGTGGGCTGAAGTGGCTGGTCCCTGGGGCAGGGCACATGTTACACAGGGACACACAAGCCCCACAGGGGCTGGACAAGGGTCCCAGGACACTTGGGAAGTGGGCATTGGAGCCCGGCTACACTGCCGACAGCTGGATACCCCACCAGGCCTCCTGCTGGAGAAAGGGAGCCTGTCACCCCCTGGACACAGCATCCACAGACCTCCCGGACTCTGCCGGGAGCACCTCCTATGTGCTTGGCTTCCTGCAGACTGAGAGGCCCCAGGGCCCCTCCGGTGCGATAAATTACTTTTGTGTGACCTTTTTAGCCATGGTCTTGTAACTCCCACTCTCGTGATCGGGCAGGACTGTGTAGATATGATAATTGTGGCCCACCAAGAGGATTGGTCAGTTTTGCCATCCCAAATGAGCCATCCCAGAGGTGGGAAAGAGAAGACCCCACCACCACTAAGGAAGAACAGCCAGGGAGCCCGCATGTCTTTAGGACCTGGAGTCCCTTCTCTGAGAAACTCCTGGAAGCAGGAGACCGAGAGAGACAGAGAGAGAGAGCTGTAGCCCTGAAGACACTGAGAAGCGGTAGCAGGAGAGACCCAGCAGGAGACACCTGCAGGAGATGGCCCAGTGGCCTTCCCAGCCCACAGAGCAAGAAAGCTGAGTGCCTTTGGGCAGAGACTGAGGGCCAGGAGAGGTATAACTGCAGGCACCCCGGGAAGACGCTGTCCTGGTGAAATAGCTGTACCCTTGAGTGTTCCTGAGCCTGAATTGTAATCTGTGACTTCCCTAATAAACCCATGATCATGAACACTGTCTGTGAGTTCTGTGTGGCCACTGGAATGAATTATCGAACCCAGCAGAGAAGTAGAGAGCATCATGGGAGGGACGGTTGGTGTCAGAATTGGTAAAGATGGCAGAGAGAGGAGGCATATCTGACCCCGCCTCATAGGAATCAGCCTTGGGCTGTTGATCTTGATTCTCCTTCCCTCTTGCGAAAAGAAAGGAGCTCAGACACCACCCCCACACTGTTTTTACAGCTCCAAAGCTAGGATACCTGAGGAACTGGACACAGGGCCAGGGTTGGTGACACAGTGCTGCAGGAGCAGGGACCGGACATCCACCCTGGGCCACATGCGTAAGCTTTGAGGAAGCGGACACAGCCTTTTCACCAGCAGATTAGGATGCTGGCCAAGCAGAAGAGTCAACAAAAACCTCACCGGGAGCAGTTGAAGCAGAACCTTGCTGCCCCTGTCAATCCTGTGCAGGGCAGGAGGCACTGGGGTAGGGCCGGGGCTCTCGGGGCAGATGCTGGGGGCCAGCCCTGCCTGGCTCGGGGCCCAGGTGAGTCTTGTAGGCATAGCCAGCCTCAGACGCACCTGTCAATGAGTGCTAACCGTAGTGCCTGCCATTCCTATTTTATTGTTATTACAGGGAAAAAAAAAACTCACTGTAAAAATGGCGTGCCTCTGGTCCTCAGCCTCTGCCCTGCTCAGGCAGGTGTTACAAACCACCCCACTCAGCCAGTAAGCCTCAGCCGGAAGGCACTCAGCTCTAGCTCAGTGGGTCAGCAAACCTAGCTCCACCAAGTGCCCGGAGGCACCCTACCACACCAACAAGCCTCCTGCCTGAAGGCACTCAGCTTCCTCACTCCATGGCCTCCTGGCCCACCGTGCCATCTCCTGCCTCTCCCACTGCCATTTCTCTGCCACCGCGTCTCACTACCTTCCATGTTACAGCTCTCCCGGGGATCTCCTGGTTCCAGGAGCTTCTTGGGTCCAAAGGACACACCCTGCTCTGGGCTCTTCTTTCTTGGTGGTGGTGAGATCCTTTCTTGCCACTTCTGGGATGGCTGATTTTAAGCCTAGCAGATGGCAAAATTGACCAATCCCTTCCTTAGGATTTCATAGACCTTATTTGCATGCTCCCAGCCCCACAGAAGTGCGGTAAACTCTATTTGAATTATTAGGAAGCTATCCAACCCTCTTGGTGGGCCACAATTACCTTATTTGTAACATCTCACCTAATCACTTGGGTGGGAGTAACAAGACCATGGTGAGAAAGGCCATATAAAAGCCATCCATCACAACACACTCACCCAGGCCCTGCAGGTTGTGAGTGCCCCATTAGGCCATGGGGCAGAGGGCTGAGGGCCAACTCAGCCGGCAAGGCCCAGGCCTAGGAGGGCGTGGCATTCCTCCTGATGACACCAAGACTGGGGTGAGGAAGGAGGTGCCTCTTACCCTCAGAGTGGTCCCAAGGGAGGGGATGCTTGAGTGCAGCAGAGGCTGCAGGCCATAGGAAGCGAAGCCTAGCTAGAAGAGTGTGTCCACTGCTGGGAACACTGTTTTGCAAGACAGAAGATTGTGTGTCAACGATCTGTCTATATGCTGCCTACAAGAGACACACCTTAGACTTAGACACACAAAAAAAAGTAAAACTCAAACCATGGAAAAAAAAATATATCAAGCAAACAACAATCAAAAAAGAGCAGGAAATTCACTACGACCAAGTGGGATTCACACTGGGTATGCAGGGATGGTTCAACATTAGAAAGACAATTAATGTAATCCATCATATAAATAAAACAAAAGACAAGAACCACATGATTTTATCAATTGATGCAGAAAAGCCCTTTGACAAAGTTCAACACCGACTGATGATAAAAACTCTCAGCAAAATAGGAGTAGAAGGAGAATTCCTCAACATAATAAAGGGCATTTATACACAGCCAACAGCTAACATCACCCTAAATGGAGAGAGTATGAAAGCATTCCCCTTGAGATCGGAAACCAGACGAGGATGCCCTTTATCACTACTCTTATTCAACATTGTGCTGGAGGTCCTAACCAGAGCAATTAGGCAAGAAAAAGAAATAAAGGGCATCCAGATTGGTAAGGAAGAAGTAAAAGTATCTCTATTTGCAGATGACATGATCTTATACACAGAAAACCTTAAAGAATCCTCCAGACAACTACTGAAACTAATAGAAGAGTTCAGCAGACTATCAGGATACAAGATTGTTGTTGTTGTTGTTGTTGTTGTTGTTAGGTGCCATCAGGTTGGTTCCAACTCATAACGATCCTATGCACAACAGAACGAAACACTGCCCGGTCCTGCGCCATCCTTAGAATCGTTGTTATGCTTGAGCTCATTGTTGCAGCCACTGTGTCAATCCACCTTGCTGAGGGTCTTCCTCTCTTCCGCTGACCCTGTACTCTGCCAAGCATGATGTCCTTCTCTAGGGACTGATCCCTCCTGACAACATGTCCAAAGTATGTAAAACGCAGTTTCGTCATACTTGCCTCTAAGCAGCATTCTGGCTGTATTTCTTCCAAGACAGATTTGTTCGTTCTTCTGGCAGTCCGTGGTATATTCAATATTCTTCGCCAACACCACAATTCAAAGGCGTCAACTCTTCTTCGGTCTTCCTTATTCATTGTCCAGCTTTCACATGCATATGATGCGATTGAAAATACCCTGGCTTGGGTCAGGCGCACCTTAGTCTTCAAGGTGACATCTTTGCTCTTCAACACTTTGAAGAGGTCCTTTGCAACAGATTTGCCCACTGCAACACATCTTTTGATTTCTTGACTGCTGCTTCCATGGCTGTTGATTGTGGATCCAAGTAAAATGAAATCGTTGACAACTTCAGCCTTTTCTCCATTTATCATGATGTTGCTCATTGGTCCAGTTGTGAGAATTTTTGTTTTCTTTATGTTGAAGTGTAATCCGTACTGAAGGCTGTGGTCTTTGATCTTCATTAGTAAGTCCTTCAGGTCCTCTTCACTTTCAGAAGCAAGGTTGTGTCATCTGCATAACACAGGTTATTAATGAGTCTTCCTCCAATATTGATGCCCCGTTCTTCTTCATATACTCCAGCTTCTCGTATTATTTGCTCAGCATACAGATTAAATAGGTCTGGTGAAAGAATACAACCCTGACGCACACCTCTCCTGACTTTAAACCAATCAGTATCCCCTTGTTCTGTTCGAAAAACTGCCTCTTGATCTATGTAAAGGTTCCTCATGAGCACAATTAAGTGTTCTGGAATTCCCATTCTTCGCAGTGTTATCCATAGTTTGTTATGATCCACACAGTCGAATGCCTTTGCATAGTCAATAAAACACAGGTGAACATCCTTCTGGTATTCTCTGCTTTCAACCAGGATCCATCTGACATCAGCAATGATATCCCTGGTTCCACCTCCTCTTCTGAAACCAGCCTGAATTTCTGGCAGTTCTCCGTCGATATACTGCTGCAGCCATTTTTGAATGATCTTCAGCAAAATTTTGCTAGTGTGAGATATTAATGATATTGTTCCATAATTTCCACATTTGGTTGGATCACCTTTCTTGGGAATAGGCATAAATATGGATCTCTTCCAGTCAGTTGGCCAGGAAGCTGTCTTCCATATTTCTTGGCATAGATGAGTGAGCACCTCCAGTGCTGCATCTGTTTGTTGAAACATCTCAATTGATATTCCATCAATTCCTAGAGCCTTGTCTTTCACCAATGCCTTCAGGGCAGCTTGGACTTCTTCCTTCAGTACCATCGGTTCCTGATCACATGCCACCTCTTGAAATGGGTGAACACTGACTAATTCCTTTTGGTATAATGACTCTGTGTATTCCTTCCATCTTCTTTTGATGCTTCCTGCGTCGTTTAATATTTTCCCCATGGAATCCTTCACTATTGCAACTCAAGGCTTGAGTTCTTTCTTCAGTTCTTTCAGCTCGAGAAATGCCGAGCATGTCCTTCCCTTTTGGTTTTCCATCTCCAGCTCTTTGCACATGTCATTATAATACTTTACTTTGTCTTCTCGAGACGCCCTTTGAAACCTTCTGTTCAGTTCTTTTACTTCATCAATTCTTCCTTTTGCTTTAGCTGCTCGACCTCAAGCGCAAGTTTCAGAGTCTCCTCTGACATCCATCTTGGTCTTTTCTTTCTTCCCTGTCTTTTCAGTGACCTCTTGCTTTCTTCATGGATGATGTCCTTGATGTCATTCCACAACTCGTCTGGTCTGCAGTCACTAGTGTTCAATGCATCAAATCTATTCTTGATGTGGTCTCTCAATTCAGGTGGGATATACTCAAGGTCATATTTTGGCTCTCGTGAACTTGCTCTGATTTTCTTCAGTTTCAGCTTGAACTTGCATATGAGCAATTGATGGTTTGTTCCACAGTCGGCCCCTGGCCTTGTTCTGACTGATGATATTGGGCTTTTCCATCATCTCTTTCCGCAGATGTAGTCATTTTGATTTCTGTGTGTTCCATCTGGCGAGGTCCATGTGTATAAATAAAAATTTGTATAATCGCCGTTTATGTTGGTGAAAGAAGGTATTTGCAATGAAGAAGCCGTAGGTCTTGCAAAATTCTATCATTCGATCTCCGGCATTGTTTCTATCACCAAGGCCATATTTTCCAACTACTGATCCTTCTTCTCTGTTTCCAACTTTCGCATTCCAATCACCAGTAATTATCAATGCATCTCGATTGCATGTTCGATCAATTTCAGACTGCGATCAATTTCAGACGGCAGCAGCTGATAAAAATCTTCTATTTCTTCATCTTTGGCCCAGTTGTTGGTGTGTAAATTTGAATAATAGTCATGTAACTGGTCTTCCTTGTAGGCGTATGGATATTATCCTATCACTGACAGCGTTGTACTTCAGGATAGATCTTGAAACGTTCTTTTTGACAATGAATGCAAAACCATTCCTCTTTGAGTTGTCATTCCCAGCATAGTAGACTATATGATTGTCTGATTCAAAATGGCCAATACCAGTCCATTTCAGCTCACTAATGGCTAGGATATGAATGTTTATGCGTTGCATTTCATTTTTGACGATTTCCAATTTTCCTAGATTCATACATCGTACATTCCAGGTTCCGATTATTAATGGATGTTTGCAGCTGTTTCTTCTCATTTTGAGTCATGCCACATCAGCAAATGAAGGTCCCAAAAGCTTTAGTCCATCCACGTCATTAAGGTCGACTCTACTTTGAGGAGGCAGCTCTCCCCTAGTCATCTTTTGAGTGCCTTCCAACCTGGGGAGCTCATCTTCCAGCACTATATCAGACAATGTTCTGCTGCTATTCATAAGGTTTTCACTGGCTAATGCTTTTCAGAAGTAGACTGCCGGGTCCTTCTTCCTACTCTGTCTCAGTCCAGAAGCTTAGCTGAAACCTGTCCTCCATGGGTACCCTGGTGGTATCTGAATACTGGTGGCATAGCTTCCAGCATCACAGCAACGCACAAGCCTCCACAGTATGACAAACTGACAGACACTTGGGGGGGATACAAGATAAACATACAAAAATCAGTTGGATTCCTCTATACCAACAAAAAGAACATCGAAGAAGAAATCAGCAAATCAATACCATTTACAGTAACCTCCAAGAAGACAAAATACTTAGGAATAAATCTTACCAGAGCTGTAAAAAACCTAAACAAAGAAAATTACAAGGCATTATTGCAAGAAACCAAAAGAGACTTACATAAGTGGAGAAATATACCTTACTCATGGATAGGAAGACTTAACATTGTAAAAACTGTCTGTTCTACTAAAAAGCAATCTATAGATACTAAGCAATTCTGATCCAAATTCCAAAAACATTTTTTAATGAGATGGAGAAACAAATTACCAACTCCATATGGAAGGGAAAGTGGCCCCGGGTAAGTAAAGCAATACTGAAAAAGAAGAGCAAAGTGGGAGGCCCCACTCTACCAGATTTTAGAACCTATTATACCTCCACAGTAGTCAAAACATTCTGGTACTGGTACAGCAACAGATACATAGACCAGTGGGACAGAATTGAGAATCCAGACATAAATCCATCTACCTATGAGCAGCTGATGTTTGGCAAAGGCCCAAAGTCAGTTAAATGAGGAAAAGACAGTCTCTTTAACAAATGGTGCTGGCTTAAGTGGATATCCATCTGCAAAAAAATGAAACAAGACCCATTCCTCACACCATGCACAAAAACAAACTCAAAATGGATTAAAGACCTAAGTATAAAATCTAAAACGATAAAAATCATGGAAGAAAAAATAGGGAAAATGCTAGGAGCCCTAATACACAGCATAAACAGCATACAAAACATTACTAACAATGCAGAATAGAAACCAGATAACTGGGAGATCCTAAAAACTGAATACCTGTGCTCATCCAAAGATTTCACCAAAAGAGTAAAAAGATTACCTACAGACTGGGAAGAAGTTTTTAGCTATGACATTTCCAATCAGCATCTGATCTCTAAAATCTACATAATACTGCAAAAACTCAACTACAGAAAGACAAGTAACCCAATTAAAAAATGGGCAAAGGATATGAACAGGCACTTCATTAAAGAAGACAGGTAGCTAACAGATGCATGAGGAAATGCTCACAATCTTTAGCCATTAGAGAAATGCAAAGCAAAACTACAATGAGATTCCAGCTCACTCCAACAAGGCTGCCATTAATCCAAAAAACACAAAATAACAAATGTTGGAGAGGTTGTGGAGAGACTGGAACACTTATACACTGCTGGTGGGAACACAAAATGGTACAACCACTTTGGAAATCGATTTGGCAATTCCTTAAGAAACTAGAAATAGAACTACCATACTATCTAGCAATCCCACTCCTTGGAATATACCCTAGAGAAATAAGAGCCTCTACACAAACAGATATATGCACACCCATGTTTATTGCAGCACAGTTTACAACAGCAAAGAGATGGAAGCAACCAAGGTGCCCATCAACAGATGAATGGATAAATAAATTATGGTATATTCACATAATGGAATACTATGCATTGATAAAAAACAGTGAGGAATCTGTGAAACATTTCATAACTTGGAGGAACCTAGAAGGCATTATGCTGAGTGAAATTAGTCAATTGCAAAGGACAAATATTGTAAAAGGCCACTTTTATAAGAACTCAAAAAATAGTTGAAACAGAGCAGGAAGGGAAGGGTGGAGGGGGTATTCGCTAATTAGATAGAAGATAAGAACTACTTTAGGTGAAGGGAAAGACAACACACAATATAGGAGAGGTCAGCACAACTGGACTAAACCAAAAGCAAAGAAGTTTCCTGAATAAACTGAATGCTTCGAAGGCCAGCGAAGCAGGGGCAGGGGTTTGGGGACCATAGTTTCAGGGACATCTAAGTCAATTGACATAATAGAATCTATTAAGAAAACATTCTGCATCCCACCTTGGAGAGAGGTGTCTGGGGTCTTAAATGCTAGCAAGTGGCCATCTAAGATGCACCAATTGGTCTCAACCTACCTGAAGCAAAGGAGAATGAAGAACACCAAGGACAGGAGGTAATTACGAGTCCAAGAGACGGAAAGGACCACATAAACCAGAGACTACATCATCCTGAGACTGTAAGAGCTAGAAGGTGGCCAGCTACAACTGATGACTGCCCTGACAGAGAACCCCTGATGAAGCAGGAGAGCAGTGGGATGCAGACCCCAAATTCTCATAAAAAGTCCATACTTAATGGTCTGACTGAGACTAGAAGGACCCTGGTGGTCATGGCCCCCAGACCTTCTGTTGGCCCAGGAGAGGAACCATGCCCAAAGCCAACTCTTCAGACAGGAATTGGACAGGAGAATGGGTTGGAGAGGGATGCTGGTAAGGAGTGAGCTTCTTGGATCAGGTGGACACTTGAGACTATGTTGGCATCTCCTGCCTGGAGGGGAGATGAGAGGGTAGAGGGGTTTAGAAGCTGGCGAAATGGACAGGAAAAGAGAGAGTGGAGGGAGGGAGCAGGCTGTCTCATTAGGGGGAGAGAAATTGGCTGTGTGTAGCAAGGTGTATATAAGTTTTTGTGTGAGAGACTGACTTGATTTGTAAACTTTCACTTAAAGCACAATAAAAATTTTAAAAAAAGGAAACATTCTGCACGCCACTTTGGAGAGTGGCATCTGTGGTCTTAAAAGCTAGCAAGCGACCATCTGAGATGCATTGATTTGTCTCAGCCCACATGGAGCAAAGGAGAATGAAGAACACCAAAGACATGAGGTAATTATGAGCCCAAGAGACAGAAAAGACCACATAAACCAGAGACGACATCAGCCTGAGACCAGAAGAACTAAATAATGCCCGATTACAACCAATGACTGCCCTGACAGGGAACACAGCAGAGAACCCCTGAGGGCGCTGGAGAACAGTGGGATGCAGACCCCAAATTCTCATTAAAAAGACCAGACTTAATGGTCTGACTGAGACTAGAAGAACCCGGGAGACCATGGTCCCCAGACCTTCTGTTAGCCCAAGACAGGAACCATTCCCAAAGCCAACTCTTCAGACAGGGATTGGACTGGACTATGGGATAGAAAGTGATACTGGTGAAAAGTGAGCTTCTTGAATCAAGTAGTCACATGAGACTATGTGGGTAGCTCCCGTCTGGAGGGGAGATGAGAGGGCAGAGGGGGTCAGAAGGTGGCCAAATGGACATGAAAATAAAGAGTGGAGGTAAGGATTGTGCCGTCTCACTACGGGAAGAGCAACTAGGAGTATATAGCAAGGTTTATATAATTTTTTGTATGAGAGACTGACTTGATTTGTAAACTTTCACTTAAAGCACAGTGAAAAAGAGATTGTGTGTCAACTTGGCTGCGCCACAATTCTCAGTGGTTTGGCAGTTATTTAATGATGTAATTATCCTCCTTTTTGTGATAGAATGTGATCACCTCCATAATGTGATCAGCCACTCAGTTGTAAGGAGAATTTCTTTGTGAGTATGGCCTGTATCCAATATATATGGACATTTTGTCAAAGTTCACTGGTTTTGTTTGCTCTGGATTCTGCATCTGGCTTGTCATCATCTGACCACCAGTTCTTGGGGCATGAGCCAGTGGCATGCCATCTTGCCTCCCAATCTTGGGATTCATCAGCCTTCACAGCCTGTGAGCCAGCAGCCTTCCATCTTACCCCCAAATCTGGATTAGTCAGCCCCTGCAGATTCACTAGTCAGGAGAAGCCTCCAACCTGATGCTCTACCCACAGACTTGGGGCTTGCCAGCCTCTACAACCACGTGAGCCATTTTGCTTCTCTAGAGGACCCAGCCTAAGACATTTGGTAAGGACAGTGGTTCTAGAGGAACAAAATTTTAAGGATAAATTTTCTAAGTTGGTTCTCAAGTTGATGGACACAGTGGCTGCAACAATGGACTCAACATAGCAATGATTGTGAGGATGGCACACAACCGGGCAGTTTTTTTGTTTGTTTTTTTTGTACATAGGGTTAATATGAGTTGGAACTGACTCAATGGCACATTATATTAAATGGTAACAACAGAATATTCTCCCAAGACCAGGAACAAGACAAGGATGGCCATTCTTGAAAGATGTCCACATGCTTGAAGTTCTAGCCAGAGCAATGGGCAAAAAAAGAAACAAAAAATCTTCGGATTGGAAAGGAAAAAAAGAAAACTACCTTTTTTCATGAATGACATGATCATCTATGTAGAAAATATGATGTTGTTGTTGTTAGGTGCCATCAAGTCAGTTCCAGCTCATAGCGACCCTATGCACAACAGAACAAAACACTGCCCAGTCCTGCACCATCCTTACAATCGTTGTTATGCTTGAGCTCATTGTTGCAGCCACTGTGTCAATCCACCTCACTGAGGGTCTTCTTCTCTTCCACTGACGCTGTACTCTGCCAAGCATGATGTCCTTCTCCAGGGACTGATCCCTCCTGACAACGTGTCCAAAGTATGTGAGATGCAGTCTCGCCATCCTTGCTTCTAAGGAGTATTCTGGTTGTACTTCTTCCAAGACAGATTTGTTCATTCTTCTGGCAGTCCATGGTATATTCAATATTCTTTGCCAACACCACAATTCAAAAGCATCAACTCTTCTTCAGTCTTCCTTATTCATTGTCCAGCTTTCACATGCATATGATGTGATTGAAAATACCATGGCTTGGGTCAGGCGCACCTTAGTCTTCAGGGTGACATCTTTGCTCTTCACCACTTTAAAGAGGTCCTTTGCAGCAAGGTTGTATCATCTGCATAATGCATGTTGTTAATGAGTCTTCATCCAATCCTGATGCCTCGTTCTTCTTCACATAGTCCAGCTTCTCAGATTATTTGCTCAGCATAGAGATTGAATAGGTATGGTAAAAGGATACAACCCTGACATACAACTTTCCTGACTTTAAACCAATCAGTATCCCCTTGTTCTGTCCGAACAACTGCCTCTTGATCTATGTAAAGTTTCCTCATAAGCACAATTAAGTGTTCTGGAATTCCCATTCTAGAAAATATGATGGAATCTACCAAAAAGCTATTGAAACTAATAAGTGAGTTTGGCAAATTTGGAGGGTACAAGATCAAGAGTCAAAATCAATTGTATTACATACTAGGAATGAGCCATTGGAAATTGAAATTCAAAAATAAAAATACCATGTACAGTATTAAAAATATGAAATTCTTAGAGATTAATCTGATAAAAGATATGCCATGCCTATATGCTACAAAGTACACATGGCACTTGTGATGGTTAAGGTTGTGTGTCATCTTGGCTGGGCCATGATTCTCAGTGGTTTGGCAGTTATGGTGTAGTTTGGCAGATGTGATCACCTCCAAAATGAGACTTAATATAATGTGATCACCTCCATGATGGGGTCTGCTGCAAGTAGCCAATCAGTTGAAAGGGAGTGTCCATGGAGGTGTGGCATGCATCCAATATAAGTGGCCATTCTGGCAAGGCTCATGGGCTTTTGCTTACACTGGGTACCGCAGCTGGCTCCTGTCTGTCTGACCTCTGCTTCTTGGAACTTGACCTAGCAGCTTACTTGCGGTCTTGCCTGCCGATCTTGGGATTTTTTGGTCTTTGCAGCCTGTGAGCCAGAGCCCTGCTATCTGATTTGCCAATCTTGGGTTCACCAGCCCCTGCAGCTACGTGGATAAGGAGAAGCCTCCAGCCTGACCCACATTCCAGCCTCTAGAACCAAGTGAGCTGTTTCCTTAATATAAATCCCTGTATGTATATATTCCCCCACATGTCTGTCAGTTGTACTGTGGGGGCTTGCATGTTGCTGTGGTGCTGGAAGCTATGCCACTGGTATTCAGATACCACCTGGGTCACCCATGGAGGACAGGTTTCAGCTGAGCTTCCAGACTAAGACAGACGAGGAAAAAGGACCCATTAGTCTACTTCTGAAAAGAATTAGCCAGTGAAAACCTTATGAATAGCAGCAGAACATTGTCTGGTATAGTGCCAGAAGATGAGCTCTCCAGATTGGAAGGCACTCAAAAGATGACTGGGGAAGAGCTGCCTCCTCAAAGTAGAGTCAACCTTAATGACGTGGATGGAGTAAAACATCCGAGACCTTCATTTGCTGGTACGGCACGACTCAAAATGGAAAGAAACAGCTGCAAGTATCCATTAATAATCAGAATCCAGGATGTACGAAGTATGAATCTAGGAAAATTGGAATTTGTCAAAAATGAAATGGAACTTATAACCATCAATATCTCAGGCATTAGTGAGCTGAAATGGACTGGTATTGGCCATTTTGACTTGGACAATCATGTAGTCTACTATGCCGAGAATGATAACTTGAATAGGAATGGTGTTGCATTCATCAACAAAAAGAACATTTCAAGATCCATCCTGAAGTACAGCTCTGTCAGTGATAGGATAATATCTATATGCCCAAAAGGAAGACCAGTTAAAATGACTATTATTCAAATTCATGCACCAAACACTAAGCCCAAAGATGAAGAAATTGAAGATTTTTATCAGCATCTGCAGTCTGAAACTGACTGAACATGCAATCACAGTGCATTGATAATTAGTGGTAATTGGAATGAGAAAGTTGGAAACAAAGGAGAAGGATTGGTAGTTGGAAAATACAGCCTTGGCGAAAGAAATGATGGCAGAGATCTCATGATAGAATTTTGCAAGACCAACAACTTCTTCCTTGAAAATACCTCTTTTCAACAACACAAATGGTGACTATACGTATGAACCTCACTGGATGGAATACACAGGAATCAAATCGACTACATCTGTGGAAAGAAACAATGGAAAAACTCATCATCATCGATCAGAACAAGGCTGGGGACTGACTGTGGAACAGATCAACAATTGCTCATATGCAAGTTCAAGTTGAAGCTGAAGAAAATTAAAACAAGTTCACGGGAGCCAAAATACTACCTCGAGTATATCCCACCTGAATTTAGAGACCATCTCAAGAGTAGATTTGACACAATGAAGATCGAAGACTACAGCCTCAGAATGGATTACACCTCAATATAAAGAAAACAAAAATCTTCACAACTGGACCAATAAGCAACATCATGATAAACACAGAAAAGACTAAAGTTCTCAAGGATTTCATTTTACTTGGATCCATAATCAACACCCATGGAAGCAGCGGTCAAGAAACAAAGGACACATTGTGTTGGTCAAATCTGCTGCAAAAGACTCCTTTAAAGTGTTGAAAAGCAAAGATGTCACCCTGAAGACTCAGGTGCGCCTGAACAAGGCCGTGGTGTTTTCAGTCACCTCATACGCATGTGAAAGCTGGACGGTGAATAAGGAAGACCAAGGAAGAACTGACACCTCGAACTGTGGTGTTGATGAAGATTATTGAATGTACCAGGGACTGCCAAAAGAACAAACAAGTCTGCTTTGGAAGAAGTGCAACTAGAATGCTCTTTGGAAGCAAGAAAGGCGAGACTATGTCTCACTTCCTTTGGACGTGTTATCAGGAGAGATCAGTCGCTGGAGAAAGACATCGTGCTTGATAAGGTAGAGAGTCAGAGAAACAGAGGAAGGCCCTCAACAAAATGGATTGACACAGTGGTTGCAACAATGGGCTCAAGCATGGAAACAATTGTGAGGTTGGTGCAGGAGTGGGCAGTGTTTCATTCTGTTGTACCTGGGGTCACTATAAGTAGGAACCAACTCCACGGCACCTAACAACAACAACAACTACAATGGGGATGATTGGGCCCCATCATGGTAGGGGCCAAGTGGTGGCACTCAATGGACAAAGACAAGGCGGCCATGATTAACATAATGCACAGCTGAGTCAAAGCAGTAAACAGAATAGTCTGACTCATATGGGTTTATGCTGCTGGCTTAGTCATGGTGTCCCTAGGAGTGAAATACATAGGAAATGTACTAAACATTTACTTTGTCTGTACAAGCGGAAGAATTCTAGGTCAAGTGAACAGGAGTCTAACTCAAATTGCCAGAATAGTGAGTCATGGCCCCTCAATCAATTCTCAGACTTGAGCAAGAAAGGACCTCGCTACACTGTCAAAAACTTATACTGTTAATCTTTCTCTCAGGCTTCCCCAAAAGGATCTATAGCCTTTTATAAAAGAGAGTGAAATAATCAGACTTTTCGGGCATTACTGGATGCTGCCTTTGAACTCACACTAATTCCAGGAGACCCAAAATGTCACTGTGGCCCACCAGTCAGAGTGGGGGCATATAGAGGTCAGGTTATTAATGGAGTCTCAGCTCATGTCCATCTCACAATAGGTCCAGTGGGTCCCCGAACCCATACTGTAGTGATTTCCCCAGTTCAGGAGTGCATAACTGGAATAGATATACTCAGCAACTGGCAGAACCCCCACGTTGGATCCCTGACAAACAGAGTAAGGGTTCTGATGGTAGTGAAAGCCATGTGGAAACCACTGGAACTGCCCCTACCTAGGAAAATAGTAAACAAAAAGCAATACTGCATTCCTGGAGGGATTGCAGAGATTAATGCCACCATCAAGGACTTGAAGAATGCAAGAGTGGTGATTCCTATCACATCCCCATTCAACTTATCTATTTGGCCTGTGCAAAAAACAGATGGAGCTTGGAGAATGACAGTGGATTATTGACAACTTAGCCAGGTGGTGACTCTAATTGCAGCTGCTGCCCCAGATGTAGTTTCATGGCCTGAGCAAATCAATGCATCTCCTGGTGCCTGGTGTGTAGCTGTTGATCAGTCTAATGCCTTTTTCTCCATATCTGATTCGAAGGACCACCAGAAGCAGTTTGCCATCAGCTGGCAAGACCAACAGTACACCTTCAGTGTCCTACCTCAGAGCTACATCAACAATCCAGCTCTTTGTCATAATTTAGTCTGCAGGGACCTTGATCACCTTTCCCTTTCACAAGATGTCACACTGGTCCATTACATTGATAACATTATGTTGATTGGACCTAGTAGGGAAGAAGTGTCATTGACTCTGGACTTATTGGTAAGACATTTGCATGCTAGAGGGTGGGAAATTAATCAGACAAAAATTCAGCCGCCTTCCACCTCAGTGAAATTTCTAGTGTTCAGTGGTGTGGGGCATGTCAAGATATTCCTTCTAAAGTGAAGAATAAGTTGTTTTATCTAACACTTCCCACAACTAAAAATGAGGGACAACGCCTAGTGGGCTTCTTTGGATTTTGGAGGCATTGTGGTATGCTAATCCAGCCTATTTATCAAGTGACTCAAAAAGCTGCTAGTTTGGAGTGGGGTCCAGAACAAGAAAAGGCTCTGCAACAGGTTCAGGCTGCTGTGCAAGCAGCTCTGCCACTTGGGCATATGATCTGGCTGATCCAATGGTGCTTGAAGTGTCAGTGGCAGATAGAAATGCTGTGTGGAGTCTCTGGCAGGTTCCTATTGGTGAATCACTGCACAGGCCCTTAGGATTTTGGAGCAAAGCACCGCCATGCTCTACAGATAACCACTGTCCTTTTGAGAAACTTCTTTTGGCTTGTTACGGAGCCTTAGTAGAGATTAAAGTCTTAACCATGGGCCACCAAGTCACTATGTGGCATGAGCTTCCCATCATGAACTGAGCGTTGTCTGACCCACAGGTCATAAAGTTGGATGTGCACAGCAGCACTCCATCATTAAATGAAAGTGGTCTATATGAGATTGGGCCTGAGACCTGAAGGCACAGTAAGTTGCATGAGGGAATGGTCCAAATGCCCATGGTCTCCACTCCTGTCACATTACCTCCCATCACCCAGCCTGCACCTATGGCCTTATGGGGAGTTCCTTACAATCGGTTGACAGGAAGAGAAAACTCGTGCCTGGTTTATGGATGGTTCTGCATGATATGCAGGCACCACTCCAAAGCGGACAGCGGCACCACTACTTTCCCTTTCTGGGGGCTCCCTGAAGGACAGTGGTAAAGAGAAATCCTCCCAATGGGCAGATCTTTGAGCAGTGCACCTGGTTGTTCACTTTGCTTGGAAGAAGAAATGACTAGATGTGCCATACTGTACTGATTCGTGGGCTGTGGCCCATGGCTTGGTTGGATGGTCAGGGACTTGGAAGGAATATGATAGGAAAATTGGAGACAAGGAGGTATAGGGAAGAGGTATGTGGATAAACCTCCCTGAATGGGCCAAAGAAGCAAAGATATTTGTGTCTCATGTGAATGCTCACCAAAGAGTGACCTTAGCAGAGGATGATTTTAATGATCAAGTATACAGGATGACACATTCTGTGGAAACCAGTCATCCTCTTTCACTAGCACTCCCGTCACTGCTCTATGGGCTCATGAACAATGTGGCCATGGTGACAGGAATAGAGGTTATGCATGGGCTCAGCAACATGGACTTCCACTCACCAAGGCTGACTTGGCTACAGCCACTGCTGAGTGCCCAATCTGCCAGCAGCGGAGACCAACGTGGAGTGCCTGATATGGCACCATCCTTCAAGGTGATCAGCCAGCAACCTGGTGGCAGTTTGATTACATTGGGCCACTTCCATCGTGGAAAGGGCAGCATTTTGTCCTTACTGGAAAAGACACTTATTCTGAATATGGATTTGCATTCCCTGCAGGCAATGCTTCTGCCAAAACTACCACCCGTGGACTTACAGAATGCCTTATCCACCGTCATGTATCCCACGCAGCATCACCTTGAATCAAGGGACTCACTTCACAGCAAATGAAGTGCAGCAATCAGCCCACGCTCATGGAATTGACTGGTCTTACGATATTCCCCATTGTCCTGAAGCAGCTGGCTTGATAGAATGATGGAATGGCCTTCTAAAGACACAATTACAGTGCCAGCTAGGTGACAATAGCTTCAGGGTTGTGGCAATGTTCTCCAGAAAGCTGTATATGCTCTAAAACAGCATCTAATATATGGTGCTGTATCTTCCATAGCCAGGATTCATGGGTCCAGGAATCAAATGGGTAGAAATGGGAGTGGCACCACACACTATTACCCCTATTGACTCACCTGCAAAATTTTTACTTTCTGTCCCCATGATCTTATGCTCTGTGGGTCTAGAGGTCTTAGTTCCAAAGGGAGGAATGCTCCCACCAGGTGACACATCACTGATTCCACTGAACTGGACATTAAGAATGCCACTTGGCCACTTTGGGCTCCTTATGCCTCTGAATCAACAGGCAAAGAAGGGAGTTACCATATTGGCTGGTGTGATTGATCCCGATTACCAAGAGGAAATCAGACTGATATTACATAATGGAGGTAAAGAAGAGTATGCCTGGAATGCAGGAGATCCCTTAGGGTGTCTCTTAGTACTACCATGTCCTGTGATTAAAGTCAGTGGAAAACTACTGCAATTCAATTCCGACATGACTATTAATGGCCCCGTCCCTTCAGGAATGCAGGTTTGGGCCACCCCACCAGGCGAAGAACCAAATTTATCCCTTGGAAACCCTGGTGGCATAGTGGTTAAGAGTTTGGTTGCTAACCAAAAGGTGGGCAGTTTTAATCCACCAGGTGCTCCTTGGAAACCCTATGGGGGCAGTTATACTCTGTCCTATAGGGTCACTATGAGTCAGAATCAACTCAGTGGCAATGGGCTTTTGCTTTTCTAGAGAACCTAACCTAAGACACATACCATAACCTTGATGAATCTCAAAATAATTTCACCCAAAAAGCTAAGTGAAAGAAACCAAAAAAAAAAAAAACCCTAATGCCGTCGAGTTGATTCCAACTCATAGCGAAAGCAGGCAAAAAAAAGAATACATACAGAATAATTCCATTTATACAAAATTGCAGTTAACGTAATCTACACCGACAGAAAGCAGATTTGTAGTTGCCCTGGGGGTGGGGAGGAGGGGCTTGTGAAGGTCTGGGAGAAGGGATTACAAAGGGACACGAGAACATTTTTGGGGGTGATGGTTTCACGGATATATATATACAGTGAAACCCTGTGAAAGCCAGAACACAACAGGACTGCCTTGTTTTTCTGGGTCTCACAAGTTTACTGCCTTTGATGAGGTGCAGTCTTACCACTTTTTCTATCACTAGTTTTAGAGGAAAATATTTGAGTTTTCCTTCTCTGACAGGGAAGGACACGCTCGGCATTTCTCAAGCTGAAAGAACTGAAGATAAAATTCAAGCCTCAAGTTGCAATAGTGAAGAAATCTACAGGAAAAGTACTAAATGACACAGGAAACATCAAAAGAAGATGGAAGGAATACAGAGTCACTACACCAAAAAGACTTTGTAGACGTTCAACCATTTCAGGAGGTAGCATGTGATAAGGAACTGATGGTACTGAAGGAAGAGGTCCAAGCTGCACTGAAGGTACTGGCAAGAAACAAGTCTCCAGGTATTGATAGAATACCGGTTGAGATGTTTCAACAAACGGATGCAACACTGGAAGCGCTCGTCTGTGCCAAGACATTTGGCAGACAGCTACCCAGCCAACCAACAGGGAGAGACCCATATCTACGCCTGTTCCCGAGAAAGGTGGTCCAACCGAATGTGGAAATTACCAAACAATATCACTAATATCACACGAAAGCAAAATTTTGCTGAAGATCATTCAAAAATGGCTGCAGCAGTATATCGACAGGGAACTGCCAGAAATTCAGGCCGGTTTCAGAAGAGGACGTGGAACCAGGGATATCATTGCTGATGTCAGATGGATCTCGGCTAAAAGCAGAGAATCCCAGAAGGGTGTTTACCTGTGTTTTATTGACTGTGCAAAGGCATTGGACTGTGTGGATCATAACAAATTATGGATAACATTGTGAAGAACGGGAATTCCAGAACACTTAATTGTGCTCATGAGGAACCTGTACATAGATCAAGGGGCAGTCATTCGAACAGAACAAGGGGATTCATCATGGTTTGAAGTCAGGAAAGGTGTGCGTCTGGGTTGTATCCTTTCACCATACTTACTCAATCTGTGTGCGAAGCACAAATAATCTGAGAAGCTGGACTATATGAAGAAGAGCGGGGCATCAGGATTGGAGGAAGGCTCATGAACAACCTGCGATATGCAGATGACACAACCTTGCTTGCTGAAAGGGAAGAGGACTTGAAGCACTTACTGATGAAGATCAAAGACCACAGCCTTCAGTATGGATTGCACCTCAACATAAAGAAAACAAAAATCCTCACAACTGGACCAATGAGCAACATCATGATAAACGGAGAAAAGACTGAAGTTGTCAAGGATTTCATTTTACTTGGATCCACAATCAATAGCTGTGGAAGCAGCAGTCAAGAAATCAAAAGACGCATTGCATTGGGCAAATCTGCTGCAAGAGACCTTTTTAAAGTGTTAAAAAGCAAAGGTGTCTTGAAGACTAAGGTGTGCCTGACCCAAGCCATGGTGTTTTCAATCGCATCATATGCATGTGAAAGCTGGACGATGAATAATGAAGACCTAAGAAGGATCAATGCCTTTGAATTGTGGTGTTGGCGAAGAATATTGAATATACCATGGACTGCCAAAAGAATGAACAAATCTGTTTTGGAAGAAGTACAAGCAGAATGCTCTTTAGAGGCAAGGATGGCAAGACTACATCTCACATACTTTGGACATGTTATCAGGAGGGATCAGTCCCTGGAGAAGGACATCATGCTTGGTAAAGTAGAGGGTCAGAGAAAAAGAGGAAGACCCTCAAGGAGATGGATTGACACAGTAACTGCAACAATGGGCTCAAGCAAAACAATGACTGTGAGGATGGCACAGGGAGGGGCAGTGTTCCTTTCTGTTGTGCATAGGGTTGCTATGAGTCAGAACCAACTTGATAGCACTTAACAACAACTACAACAATGGCCAGACAGGCACATTACTGAACAGAGTAAAACACGTTAAGATAGGCCTACGTCTGGGCTATGGGACTCCCCATGGAAATGGCTCCCCCAGGTCAGACTGGGGCCAGTCAGAGGTCGGGGGCCAAATGAGAGGGTCATGGGACAAGAAGCAGAATTGAGAGGCTGGGACACTGTGTCTCTGCAGTGCTACCTCTGGCCCCTGCCAGCTGTTGCTAACCCCTTCCCACCTCCTGGGCAAGGGCCTTGGACTTGAACCCCAAGTTGGACCCAAGTCTGGCTGATGCCCACAGGACTTTCTTCACATTCTCAACGGGATCTGTGTCCCCAAAGCCGTGGATCATGTCCTCTCCCAGCCTGCTCACGATGTAAATCCATCCCTCTCTGCCAAGGCCCGGCTTGAGGCCTCCGTGACAAGGACAGCCAACCCAAGACACCCCTTGCTCCCAGTCAGGTCACGGCCCTTCCTGAACCAGCCTCCAGCTCTTGTCCTCAGTCTCCCCATCTCTCCTTCTAGGCCATGACCCTCCCAGGAGCTGGCTTACATTGGTAGAGGCACTTTGAGGCTTGGCCAGCCTCTCCTTTCTGGGTCCCAATGCCACTCTGGCTCTAGGCCCCAAGGGTGGTCCCAAGGGTTTGGCTGCCCCTCCTTTAAGCCCAGCTTCTCTGGGAAGCCTTCCCGGCAGCCTCCATTCCGACTGAGCTGCCTGGCTGCTCTTGGGGCTGATGACTGTGCTGCAGGGGTTCTGCTGGCTCCCATCCTGACCCTTCCCATCCCTATTGTGTGGCCACCTAACCACCAGCTTCCAGGCGCACACAGCCTTCAGCCAGTGCCGAGGGGCCTCAGCACTCAGGAAACCAAACAATTCAGTTCCTCCCAGCCTCCCCAAGCCCCTGGCCAGCCACCGTGGTGAGCAAACTGGATAACCGGCCCTCCGGCTACATAGGCTTGGAGGGCAAAGGCAACCCAGATAAGCCCTGTGCGGTGGGTCTCACATCCGGCCTGGGGCAGCAGCGGGGCTCGGGCCCAACATCCCGCCACCTTATCTGTTTGCTTTCCATTCAACATCCGCTGAGATTGCCAGGAGGGGAGCCCCAGGGCAGGCAGGGCGGAAGGTCCACTGGGCACTCTTTCCTGCCCACACAGGGCTGAGTCCTCTGTGCATTCAGGAAAGTGTATTAACGTGTCTGCAGGATTGGGGGGGGCCCAGCCTTCAGGACCCCAACACCTCCCTTGGAGTTGGGGGGCTGAGGCTTATAGGGGCCTGGCCTGGCTCTGTCTCCTTCACAAGGGCTGAAGCCTGAGACCCGGAGCCATAAGGGAGGAAGGGTAAATGGCAGGGTCCCAAGGCATCAGGGCCCAGCCTCATCACGGGTGTCTGAGCCAAGGGGCCCAGGGCCTCACGGGGTAGGGGGTAGCCTTGGGAGCAACAGCTCCCCAGATCTGCCAGCCTAGTGTCCCCACCTCCTGATGCGGGTGCCCCATCCCATGGAATAACCCACTGTAGCCCCTCTGTGGGGAAGGAGCAAGGGTGGAGTTGAAGGGAGCATTTGGAGGGGCTGCTGGTCTCATCCAGGGAGATAGTGGGGCACGGTAGCCACCCTGAGGTTGGTTTCTGTCAAGCATAGGTGACAGGTGAGGGGTGCATTTCGACAGTTGGCAACTACCCTCCTGGGAAGGACAGGCCAACAGGACAGCTCCCCCAGTGAAGTCGCCTGCTGACGGGGAGGGGCAGGTTTGCAGGCCCATGCCCCCTCCCTCAGCGGCTGCCTGGGCAGTAAGTGTGTGCCTAGCCCCAGGCCACTCCCCTAGTCTGGCCTTGGCTCAGGCTGCCCCTGAGCCCAGCTCTCACCCCCACTGGTTGGCCCTGGCCCACCCTCTCCTGCCCTCTCCCCACTAACCCCCTACCATCTGGGGTCCTCCTTCTTCCCACTGCCCACTGTCTGGTGTCCCTGCCCGCCCCCCAGCACAGGGTCAGGCACCTAAAATGCCCAAATGGACTAAAAGGATTCAGGCTTCCACCGTGGAGGGACGGGCAGGGACCCCACCCGGCTGTTCCGGAAAACATTTCCACCACGTCTAGGCAGGAGCCTGATGCTGGGCAGCACCCCCCTCCCACTTTGAGCTGCTCCTTCATCATGCCCCAGGCTGGGCGGAGGGCGGCCCCCTGCAGCCCCTCCCAGCCCAGCCCCAGCCTCAATCCCCTCGGCCCCCTGCAGCCCCCAGGGCCGTTCCTGCACCAGTGGACATGACATTCTGTCCACTAGGCCACACAATGGGCTGTGGGCTGTGGTCAGCATTGGGGTTGTGGACCAGGGAGGGGGACAGCCTGGCTGGGTGGGCTGGGGGCTGCCGGGAGGAGGAGCAACAGGTCTTTGGAGAAGCCAGGGGCATGACGATCCTATGGCTGGGGAGTTGAGCAAAGTCAGAAGCTGAAAAAGGAAGGTCACCCTGTCCAAGGCTCTCTTGATGGCACCCGCCCACCTTGACATTCTCTGGAGTCTGTTCTGCTGTCAAAATCCTTTTCCAAAAAGCACCAAAGCCACAGGTGTCAGCCCTGTGATCAATGGCCATTAGCTGGGCCAAGCCTAGGGGTGAGGCCTCACTTTCTTCCCCCAAGGAATGTCACACCTGACGCAGGTGGGCCTAGTCAGCCAGGATGGGGCAGGGGGCCAGCAGGCAGGGGGCCAAGCCACCCTCCAATGAAGGGTGGGCAGGGTGGACGGCCTCCCAAAACAAGGCAAGAGCCAGAGCCAAACCCACAGCTTACGGGCTTCTTGCCCATTACTGACCGGAGCTAGGCAATAAGCCCCTTCCGAGACCTTCCGGGACCGGCAGGGTGAATGCCAGTGTCCTGGTCCAGGCCTTCAGCCCCAAGCAAAGGACAGCTCAGGCCTGCCTTAGGGAACAGTGCCCACCCTCATACTTGAGCCTGGAGGCTGAAAATGGCCCACCCAGGGCCCCCTTCCTGAGGGACCTGCAGGGCTCCAGGCATGGAGGGGCTGGTACAGGGCAGGAGAGACTGCTCAGGTGGGGGAGAGAAGGGAGAAAGGAGTGGGGGAGTTTAGCCCAAGTTGGCCCAGGTGAGTGGGAGAGGGACCAGGATGGTACAGGGCTGGGCTGGAGGGCCGACACAGACGGGCAGTCAGGTGGGCCCAGGTGGAGGCAGGGGTTGGGCTGGGTGTGTGGGTCACTCCTCGGCTGTAGCCTTGCCCCCCTCCAGATGTGGACAATCGCCCACTTGTCCAGCCTCGGTTTTGCTCCCCAAGGCCGGGCGCAACCTCTTATCGAGAGATTGGTGAACAAAGGCCTTGAGCTTATCTGCTGCCCGCAGTTTGCTCAGCCCACGGTGCCCCCAGTCATCGGGAGGCACAAACCTGCCAGTCTCAGAGCTTTCCGTGAAGTGAGCCGTCTTGGGAGGCCCCCAGCTTGGTGGTGTGGCCCAGGCAGGGTCATCCAGCCACACGGGTGGAAGAGATGTCACCTTCGGGCCACCCTCTGTGGGAGGCTCTGGAACACCATGCCACACCTCAGTTTCCAGGAAATCCCAACCACGGTGCCAGACCATCTCCTCTGCCCATCCACAGGCCAGGGGCATCAACCCTGTCTTCCCTCACCCCCATAGCCCCCTGGCCACGTCTGGGCCCCAGGAGCTGCCAGGGGTCTCCTGATTCAGGGATAATACCAGGGTCCTCCAACATGGGGACCCCTTGCCTGCCACGAGCCCACTAGGGCCCCACCCAGGAAGCATCCGAGGGGCAGGGCAGGTGGCTTCGGACAGAAGCCCACCCCCCATTCCACTCATAATCACAGACACTTTGCAAAGGTGGGGCCTCTGCCGCATGACATCAGAGAGGACAGCCTCAGTGCTCAGGCCCCCAGCTGAAGACACACAGGGCACACCCCAGAGTGCCTAACTGAGGAAGTCCGCACCCGGCCTAGCGACCTCCAGGCCCCCACACACACCACCCTCCCCGGCACAACTCCCCCGCCCCACACACCACCCTCTCCAGTACAGCCCCACCCTGGAACTCGCAGCCTGGAAGCCACGGACCCAAGAGTGTCCCCAGGGCCACATCTGTGCTCCCTCCCAGAGCAGTCCATCCTTGACGTGCCCGGGAACCTCCAGGTGTCGGCCCCTCCAGGTGCTGAGGACACAGAGGAGAACAAGGCCCTGTGCTTGGGGTCGGGGGGTGACTGTCGGGGAGATGGGCACCACCCCAGTACACGGGCTTATAGAACTTAGTCATGTGTGGAGGAGATAGGTGGCAGGGAGGAAGGGAGGCAGCTAAGGAATATCCAGGGACTGTGTTGGGGACACAAAGATCTGTCCGTGCCAAGGTCCTGTGGTCAGTGTGCTGTTGGAGGGCGGCAGTCAACCCATGGGGCTGGATGGGTGAGGAGGCCATGATGGGCGTTGCCTTGGGGGGCAGGTCTACCCACGGGGGCTGCAGGGACCCAGGCAGGCCACCCGCGGGGGCAATTCCAGAGGTTCTTGCTGGTGAACAGAATGGGGGCAGGGAGAGAATACGGAGTTTGGGGGCTATTCCAGCTGGGCGATTCCAGCCCAGCTCAGCAGTGGCAACCCCAGGGGGCTGGACCCCCTCCTCGGCCCCTGGCCCCACCTGGAGTACAGCCCCTTAGGGCAGCCTCTCCTCACCCCCACCCCCGCACCCCACCTGGGTTTCACCTGGCCCAAAGGTGGCTTTATCTGGCAGGAGGCAGCCAGAGCTGGCCCCTCGGAGCAGCCACCGTCGGCTGGCAGTCAGGTGTGTTTTTCCACCGAGTACGTGCCCCAGGCCTCTCCTCACCCGCTTATCCTGCGAGCTGATAATGTCACCTCCCCATGCAGGCAGGGGCTGGGGCCCCAGGGAGGGCTTGCCCACTTGTCCCCCAGCACCCCAGGCCCCACAGGGACCTTCCTCCAGTCCAGCGGCCCCCACCCCCCACCCTGCCCTCACATCCCGAGCTCCAGAGAACCGTGTAAGAACAGGGGCCCCAGAGGGCAGGGTGATCCTCCACAGAGGTGCCTGGACAGAGGGTTGGACCAGCCTGTCCGATTGGCCATGTGCTGATGTCCCTCAGCCCCGCTTCTGCCCCAGCCTCTTGGCCTGCCCTGGGCGAGGGCCCCCCATCCCAGAACTCAGTTTCCCCTCTCACACTGAGGGGCCAAAGACTGAGGACGAACATTCAAGGCAACTGGAACCTTCCAGGGTGCTCCCTAACTGCATGGAGGCTCCTGGGGCCAGCTACCGGGACAACCTCCTCTTACAACAAGTTAGTTCTTTTCTCTCAATTTAAAACAATTCGTAATAAACTCAGTTCACGAAGAGCATTGAGAAGGCACTTGTCCTTTTAAGATGCCTGCTTCCCCCGTGGCGGGGGCTCTCCCCAGGTGTGCAAGGTAGAGGAGTAGAAGGCGACAGAGCTGAGCCAGGTGTGGGGCCTCCACTCCAGGCGGAGATCGACTCCCCTGCAGTGTGGGGGCAGCACCACTTGGGCATCCCAGGCACCTGCAGTCTGTCTGCCCGTCTGTTCATACATGTGGTCAGAACCTGGAGAAGGCAGGTGTCGAGCAGGGATGACAGGGTGAAGTTTCCTGTCTATTGGGATGAGAGCTGAGAGGTCACTACCCCATCGCCGTGGCAGCCCTGGGCCTGGGCCGGTTTGGGGGTGGGGGACACAGGACTAGGTTCTCTGCCACGTGAGCTACCCTGCATCCCAGAGCCCATGTGTGGTGTCCCCAATTGTCCTCAGCCCTGAGACCCCATGTCCCCAACCACCTCTCACCTTGCCCTGTCCTCCTCACCCAACCTCCCTATCGTGGCTGCAGGCAGTGGACCAGGGTGAAGAAAGTTCCACGTGGCACCGAGTACGTGCTAGGGGTCAGTAAACGAGGCCTCCTGTGTCTGCCCTGAGCCAGGACAGCCTCTTCATCTTCTCCCCAACCTGTGAGGGGAGCCTCACCCAGCCAGCCCCAGTCAGCCCTAACCCTCACCCTGACCGTGACCCTTGCCCCCACCCTCACCTTCATCCTAGCCCTGACCTTGGCTGTAACCGTCTCATGCCCAGACGTGTCCCACCCATGGACAAGGAGCGACAGGAACTGCTGGGCTGGCCGGCCTGCCCCCCTGCCCCCAGATGTCCACAGGAAACACGTCCGCCCGCACTGGTGCGCGGTACCGGCCTGTTTCTCTGACCAGAGCAGAGAATGCAAGCTGGCTGCTGACACCCACTGGGCACCTCAGGCTGGCACAGCAACATGGGGTGCCCCCATGATGAGCAGTGACCAAGGGCCCCAAGCTCAGAATTTTGCGGGGACAAAAATAGTACTTTGGAGCTGCCCTCACGGGGGGTGGGCAGGGCCACAGAGTGCTGCAGCCATACCCATGACCTCGGCTGAGGGGTCTGAATGAGCTCGCCCTGTGCTCACCTGCTCCTGCCCAGCCCCTCGGAAGGGGGCCTTCTCACAGGGTAGTCTTTCCTCCCAGGCAGACAGCTCGGGGCAGGGGGGCGTGGTGAGCTGGAGCTTTTGCGGGGTCCTGGGATCCAGGTGGTGCAGTGTTCCCCAGGAGTTGTCATAGTACTGAAGCCTGCCCAACCTCAGGGGTCCCAGGCCTCTCCCAGACCCCTTGGGCAGCCCTATTCAGGTACCCACTGGTGGCTGAAGGTGCCCATGCTGGTCCCCCAGGATGCCTCGGACAATCGCGCCCATTCACATGGTGGTGCAAAAACAGGAGTTGCTTGAGGGCTCTGCAGGGGTGTGCCAGCCCCCAGTGGGAGGCGCCGACAATGGGGCCCTGCCACCCAGGACTTTCCAACAAGGCTGCAGCGCCATGTCCTGATAAGGCATCCAGGATCCTGTTTGGCCACCTCTGTGCCCAGCCAGCTGCAGTAGCTACAGGACTGTGAGCGTGGGGCACGGTGGGTGTGGCGGGGCAGGGCTATGCCCTTTATAAGGCATCCATCCCAGCTGGCCAAAAGTGGCAAGACTGCCCAGTGCCCAGCAGCAGAGGGGTGGTCCAGCGGTGGCCTTTCCTCTCGGCGGCAGCAGCGTCATGCTCACACCCCAGCTGCTGCTTCTGCTGTCCTGCGGGGGAGCCCTGCTCGGTGCTGGTGAGTGGGCCAGGCTGCACCCAGGGGTCCTCGCAGGGGGGCCAGCACCTGCCTAGGCCTCCATGCCTCGCCAGAGGGGACAGCCCACATGGACATCAATGAATAGGAGGCAAGGGGTGGGGGCCAGGCCAGGAAGGCCCCTCCTTGCTCCACACTATGCCACAAGGGCCAGGGGAGCCAAGCACCCCAGCTGGGCCGCAGCACCTGTTCCCTCTGTCCACCTTCTAGCTAGCTGGGTCCACCTCCCAGTGAGCCGGGCACAATGGCCAGGGAGGAAGGAGGCTCCATGGGAGCCGGCAGCGGAGCTGTCTAGCCTCCAGCACAGTCTCCGTAGTAGTAGTTGGGCACAGTAGAGACTGGGAGTGCCGGGGGGACGGATCCTGGGGGTACTACAGGGTGGGATAGCCTGGTGGCCAAAGGCCAATATGCAGCCCTCGCACTCTCAGCTTTGGCCCAGGGCCCTCAGGGGTCTGCAGGTGTCCCAAGAGGCGGCCAGGGGAGGGGCTGTGTGGGCCGAAGGGGCTCAGGGCTTGGAGCCTGGGCCTGGAGCCAAAAGACCTGGGCAGAGGTGCACGTGGGGCCAGCCACAAAGCGGACCTCAGTTTCCCTGTCTTGGAAAGTGCAGGGGCACCATCACACCTCACGTGGCTACTGTGAGGATGTAGAGTAGGCACGCGGACCCCTATCAGCGCAGGCCCAGGCAATGACGGTGGGGAAAGCAGTACTGCTGTCCTCCTCACTGAGCCCCCGCCATGTGCCCAGAGCCACTGCCCCCACCCCAGACATGGATCCCAGTGCCACCTGAGATGGCTCTCCCCTGTACCCTCCCCACCTGGGCACTGGGCGGCCAGCCGGCCCGATGGGTCTATGTAAAGCCCTTCCTGCTGACTGAGCTTCAGGCCCTTAGTGTCTGCTCTACCTGGCCTGCTGAGCGCCCAGGCTTCTGCAGGGGCTGACTCACCCTTGCTGTGCCCACCAGCCTGGGCGCATTCCTCTCTCATTCTCGGCCTCTGCCCTCATCAGTGGCCTCAGACCCGGGAGTCCTGTGGAGCTGACCTGGCTGGAGGAAGCATGCCCCTGGTGCTGGGCCAAGGCGCTAGGGGGCCATGGGGCTCACCCGGCCCCTCCCCACTGAGTCCAGCCCCTTTCTCTCCCACAAAGCCCCTCCCTCACCACTCAGGCACCACCTTTCTGTGGCAGGGTGACCTGAGGGCCTGAGATGCCCTCCTGGTCTGAAGAGGGCCCTCCCTGACAGAGGGCTCTGGAGCAGGGCTTGTCTTTTGACAGAGCCAGGTCCTGGGGACAGTGCTCAGGCCATCTCCCTGGGTTCCCTCCCCAGCCCTGGAGGTTCACAGACCCAGGGCCAGGGCAAGGGAGTCCTGGAGCCGGCTGTGTGCTGGGTGTTGGCTGGGAGGAACAGCGAGAATTGAGGCCCCACGGCTGGGTAACAGGCTTTGGGAGCTGTGGGGGTCTGAGCTCCTATCATCATTTCAGTAAACACACTTTGAGAGCCAGCTCCACAGGGCAGAGGAAGTGGGGAGAAGCCAGCCTACCCTCCTGCTGGGAGCAGGCGGGGCTGTGAGGGGCGCCAGGCAGGCACTAATTCCGAAAGGGCAAGGTGGGGACCTGCCAAGAGTGCAGAAGGAGTGTGACCACCTGTAGCCGGCTGGGGGTGGGTGTGGCGGACAGCCTGCCCTGGAGGCCCCAAGCCCAGCAGGGGGCCAGCCCCATCCTTAGAGCAACAGAAGCACCCCTGGGGGCAGGGGGTGCTTGTCCACCCCAGGAGGGACTTCAAACGGGCCTCTGGCTGCTGAGGGGTGGGGCTGGGGGTCATGGTTCTGACGGAGCCAGAGGCCAAGACTGGGTGGGACGGTGGAGATGCAGTGGAGGACAGGAAGGATGGAGTGATGGCTGGACTCAGGGAGCGGGGGAGAAAGAGGAGCTCATCGGGGGGAATCACTTGTCGAGTGGGGACCCCAGAGAGAACCACTGGGAGTGTGAAGGTCTGAGCTCAGAGGACAGGGAAGGACTTGGCCTGTAGGTCACTGAGACCACAGGCAAGGGGGCTGGGGACAGACGACAGAGGGCAGGACCACCGTCCCACCTGAAAGGTGGGGAAACTGAAGCACAGAGGATCTTGGAAAGGGGAGACACTAGCTCAAAACCCTGTCCCCCTAAGCCACTCTGTCCTCTCTCATCCCTCCCCCACCTAGTCAAGTGAAGGGGTGGGTGTGGGGGGGACGCTCCTGCCAGGCACAATCCTGAGCCCATCGGTGCATCCTGAGAAGACAAGGCCAAGGCCAGGGTCTGCTCTGCCTGCTGAGACCCTGAGGGAGGTAGGTAGGTGGTGAGCAGTGCAGCATGAGCCACACACACACCCCGTCTGGGGCAAAAGACACAGTGTAAGCTGGGCCATGGGAGGCCAAGGGCAGCTGAGCAGAAAACGATCTCCAGGGCCAAAGGGGACCACAGCTAAAGTGTTTGTCGACACTCAGCCAAGGCTACCAGCCTTCTTAAATGGACTCAGTCACCCGAAACACCAGGAGCTCCTGCCAGAGAGAAGGCCTGAGGGGCTGGAGAGGTGTGAGCCCCCTGCTCGCCCAGTGCTCGGATCTCGACCTGATCCCACAGGAGCCCCAGGGGCAGGGCGTGCAGTCCACGGTGTGAGAAGCCTCCCTCTGCAGAAGTGGGGGAGTGCGGAGGGACCCCAACCTGGCCATGGCCATGGGACAGAAAAGGGAGGATCGGCCAGCTGGGCAACCAGACAAGGACTCAGGGAAGCAGGGGTGAGATGTCAGGACTCCCAGAACACCCTGTTCCAGAGGGAAGGGAGAGCAAGTCCCTGCTGGAACTTTGTCCTCTCCCAGGTGGTAGGGGAGGGCTGACCACGGGCCACCCCACCAGGTGTCCCTGAGACAGCCATTGCAGGCAGCATGACCTATGTTATAGGGCCACAGTTCCTGGGGCTGGGGGACAGTGGGGCTGTGAGGGGGATGGGCAGCAAGAAGAAGGTGAATGAGGGTCCTGCAGCAGCCAAGAGCGGAGGGAAGCACAATGGAGATCCTGGTGCTCCCTCAGCCAACAAAAGCTGTAGAGCAGGGCAGAGACTGCTGGGCACAGACCCCTAGGAGAGATAGGGTGGTCTGGGCAGAGGAGACAGGCCTGTGGCAGAGGTGGAGCTGGACAGGGGCCTGGAGTGAGCCAGGCCCAGGAGTGGGGCAGGGGGCAGTGGAACAAGCACAGTATTACCAGGACACCTCACCTGGTGCCCCAGGGCTGGCGCCTCCCCACCCTGAGGTGGCCCTAGGTCATCTCCACAGAGAGGCTCTCTGTGGGAGTGAGGGGTGGCCTCACTGCTCCTGTTTTGCAGTGTGTGTGCAAGTGTGTGCACATACATGTGCATGTGTGTCCAAGTGTGCCCACACGTAAGCACGTGTCCCGTGTGCATGTGTCCACATGGTAGTGTATGCACTTGTCCGTGTGTGTTCACACATGTGCTTCATGTGCATGTGTGTACATGTATGCACATGTGTGCTTGCACAAGTGCGTACGTGTGTGCACATCCATGTGTCCCCACACGTGCACGTGTCCTGTGTGCCAGTGTCTGTGTGGGTATCATATGCACTCATCCATGTGTATCCACACATGTGTTTGCATGTGTCTGTGTATGCATTCCACATGTGCCCACACGTGTGCATGTGTCCTGTGTGTATGTGTTCACGTGGGCATCGCGTGCGCTTACCCATGTGTGTTCACACGTGTTTCATGTGTGTGCGTACACGTATGCACATGTGTTTGCACATGTGTCTGTGTGTGCATTCCATGTGTGCCCACACGTGTGCATGTGTCCTGTGTGTACGTATTCACATGGGCATCGTGTGCACTTACCTATGTGTTCACACGTGTTTCATATGCGTGTGTCTGTGTATACGCGTATATATGTATGCAGATGTGTGTTGGCACGACTCTGCGCATGTGTGTTCTCGTGCGTGTGCACGCAGGCAAGTGCACCTAGAACAGGCCCCATGCGACCGGGCTTCTTGGCTCCCTTGCTCTCAACCACACCTCCAGTGCCAGCCTGTGGCAGGTACAGAGCAGCTGCTCCATGTAGACGTGCTGAACGAGTGAATGAGTGAGTGAATGAGAGCAAGGACCAAGCCCATGAAGGCCCCCCGCTCACCAGTCCAAGCACCCACACTGAAAACATGGGCGCCCATGGCCAGGTCGCAGCAGGGGCAGCCAGGCAGGCGGGGAGGCCTCCCCAGCACTGACGCGGTCCCACCCACACAGGCCTGAGTGACGTCTCCTTTGCCGACGCAGGCCTCTGGGGGCCGAAGGACCCCTCATTAGCAGGTTAGGCCATCATGGCTTCCCCATTTGGACCACAACACCAGTTTGGGACCCACAGGCATGGAGAAGGGCCCCAGAGCCTGGGCGTGCTCCCACGTGCAGCCCCCAGGTTCACAAGGTGTCCTTAGTCTAGAGTCTCCACAGAAGGGTCCAGCCACAGACAG
Source organism: Loxodonta africana (assembly GCF_030014295.1). NCBI lineage: Eukaryota > Metazoa > Chordata > Mammalia > Proboscidea > Elephantidae > Loxodonta > Loxodonta africana. Next base: position 1,083,299 of record NC_087348.1, on the reverse strand, counting down.
GTCTCAGGCCCCATGCCTGAGGAGAGGGTCACTGGGTGCTTGGGCCTGTCCACAACCCTGCCTGCCCCAGCCTGCGGGCTGAGTTGTAGCTTCATGTCTTACAGACCCCGGGGCTGATTACACACCTGACCCTGAGGAGGAGCGTGATATGGGCTCCAATAAGACAGGTAAGAGGCAGACTGCAGCTCAGAGCAGAGTGGGGGTTGGGGGGCAGGCCCCCACACCACCGGGGGAAGACCAGGTCTCTGCCCAGCATGGGGTCCCCAGTACAGCTGCCTGGTCCGCAGAGAGGGGGACAAGCCAGTCAACACTCTCTCCACAGATGAGCAGAGGGGTTGGTGCTCGACGTGGGGGGCCGGCCACTTCTCCACCTTCGACCACCACGTGTACAACTTCTCCGGGACGTGCAACTACGTCTTTGCTGCCATCTGCAAGGACCCCTCGCCCACCTTCAGTGTCCAGCTCCGGCGCGGGTCGGACGGCACGACAGCCCGTATCATCATGGAGCTGGGCTCCTCCGTGGTCACCGTGCAGAGCGGTGCCGTCTCCGTCAAGGACGTGGGGTAGGGGCTGCAGGTGGACAGAGGGACGGGGCTAGGGCACAGGGCTGGCTGTGGCTGAGCAGGGCAGGGCAGGACCGGGCATAGAGCCCGGCAGCCAGGCTGAGGTGCTCTCCCCCAGGGTGGTCAGCCTGCCCTACACAAGCAACGGGCTCCAGATCACGCCCTTCGGCCAGAACGTGCGGCTGGTGGCCAAGCAGCTGGAGCTGGAACTGGAGGTTCTGTGGGGCCCAGACGGCTACGTCATGGTGAGGACGGCGGGGGTGCTGAGTGGAGGTGGGGGTAGAGGTCCCATGTGGGGGTGGGTGCACACACAGTGGGAGTTTCACGGGCTTGACCTGCAACGTGGCCAGGCCCTTCCTGCTGACCCTTGGCCAGGAACTGGGCTGTCTGGGCTTTGTTGGCGGCTCAGCTTCCCTGAGTGGAAAATGAGGACTACCCAGCAAGCAGACAGGGTCCCCAAGGCAGAAGCAGGGGTGTCGGGAGAGTGCCGGGCCGTACAGCAGGTGCCAGCACTGCCGCTGCCCTCAGGTCCTGGTGGAGAGGAAGTTCATGGGCAAGATGTGCGGGCTGTGCGGGAACTTCGATGGCGAGAAGGCCAACGAGTTCCTGAGTGAGGACGGTAGGTGGGGGCGGGGTATGGGGGACGGTGGGGGGATGAGCGGGGGGGCAGGGTGGGGCGGCTTGGCCTCCTGGCCCCACGGTGCTGACTCCATTCCACACTCCCAGGCAAACTCCTGGAACCCCACAAGTATGCTGCCCTCCAGAAACTGGACGACCCCAATGAGATCTGTGCCTACGAGGCGATCCCCCAGCCCCTCGGCCCACAGGAAGAGCATGTAGGTGGAAGGGACAGCGGGGTCCCCGGGGAGCCCGTTCCAGACCCCCGCACTGTGGGCGGAGGGGCCTCCCTGGTGACTCCCAGCGGCCCTCTGCTCAGGCCCAGACCTGCGCCCAGCTGCTGAGCCTGGTGTCGCCCGAGTGCAGCGTGCCTCGAGAGCCGTTGGTGCAGAGCTGTCAGGTGGACATGGCAACGTGCGCCCAGCCTGGCCAGAGCAACTGCAGCTGTGCCACGCTCTCCGAGTTCTCCCGCCAGTGCAGCATGGCCGGCCAGGCAGTCAGTAGCTGGCGTGCGCCAGGCCTCTGCTGTGAGTCCCGGGAGGGAGGGGGGCTGACGGCCCTCAGATCCGGGTCTCCCGGACTGCACGACCCCACAGCTCGTCCTGGCTATGCGGCCCTGTCTCAAGCACAGTGTAAGGCCCCCTTACACCCCGCACCCTCTCCTGTGTGCCTCCTGCAGCCGTGGGGCAGTGCCCAGCCAACCAGGTGTACAAGGAGTGCGGCCCAGCCCACATCAGAACCTGTTCCAACCCAAGGCACAGCTCCCAAGGCTTCTGCACCTTTGGCTGCTTCTGCCCCGAAGGTGAGGGCCTCTGCTGCCCGATCCCTGGGACTTCACTCCCCAAACCCACAGATGAACCAGGAGGAGGGAACGGCAGGCAACCCCACCTCCTCCTCCCCATGCCCTGCCATGAGGGCATGTGGCTGTGTCCACGGGCAGAAAAGGAGGTGGGGTTTGAGTGCACCCAGTGTGCAGTCTGGCCACAGGCACCTCCTGGGGTCTGCCACTCACCAAGGAGTGGTATCCTGGGTCTGGGCAAGTTGGGGGAGGGTGCCCCTAAGGTGCCCGTGGCAGCTGAGAATGCAAGTGGGGGCTGCAGCGTGAGGTCACAGGGCTCAGCAGGGGCAGGGGAAGGGAGAGAGCAGGCCTGCCTCAAGTGGTCCTGCAGGACTGGGTGGCTGGGGAGGGAGTCAGCAGCACGCAGCCCCAGGAAGCCCCTCTCCTGCAGGGATGGTCCTTGATGACCTCTCCAAAAACCAGACCTGTGTGCCCATCACCCAGTGCCCCTGCATGTTCAACGGGGCAGTCTATGCCCCTGGGGAGGTCACGTCATCTTCCTGCAGGACATGGTGGGTGCTGGGGCAGCAAGGGGTTAGCAGGGCGGGGGGGCTTGTGGGGGAGTAAAGGGAACATAAAGGGGGATGAACTAGAGACAGGGAGGATGCACGGCGGGGGGCTGCAGGGGAGCATGGGGTGCTGTTGGCTTCAACACCCCTCCCCTGTCTGGGTCACCTCGTCCCACCCCAGCCAATGCTCTGAGGGCCTCTGGAAATGCACGGAGCAGCCCTGTCCAGGTCGCTGCTCTCTGGAAGGCGGCTCCTTTGTCACCACGTTCGATGCCAGGCCTTACCGCTTCCATGGCACCTGCACTTATATCCTCCTCCAGGTAGGAGGGGCCATCCCGAGCTTGCAGGCAGCTGGAGGAGGGAGGAAGTGTAAGGGAGAGGGGTGAGAGGGAGGCATCCCAAAGCCTCACACCTGAGCTGGAGCCACCCCTCCCCAGAGCCACCAGCTCCCTGAAGAGGGCTCTCTCATGGCTGTGTACGACAAGTCCGGTTACTCGCACTCGGAGACCTCCCTAGTTGCTATCATCTACCTGTCCGGCCAGGTACGCACCATCCCCATCCTGCAGGTGCCGCTCCCCCCTACACGGGTCCATGGTGTCCCAGCTCCCAACCTCATCCAGTACCTGCAGAAGCTGGGCCTGGGGCTTCTACCCTACTCCTGGCCTCTGTGACTCAGTCCATCCTCTCTCCAGGACAAAATCATGATTTCCCAAGATGAGGTGATCACCAACAACAGAGAGGTCAAGTGGCTGCCGTACAAAATTGGTACATGCTCTTCCCGCCAGGCCCGGGCCTCCGGGGTAGGTGGGTGGGGGGAGGAGATCGACAGACAGCTACTGAGCTGCCTTCCTTCCAGGCAACATCACCATCTTCAGACAAACGTCCACCCACCTCCAGATGGCCACTGACTTTGGGCTGGAGCTCATGATCCAGCTGCAGCCGGTGTTCCAGGCGTATGTCACCGTGGAGCCCCAGTTCAGGGGCCAGACCCGAGGTGAGCTCTCCCCTCCACCACCACCTGCTGCTTGGCCCGGCCAGGGAGGAGACAGGGTCCCACCAAGCTCCCCCCTGCTGACCCTCCATGTCCGGGGAGCTCACGGTCCCCCCAGCTGAACCTGGGCAGCCTCACAGGGGTGCAGCCCCTGGTAGCCTCTTGACCAGGGCATGCCCAGGTCCCAGGCACCTGGGAGAGGAGCTTCGGGGCACCAGTGCCGAGCAAGACCTTGGCACCAGCGGAGTGGGGTGGGACGAGACCAGTGCAGTGACAGGAGCAGAGTCTAGGGGCACGTGCGGAGCAGGCCATGTGAGGGGTGCGTGTGAGCGGAGACAGGCGGCACACCTGCCTGCCCCCCTCTCTCTGCTGGCACACCCAGGGCTCTGTGGCAATTACAACGGGGACACGACTGATGACTTCATGACCAGCATGGGCATCACTGAGGGCACTGCCTCACTCTTCGTGGACTCCTGGCGAGCGGGGAATTGCCCGACGGCTCTTGAGCGCGAGACTGACCCCTGCTCCATGAGCCAGCTCAACAGTGAGCACCCATCTGGCCACCTTGGCAGCCTCTGGGAGGCCCCAGGGAGGGGACGGGCCACGGGGCAGGGGACTCACTGGCTGACCTGTCTCCTCAGAGGTGTGTGCTGAGACTCACTGCTCAGTGCTGGTGAAGAAGGGCTCCGTGTTCGAGAAATGCCACTCAGTGGTGAACCCCCAGCCCTTCTACAAGGTGAGCAGGGCCCCTACAGGTGTTTGGAGGAGGCATCTCGGCACCCTCAGGGTTCTTGGATGGGTCAGGGCCCTGGGGTCCCCAGGGTCCCCAAGTGGGCAGGGCTTCCCAGCCACCCTCGCCAGCTCAGCACTCTGCCTCTCCCGCAGAGGTGTGTCTACCAGGCGTGCAACTACGAGGAGACCTTCCCCCACATCTGCGCCGCCCTGGGTGCCTACGCCCACCTGTGTGCCTCCCATGGTGTCCTGCTCTGGGACTGGAGAAGCAGTGTGGACAACTGCAGTGAGTGCCCCCCGGGGTCCCAGGGAGGGTCCTGGGGTCATCGGGGAGGCCCCAGGGTCATGACGAAGGGTCCCCAGGGGTCCTGAGGGTCTCTGGGTCTTGAGGGGTGTTTCTGAGGGAGGGTCCTGGAGTGCCGAGCTCTTCCCGACCACCCCACGGCCCCGGCCCCTCCCCTGGGCACAGGCTCCTGTGGAGGGTCTACCTTAGTGGTGCATCCCCACAGCCATCCCCTGCACGGGCAACACAACATTCAGCTACAACAGCGAGGCCTGCAACCGCACTTGCATGTCACTGTCGGACCACACGCTCGAGTGCCACCCCAGCGCGGTGCCCGTTGATGGCTGCAACTGCCCCGAGGGCACCTACCTGAACCACAAGGCAGAGTGTGTGCGCAAGGCCCAGTGTCCCTGCCAGCTGGACAGCCACGAGTTCATCTTGGCCGGACAGTCCACCATTGTCGACGGCGCCACCTGGTGCGGCCTGGTGGGCAGGGCCCTATGCATCCCAGCCTGCAACACCCCCACACTCTGGGGCCGGGGGAATCACACAGCCTCTCTCTTGTAGCTACTGCATCAACGGACGCCTGACCTGCTCCCGCAAGGCTCAGACGCTCCTGGGTATGTAGCTCCAGAAGGCCGTGCCTGGGCCATGGGGGTTGGTGGCCTCCCCTGAACTTGCCTGACCCCCAGGCTCCCTCCTCCTCCCACAGCCACCTGCACAGCCCCAAAGACCTTCCAGTCATGCAGCCAGTCCTCAGAGAGCAAGTTTGGGGCGGCCTGTGCCCCCACGTGTCAGATGCTGGCAACGGGCATCGCCTGTGTAAGGCTGGGGGTTGGGGCTACCACGCCCACTGTAGACATACTCTAGGGGATATGCTTAGGACACCCCGTGGCGAGCAGTCCCCAGAGGATGAGCCCATGGTGGACGCTCCCCGGAGGACGACCTCAGTGGACACTCCCTCAGCCTCTGTGTCCCAGGAGCCCCTCCATAGGGTCCTGGGGGATTTGCACAAAATCCTCAGAAAAGATGGGGGCGGTGCAGGCATCCTGTGTCCCTTCTCCATCCCCATGACCAGGATGTGGGAGCGGGCTCAGTATGGGGATGCATCCTGAGCAGCCATGGTGGCCAGCAGCTGGAGGGGCATATGTATTCTCTGTGGGGTTCCGTGGGTCCCAGCATCCTGCTGGCCTGGGAAGGGTGGGCTGACGGTGTGTGGGTGATGGATGGAGGAGGAGCAAGTCTGCTAAGATAAAGGCCTTCTTCTTTGGAGATGCCAGAGCAAGGGTGGGCAGTGAGGGTGGTACAGGAAAAGGACCAGGCAGTCCTGGAGGAATGCTGGAGAGGGGGTCCCTGAAGGGGCCCAGGGTCCAGGCCGCCACGTTCGGAGCACCCCTGCCCTCCCCCCAGGTCCCCACCAAGTGTGAACCTGGCTGCGTCTGTGCCGAGGGCCTCTATGAGGATGCCAATGGGCAGTGTGTGCCCCCCAGCAACTGCTCCTGCGAGTTTGGGGGGGCCTCCTACCCCACGGGCGCTGAGCTCAACACTGACTGTCAGACGTGGTAAGCCACATCCTGGCTGGGCATTGGGCGCCTGGGGCCTCCAGGGCAGATGCTGGTCTGGGCAGTGGGGGACTCAAGGCAGCAGACCTGACCCTGCCAGGACCCCGGCACTGGGGCCAGTTGGGGGCAGGCCCCCCGGGAGGTCGGGGGCCAGCCTGGATGTGTGCCCCACCCAGGAACCTAAGGTTCCCCACCTCTAGCCACCCTTCTCTCCGCAGCACCTGCAAGCAGGGAAAGTGGGTGTGCCAGCAAAGCACCAGCTGCGCGTCCACCTGCACCCTCTACGGGGAGGGGCACATGATCACCTTCGATGGGCAGCGCTTTGTGTTCGACGGCAACTGCGAGTACACGCTGACCACGGTAGGGCCGACCCTGGGGGTAGCGAGGGCTGCGGCCTCGGGCTCCTGCTCAGTACCCTCCTCTCCCCGCAGGACGGCTGCAGCACCAACGACTCGCAACCCACTTTTAAAATTGTCACTGAGAATGTCATCTGCGGGAAGTCGGGGGTCACGTGCTCACGGGCCATCAAGCTCTTCCTGGGGGTAAGCAGCTTGTGGCTCTCCCCACCTCAGACCCTCAGGCCCCTGAGGACTGCAGGCTCTGCCCTCCTCCCGGTTTCTGGCCTGCCGCCTAGCTGGCACCGTGGGGCCCTAACAGTCCTGGGCATCTCGGGGTGGAGGCAGGTCTCTGGTCAGGCCGTTTGCATGCTCCACGCCCCGGGACACGCTCAGGATTCGGTCTCCTGGAGGCGCTGGTGCAGAGGGGAGAGGCTTCTCCGGGAGGCCTGAGCCTCAGCCTCGGGGTGTTTCCGCGGGGTGCTGGAGCCTCCGGATGGCAGGCTCTGAGGGCAGGAACCCGAGGTCTGTCCTATGGACCACAGGTGCTGCCTCAGAGGCAGCTGTGAGCTCGCAGGCAGGGCAGGCAGGGCCGGGCACCGGCAGCCGCTGACAGCCCTGCCCCGCAGGCACTGTCCATTGTACTGGCGGACAAGACCTACACGGTCAGTGGACACGACCCCCAGGTGAGCTTCCAGGTGCAGCCCGGCTCCATGCACCTCGTGCTGGAAGTCTATATCGCTGGCAAGTACAACCTGACGCTCACCTGGAACAAGCACATGATGGTCCTCATCAAGGTCTCACGCACCTCCGCACAGGTAACCCCGGTGCGGGCAGGGGGCCTGGATGGGGCGGGGCCTGGTGGAGTGGAGGCGGGGCCTGGAGAGGAGCCGGGGGCGGGGCCCAGAGCAGGTCTGTGGAGCAGAGGAGGCTCAGGTAGGCGGGACCGGGCCTGAGCTTGGCCACCCTCCCCAGGACTCCTTCTGCGGCTTGTGCGGGAACTATAACGGGAACATGAAGGACGACTTTGAGACCCGCAGCAAGTACGTGGCCTCCAATGAGCTGGAGTTTGTGAACTCGTGGAAGGAGGACCCGCTGTGCGGAGACGTGAGCTTCGTGCTCGATCCGTGCAGCCTCAACACCTTCCGCCGCTCCTGGGCCGAGCGGAAGTGCGGGATCATCAACAGCCAGACCTTTGCGGCCTGCCACAGCCAGGTGAAGGGCAGGAGGGGGCCCCGGGCAGGAGGCAGGGGGAAAGGGAACGGGGGAGTGGGCCCAAGGGGGGATGGCCAGTGAGTGGCGGGCTCCAGGCACGGGAGGAAAGCCCCAGCCCCCCCACCATAAGGTGACTGCACCCCCAGCAGGCCCCAGAGTCCATCCTCACTGCCCACATGCTCCCTCTAACGCCTAGTGATCAGGTGTCCCAACCCCAAGGCGGACAGCGCTCTCGCCATGGGGCTCACAGGCTGGTGGACACTGGTGAGCAAGGGGAAGGTCAGAATATGTGCTGGGAGGAAAAGACAGGCAACATGGAGGGCGCCTGGAACTCCACTCTAGACAAGGGCTCTGTAGACATGGGGACCAGATCGCCCTGCAGCAGGGGCGTTCTGTACGTTGTAGGGTGTCCAGCGGCATCTGCATCAAATGCCAGGAGCTCCCCTAGACATGGGTACATGTCCACTGGGGGCAGTCCCGTCCAGATGCAGGTGAGGCCCCGGAGGAGGCCAGGCAGGCCTGAAGTAGCCTCACACGAGCAAGTGCCGGGCAGAGGGTCCAGTGCAGACCAGAGAGGCCCTGTCACAAGCTGAACCCTGGCCCCAGCAGGGGGTCTTTGTGGGTGTGGGGGGAGGGTCAGGACTCTCTATGGCCACCCTCAGTGGGGGGCCAGGAGCACAGGGTCTCAGACATCAAGCACCTTTCCGAGAGCGGTCACCACCGGTGGCCGACAGCGGTAATGGCCTGGTGGCGAAAGTCTGCATGGCTCACAGGGTGCTGGGGGCGGGGCCGGCACACACCCGCCTCAGTAACCTGGATGCCCACCCACAGGTGTACCACATGCCCTACTACGAAGCCTGTGTGCGGGACACATGTGGGTGTGACACGGGAGGGGACTGTGAGTGTCTGTGCGACGCCGTGGCCGCCTACGCCAAGGCCTGTCTGGACAAGGGCGTGTGCGTGGACTGGAGGTCACCCGACTTCTGCCGTGAGTGTCTCGGGGTGGATGGGATCAAGCGGCACCAGGCTGTGCCGTCCCTGCCGCCCCAGGGGCCCCATCCCTCACATCCACGGGCAGGCTTCCTGCCCTGCCTCAGCTGAGGCCGCCCCCAGGGCCAGAGTGGCCTCCACTAGGCCTGGCTCAGGCTAGGGCCCCAGGGCAACCGCCGGTGCCCCTCCTCCACAGCCACCTACTGTGACTTCTACAACACCCACACGAGGGTGGGCAGCAGCAGCAGCGAGTACCAGTATGCACAGGAAGCCAACTGCACGTGGCACTACCAGCCCTGCCTCTGCCCCCACCAGCCGCAGAGCTACCCAAACAGCAACATCGAAGGTACGAGGTGCCACACGTCCGTTCGGCCAGCGTCCCCTGAGCCTGTCTGGGCGCTGGCCCAGTCTAGGCTAGCAAGAGGACTGTCAGCAAACCAGACAGCCGGCCCTGCCCGGCAGGCACTCACACTCCCCCTTGGGGAGCTGCCCGAACACAAACTAAAGGAGCAATAGAGCCTGATATCAAGTGCAAGTACGGGGGAAGGAGGAGGTGAGGGGTGAGGAGGAGGAGAGAGGAGAGGGTGTGAGGAGAAGGGTCGGGGGAGGAGAGGAGGGCGGAGGAAGAGGGGGCAGGTGTGGGAAGGCCCCCAGCGCTGCAGCAGTGGTGTCTTCTGCCCTAGGCTGCTACAACTGCTCCCAGGACAAGTACTTCGACCCCAACAAGGGCACGTGCGTGCCTTGTGGTAAGTCTCCAGATGCCTGCTGTACACCAGGACCCTGGCTCCTGGGTGCTGAGGCTCCCACAGGCCCAGGAGCTGACTGACCAGTAGAAGGGCACAGCCCAGTCCCACCCTCCTCTCTCCCCTCTCCACCCAGCCACTCCCACACACAGCTGCTGGGCCAGAGCTGGGGCCAGAGCAGCTGAGTTCCAGCCCCCAGACTCGCCAGGGTGTGTCAGGGGTGCAGGGGGTGGGTCCTCATGAAACAAACTCTGGGAGGCTTGGAGCTGCCAGAGTGGCTGTGAGCATGGACTGCAGCGCCCTCTGGGGGCCACGGGGGATGGGGGATGACCAGAGTCAGAGGAATGGGGGCATCCAGGGTAGAGGCCATAGAGGGACTGGGAGGGGCACAGTGGTGGTCCCTCCCGCAGCACAACTGACCAGTTTCCTTTCCTTGCAGCCCCGCCTACCACGCCTCCACCACCCACCACAGGTGATTGCACCCGGGCTAGGTGTCAAGGGGACAAAGGCACTTTCCTCCCCCACCCCACCCAGGGCTCTTCCCTGGCTCAGCTGGACGCCCTGATCAACCAAGCCTCAGGCCCCCTCGCTGCTCTCTGTGCAGCTCCTTGGGCTGGTGGAGGGGTTGGGAGTTCATCTAGGCTGCCCAGGTGCACAGAACAGCAGATGCTGAGCTTCAGGTGGGGGTGGAGGGTGGTGGAATGCTAAGAGGCAGCAGTCCCCCTGGCAGCCACACTGGACAGCCCTCAGATGCAAAGCAAGGCCCTGGCCAAACTAACTGGCTGCTGGGGTGGCACAGCCGAGCTCAGTGGGCAGGAGGGGGCTGCTGCCCAGAGGATGCGCCAGCCAGCCCTGCCCAGCGATGATGCAAACCTGGTGCCCACAGCTTGGCCCTCCACAGAAGCCCAGCCCACTACACCGGCCACACCGACCCCCAGAACCAGCGGGCTGCTCAGTTCTGCCCGACCCTCCACGAGCCCTGGGGCCACACCTGTGGGCCCTACGGCAACAGCCAGCCTGCCAGCTACGTCCATGGCCAGCCCATAGGCCCCTTCCTCTGCACAGACAGATACAGTCCCCACTGCCCCCACGAAGCCAGCTGTCTCCCCAGGAGGTACCATGCCTCATAAGTCCTAGCCCCTTATGTCAGGACTTTTTTAAAAGGATAAGCTGGCCACAGGAGGTAGTCATTCCCTGAGACCTGACACTTGCTAGAGAGCGTGTGGACAGGCTCGGCTCTGGGCTGATGGCCCACCCCCACACAGCACCACCCCCAGGCCCGAGGCCCGCCAGGGGCAGGGCATTAGGCCACCTGGCTGATCAAGGGCAGGTGGGCAGGAACAGGTAGCTGACATGGGACAGGAGTGCAGGGTCACTACCCTATCCCCAAGGCCACGCGGCCGGCCAATTCAAGTGTTGGCCTGGCCACCGATGCTCCACAGACAAAGAGACTGAAGGCACTGGGCCAGTGGGATGTACGAAGAAGGGGATCCGGGTAGTCATGGAGTGCTACTGGGTGTGCTGGGGGTGTTTCTGCTGACATTCGAGGCGTCTCTCCTCTGCAGAATCACCTCGAAGCACCACAGCCATCACTCCACGGGTCACATCTGCACCAACCCCAACGTCCACGCGGCGTGTAACGGCTACTAGACCCACGGTGACCCAAGCCACGAGCCACCCCACAGCATCTCATCCCACCACGGCCACACAGACCACAGCTGAGGCCACAGAGCGCACCACAGCACCTACGGCAACCCCAACGGCGCTGGAAGAGACCTCAAGTATCCTGCCAGGTGAGCGTGCTCGGCAGGCAGTCCCCAAGCACAGCCCCCACCCCATCAACGCAGGAGGGCCGTGCCCCACCATAGCAGGAGAAGCCGTCCCGGGAGCACAGAGACGAACTGGGCCACCAGGCGACGCGCAGGCATGGCCTCGCCCCAGACACTCACCCACTAACAAACTCCCTCCCTGCCTGCACCCCACAGCAACAGGACATGGGCCCCACACGAGCGCAGTCCCTGCCAGCCATGGTGAGTATTCCGTGGGCAGCTCCTCCATTGTGAGCTGCGCCTCGGCCGAGGAGCTGGATACAGGGAGGGCCTCAGGGGGGTTGAGGCTGGAAACACATGAACTCAAGGAACTTCCTAGGAGCCGCAGAGAAAGACGGAGACGGAGACGGGGCTCTGAACAGCAGTAGAGGAAACTTGGAGAGGGATGAGTAGGTTTACAAAGGATCAAAGGCGTAGAGAACATGGGGGGCTTTGGTTGCAAGTTCAGGAAACAGAGCACCAAAGAGATCAGAGAGGGTGACCCAAAAGCTGTAGAGACAAAGCAGACAAGAGTCCACACAACCAAGACTACAGGTAGGAAGACGGGAGATGGGGGGGGACGCCCGCAGAGGATCACTTCACAATGAGGTGTGATGTGCTGCTAACGAGCTGCTTCAGAAGCAGGAACAGAAAGAGGGATATTGGCAAACTCAGAGGAAAGAACTAACAGAAGCGACCTGGGAAGTGGTGGCCCGAGGAGACGGCAGACAAGAGTAACACCGCTGCTTTCTCCCACAGCGGCCTCCACCTCCACGGCCGCCACGGGCACCACAACGGGGCGACAAACGCGCACACGATCCCCAGAGATCACGCCTCCGACTCGGATCCCGCCATTGGCCACCTCCTCGGTGACGCCAACCTCTCACAGAGTCACCACGCCAGCCGCTGAAGCCACGACGTCCTCCCTCTCCAGCCCACCGCCCACGGGGACCTCTCTATCGACCACCACCGCCCCAGGCACAGGCACACGGCCCACACCCTCAACGCCACCACTCACCCAGGCCACCAGGGCCACCGTCCCTCCCCACGGCTCCATCAGCACAGCCAAAACTAAGAGTCCCCCGGTGTCAACCCCGCGCGCAACACTGACTCCCCAAACCACCTTACCTACTCACACCATCACCCCAAAACCCACCACTACAGCAAATGGGACTCCGGTGCCCAAGACCACCTCGCCTTCCACCCACAGCCGACCTAACACTCCCTTCACCACGATCTCCCAACCAACGGTTTTTGCCACCTCCTCTTCACGCAGCACAGGTCTCCCAACGAGTACCTCCTTCAAGACCACTAGCAGCTTTCTGACCCTCTCACGCACCAAGAGGACCCTTCCCACTCAGGTCCCGCCACTTGCCACCTCTTCAGTGACTCCAACCTCTCACCGAGTCACCACACCAACCTCTGAAGCCATCATGTCCTCCCCCTCCAGCCCGCCGCCCACTGGGACCTCTGGGCCTACCACTGCCACCCCCAGCACAGGCACACGAACCACACCCTCAACGCCACCACTCACCAAGATCACCAGTGCCCCTGGCCCTTCCCACAGCTCCATCAGCACAGCCAAAACCACCAGTCCCCCACTGTCACTTCCGCCATCAACAGCACCTGCCTCATCCACCTCACCTCCTCACACCACCGTCACTCCCAAGCCCACCACGACAGCAACGGGGACTCCGGTGCCTGAGACCACCTCGCCTGTCTCCCATAGTCGACCTCACACTACTTTCACGACACTCTCCCAACCGACTGTTTCTGCATCCTCCTCTTCACGCAGCACAGGTCACCCAACGGGAACCTCCTTCAAGACCACCGCCACGCTTCCAACCCCCTCAAGCCCCGAGACCACGCTTCCAACCCCGGTCCAGCCTTTTGCCACCTCCTCGGTTACTGCAACCTCTCACCCAGTCACCACACCAACTACTGAAACCATCAGCTCCTCCCACGCCAGCCCAACGCACACTGGAACCTCTCCGCCTACCACGGCCGCCCCCAGCACAGGTACACGGTCCACACCCTCAACGCCACCACTCACCAAGACCACCATTGCCACTGGCTCCTCCCACAGCTCCATCAGCACAGCCAAAACCACCAGTCCCCCACTGTCACTTCCGCCATCAACAGCACCTGCCTCATCCACCTCACCTCCTCACACCACCGTCACTCCCAAGCCCACCACGACAGCAACTGGGACTCCGGTGCCTGAGACCACCTCGCCTGTCTCCCATAGTCAACCTCACACTACTTTCACGACACTCTCCCAACCCACGGTTTCTGCCTCCTCCTCTTCACGCAGCACAGGTCCCCCAACGGGAACCTCCTTCAAAACCACCACCACGCTTCCAACCCCCTCAAGCACCAAGACCAAGCTTCCCACTCCGGTCCCACCTGTTGACACCTCCTCGGTGACTCCAACCTCTCACCAAGTCACCACCCCAACTGCTGAAGCCATCAAATCCTCCTCCAGCCCACTGACCACTGCCACCTCTCGGCCTACCACGGCCGCCCCCAGCACAGGCACACGGTCCACACCCTCAACCGCACCATTCACCAAGACCACCAGTGCCACCGGCTCCTCCCACACCTCAGTCAGCACAGTCGAAACCACCATTTCCCCGGTGTCATTTGCGCCATCAACAGCACCTGCCTCATCCACCTCACCTCCTCACACCACCATCACCCCCAAGCCCAACAACAGAGCAACTGGGACTCCGGTGCCTGAGACCACCTCGCCTGTCTCCCATAGTCAACCTCACACTACTTTCACGACACTCTCCCAAACCACGGTTTCTGCCTCCTCCTCTTCACGCAGCACAGGTCCCCCAAAGGGAACCTCCTTCAAGACCACCACCACGCTTCCAATCCCCTCAAGCTCCATCACCACAGTTCCCACTCCGGTCCCGCCTGTTGCCACCTCCTCGGTGACTCCAACCTCGCAACAAGTCACCACCCTAACTCCTGCAGCCATCAAATCTTCCTCCAGCCCACTGACCACTGCCACTTCTCGGCCTACCACGGCTGCCCCCAGCACAGGCACACAGTCCACACCCTCAACATCACCACTCACCAAGACCACCACTGCCACCGGCTCTGCCCACAGCTCCATCAGTACAGCCAAAACCACCAGTCCCCCACTGTCACTTCCGCCCTCCACAGCGCCTCCCTCATCCACCTCACCTCCTCACACCACCATCACCCCCAAGCCCACCAGCAGAGCAACTGGGACTCCGGTTCCTGAGACCACCTCGCCTGTCTCCCATAGTCGACCTCACACTAATTTCACGACACCCTCGCAACCCACGGTTTATGCCTCCTCCTCTTCACGCAGCACAGGTCCCCCAACGGGAACCTCCTTCAAGACCACCACCACGCTTTCAACCCCCTCAAGCCCCGAGACCACGCTTCCCACCCCGGTCCAGCCTTTGGCCACCTCCTCGGTTACTGCAACCTCTCACCCAGTCACCACACCAACTACTGAAACCATCAGCTCCTCCCCCTCCAGCCCACCGCACACTGGAACCTCTCGGCCTACCACGGCCGCCCCCAGCACAGGTACACGGTCCACACCCTCAACGTCACCACTCACCAAAACCACCATTGCCACTGGCTCCTCCCACAGCTCCATCAGCACAGCCAAAACCACCAGTCCCCCACTGTCACTTCCGCCATCAACAGCACCTGCCTCATCCACCTCACCTCCTCACACCACCGTCACTCCCAAGCCCACCATGACAGCAACTGGGACTCCGGTGCATGAGACCACCTCGCCTGTCTCCCATAGTCAACCTCACACTACTTTCACGACATTCTCCGAACCAACGGTTTCTGCCTCCTCCTCTTCACGCAGCACAGGTCCCCCAACGGGAACCTCCTTCAAGACCACCACCACGCTTCCAATCCCCTCAAGCCCCAAGACCACGCTTCCCACTCCGGTCCCGCCTGTTGCCACCTCCTCGGTGACTCCAACCTCGCAACAAGTCACCACCCTAACTCCTGCAGCCATCAAATCCTCCTCCAGCCCACTGACCACTGCCACCTCTCGGCCTACCACGGCTGCCCCCAGCACAGGCACACAGTCCACACCCTCAACCTCACCATTCACCAAGACCACCACTGCCACCGGCTCTGCCCACAGCTCCATCAGTACAGCCAAAACCACCAGTCCCCCACTGTCACTTCCGCCCTCCACAGCGCCTCCTTCATCCACCTCACCTCCTCACACCACCATCACCACCAAGCCCACCAGCAGAGCAACTGGGACTCCGGTGCCTGAGACCACCTCGCCTGTCTCCCATAGTCGACCTCACACTAATTTCACGACACCCTCGCAACCCACCGTTTCTGCCTCCTCCTCTTCACGCAGCACAGGTCCCCCAACGGGAACCTCCTTCAAGACCACCACCACGCTTCCAACCCCCTCAAGCCCCGAGACCACGCTTCCCACCCCGGTCCAGCCTTTGGCCACCTCCTCGGTTACTGCAACCTCTCACCCAGGCACCACACCAACTACTGAAACCATCAGCTCCTCCCCCTCCAGCCCACCGCACACTGGAACCTCTCGGCCTACCACGGCCGCCCCCAGCACAGGTACACGGTCCACACACTCAACGCCACCACTCACCAAAACCACCATTGCCACTGGCTCCTCCCACAGCTCCATCAGCACAGCCAAAACCACCAGTCCCCCACTGTCACTTCCGCCATCAACAGCACCTGCCTCATCCACCTCACCTCCTCACACCACCGTCACTCCCAAGCCCACCACGACAGCAACTGGGACTCCGGTGCCTGAGACAACCTCGCCTCTCTCCCATAGTCAACCTCACACTACTTTCACAACACTCTCCAAACCCACGGTTTCTGTCTCCTCCTCTTCACGCAGCACAGGTCCCCCAACGGGAACCTCCTTCAAAACCACCACCACGCTTCCAACCCCCTCAAGCACCAAGACCAAGCTTCCCACTCCGGTCCCGCCTGTTGCCACCTCCTCGGTGACTCCAACCTCGCAACAAGTCACCACCCCAACTACTGAAGCCATCAAATCCTCCTCCAGCCCACTGACCACTGCCACCTCTCGGCCTACCACGGCCGCCCCCAGCACAGGCACACGGTCCACACCCTCAACCTCACCATTCACCAAGACCACCAGTGCCACCGGCTCCTCCCACACCTCCGTCAGCACAGTCAAAACCACCATTTCCCAGGTGCCATTTGCGCCATCAACAGCACCTGCCTCATCCACCTCACCTCCTCACACCACCATCACCCCCAAGCCCACCAGCAGAGCAACTGGGACTCCGGTGCCTGAGACCACCTCGCCTGTCTCCCATAGTCAACCTCACACTACTTTCACGACACTCTCCCAACCCACGGTTTCTGCCTCCTCCTCTTCACGCAGCACAGGTCCCCCAACGGGAACTTCCTTAAAGACCACCACCACGCTTCCAATCCCCTCAAGCCGCAAGACCACGCTTCCCACTCCGGTCCCGCCTGTTGCCACCTCCTCGGTGACTCCAACCTCGCAACAAGTCACCACCCTAACTCCTGCAGCCATCAAATCCTCCTCCAGCCCACTGACCACTGCCACCTCTCGGCCTACCACGGCTGCCCCCAGCACAGGCACACAGTCCACACCCTCAACCTCACCATTCACCAAGACCACCACTGCCACCGGCTCTGCCCACAGCTCCATCAGTACAGCCAAAACTACCAGTCCCCCACTGTCACTTCCGCCCTCTACAGCGCCTCCCTCATCCACCTCACCTCCTCACACCACCATCACCACCAAGCCCACCAGCAGAGCAACTGGGACTCCAGTGCCTGAGACCACCTCGCCTGTCTCCCATAGTCGACCTCACACTAATTTCACGACACCCTCGCAACCCACCGTTTCTGCCTCCTCCTCTTCACGCAGCACAGGTCCCCCAACGGGAACCTCCTTCAAGACCACCACCACGCTTCCAACCCCCTCAAGCCCCGAGACCACGCTTCCCACCCCGGTCCAGCCTTTGGCCACCTCCTCGGTTACTGCAACCTCTCACCCAGGCACCACACCAACTACTGAAACCATCAGCTCCTCCCCCTCCAGCCCACCGCACACTGGAACCTCTCGGACTACCACGGCCGCCCCCAGCACAGGTACACGGTCCACACCCTCAACGCCACCACTCACCAAGACCACCATTGCCACTGGCTCCTCCCACAGCTCCATCAGCACAGCCAAAACCACCAGTCCCCCACTGTCACTTCCGCCATCAACAGCACCTGCCTCATCCACCTCACCTCCTCACACCACCGTCACTCCCAAGCCCACCACGACAGCAACTGGGACTCCGGTGCCTGAGACAACCTCGCCTCTCTCCCATAGTCAACCTCACACTACTTTCACAACACTCTCCCAACCCACGGTTTCTGTCTCCTCCTCTTCACGCAGCACAGGTCCCCCAACGGGAACCTCCTTCAAAACCACCACCACGCTTCCAACCCCCTCAAGCACCAAGACCAAGCTTCCCACTCCCGTCCCGCCTGTTGCCACCTCCTCGGTGACTCCAACCTCGCAACAAGTCACCACCCCAACTACTGAAGCCATCAAATCCTCCTCCAGCCCACTGACCACTGACACCTCTCGGCCTACCACGGCCGCCCCCAGCACAGGCACACGGTCCACACCCTCAACCTCACCATTCACCAAGACCACCAGTGCCACCGGCTCCTCCCACACCTCCGTCAGCACAGTCAAAACCACCATTTCCCAGGTGCCATTTGCGCCATCAACAGCACCTGCCTCATCCACCTCACCTCCTCACACCACCATCACCCCCAAGCCCACCAGCAGAGCAACTGGGACTCCGGTGCCTGAGACCACCTCGCCTGTCTCCCATAGTCAACCTCACACTACTTTCACGACACTCTCCCAACCCACGGTTTCTGCCTCCTCCTCTTCACGCAGCACAGGTCCCCCAACGGGAACTTCCTTAAAGACCACCACCACGCTTCCAATCCCCTCAAGCCCCAAGACCACGCTTCCCACTCCGGTCCCGCCTGTTGCCACCTCCTCGGTGACTCCAACCTCGCAACAAGTCACCACCCTAACTCCTGCAGCCATCAAATCCTCCTCCAGCCCACTGACCACTGCCACCTCTCGGCCTACCACGGCTGCCCCCAGCACAGGCACACAGTCCACACCCTCAACCTCACCATTCACCAAGACCACCACTGCCACCGGCTCTGCCCACAGCTCCATCAGTACAGCCAAAACTACCAGTCCCCCACTGTCACTTCCGCCCTCTACAGCGCCTCCCTCATCCACCTCACCTCCTCACACCACCATCACCACCAAGCCCACCAGCAGAGCAACTGGGACTCCGGTGCCTGAGACCACCTCGCCTGTCTCCCATAGTCGACCTCACACTAATTTCACGACACCCTCGCAACCCACCGTTTCTGCCTCCTCCTCTTCACGCAGCACAGGTCCCCCAACGGGAACCTCCTTCAAGACCACCACCACGCTTCCAACCCCCTCAAGCCCCGAGACCACGCTTCCCACCCCGGTCCAGCCTTTGGCCACCTCCTTGGTTACTGCAACCTCTCACCCAGGCACCACACCAACTACTGAAACCATCAGCTCCTCCCCCTCCAGCCCACCGCACACTGGAACCTCTCGGACTACCACGGCCGCCCCCAGCACAGGTACACGGTCCACACCCTCAACGCCACCACTCACCAAGACCACCATTGCCACTGGCTCCTCCCACAGCTCCATCAGCACAGCCAAAACCACCAGTCCCCCACTGTCACTTCCGCCATCAACAGCACCTGCCTCATCCACCTCACCTCCTCACACCACCGTCACTCCCAAGCCCACCACGACAGCAACTGGGACTCCGGTGCCTGAGACAACCTCGCCTCTCTCCCATAGTCAACCTCACACTACTTCCACGACACTATCCCAACCCACGGTTTCTGCCTCCTCCTCTTCACGCAGCACAGGTCCCCCAACGGGAACCTCCTTCAAAACCACCACCACGCTTCCAACCCCCTCAAGCACAAAGAACAAGCTTCCCACTCCGGTCTCGCCTGTTGCCACCTCCTCGGTGACTCCAACCTCTTACCAAGTCACCACCCCAACTACTGAAGCCATCAAATCCTCCTCCAGCCCACTGACCACTGCCACCTCTCGGCCTACCACGGCCGCACCGAGCACAGGCACACAGTCCACACCCTCAACCTCACCATTCACCAAGACCACCAGTGCCACCGGCTCCTCCCACACCTCCGTCAGCACAGCCAAAACCACCAGTCCCCCACTGTCACTTCCGCCCTCTACAGCGTCTCCCTCATCCACCTCACCTCCTCGCACCACCATCACCACCAAGCCCACCAGCAGAGCAAGTGGGACTCCGGTGCCTGAGACAACCTCGCCTGTCTCCCATAGTCGACCTCACACTACTTTCACGACACTCTCCCAACCCACGGTTTCTGCCTCCTCCTCTTCACGCAGCACAGGTCCCCCAACGGGAACTTCCTTAAAGACCACCACCACGCTTCCAATCCCCTCAAGCCCCGAGACCACGCTTCCCACTCCGGTCCCGCCTGTTGCCACCTCCTCGGTGACTCCAACCTCGCAACAAGTCACCACCCTAACTCCTGCAGCCATCAAATCCTCCTCCAGCCCACTGACCACTGCCACCTCTCGGCCTACCACGGCTGCCCCCAGCACAGGCACACGGTCCACACCCTCAACCTCACCATTCACCAAGACCACCACTGCCACCGGCTCTGCCCACAGCTCCATCAGTACAGCCAAAACCACCAGTCCCCCACTGTCACTTCCGCCCTCTACAGCGCCTCCCTCATCCACCTCACCTCCTCGCACCACCATCACCACCAAGCCCACCAGCAGAGCAACTGGGACTACGGTGCCTGAGAACACCTCGCCTGTCTCCCATAGTCGACCTCACACTAATTTCACGACACTCTCGCAACCCACCGTTTCTGCCTCCTCCTCTTCACGCAGCACAGGTCCCCCAACGGGAACCTCCTTCAAGACCACCACCACGCTTCCAACCCCCTCAAGCCCCGAGACCACGCTTCCAACCCCGGTCCAGTCTTTGGCCACCTCCTCGGTTACTGCAACCTCTCACCCAGTCACCACACCGACTGCTGAAACCATCAGCTCCACCCCCTCCAGCCCACCGCACACTGGAACCACTCGGCCTACCACGGCCGCCCCCAGCACAGGTACACGGTCCACACCCTCAACGCCACCACTCAGCAAGACCACCATTGCCACTGGCTCCTCCCACAGCTCCATCAGCACAGCCAAAACCACCAGTCCCCCACTGTCACTTCCGCCATCAACAGCACCTGCCTCATCCACCTCACCTCCTCACACCACCGTCACTCCCAAGCCCACCACGACAGCAACTGGGACTCCGGTGCCTGAGACAACCTCGCCTCTCTCCCATAGTCAACCTCACACTACTTCCACGACACTCTCCCAACCCACGGTTTCTGCCTCCTCCTCTTCACGCAGCACAGGTCCCCCAACGGGAACCTCCTTCAAAACCACCACCACGCTTCCAACCCCCTCAAGCACCAAGACCAAGCTTCCCACTCCGGTCCCGCCTGTTGCCACCTCCTCGGTGACTCCAACCTCGCAACAAGTCACCACCCTAACTCCTGCAGCCATCAAATCCTCCTCCAGCCCACTGACCACTGCCACCTCTCGGCCTACCACGGCCGCCCCCAGCACAGGCACACGGT
This sequence comes from Loxodonta africana, assembly GCF_030014295.1. Classification (NCBI taxonomy): domain Eukaryota; kingdom Metazoa; phylum Chordata; class Mammalia; order Proboscidea; family Elephantidae; genus Loxodonta; species Loxodonta africana. The sequence goes on along the minus strand of NC_087348.1, from coordinate 1,062,329 downwards.
CCACACCCTCAACCTCACCATTCTCCAAGACCACCAGTGCCACCGGCTCCTCCCAAACCTCCGTCAGCACAGTCAAAACCACCATGTCCCCGGTGTCATTTGCGCCATCAACAGCACCTGCCTCATCCACCTCACCTCCTCACACCACCATCACCCCCAAACCCACCAGCAGAGCAACTGGGACTCCGGTGCCTGAGACCACCTTGCCTGTCTCCCATATTCAACCTCACACTACTTTCACGACACTCTCCCAACCAACGGTTTCTGCCTCCTCCTCTTCACGCAGCACAGGTAACCCAACGGGAACCTCCTTCAAGACCACCACCACGCTTCCAATCCCCTCAAGCCCCAAGACCACGCTTCCCACTCCGGTCCCGCCTGTTGCCACCTCCTCGGTGACTCCAACCTCGCAACAAGTCACCACTCTAACTCCTGCAGCCATCAAATCCTCCTCCAGCCCACTGACCACTGCCACTTCTCGGCCTACCACGGCTGCCCCCAGCACAGGCACACAGTCCACACCCTCAACCTCACCATTCACCAAGACCACCACTGCCACCGGCTCTGCCCACAGCTCCATCAGTACAGCCAAAACTACCAGTCCCCCACTGTCACTTCCGCCCTCTACAGCGCCTCCCTCATCCACCTCACCTCCTCGCACCACCATCACCACCAAGCCCACCAGCAGAGCAACGGGGACTCCGGTGCCTGAGACCACCTCGCCTGTCTCCCATAGTCGACCTCACACTAATTTCACGACACCCTCGCAACCCACCGTTTCTGCCTCCTCCTCTTCACGCAGCACAGGTCCCCCAACGGGAACCTCCTTCAAGACCACCACCACGCTTCCAACCCCCTCAAGCCCCGAGACCACGCTTCCCACCCCGGTCCAGCCTTTGGCCACCTCCTCGGTTACTGCAACCTCTCACCCAGTCACCACACCAACTACTGAAACCATCAGCTCCACCCCCTCCAGCCCACCGCACACTGGAACCTCTCGGCCTACCACGGCCGCCCCCAGCACAGGTACACGGTCCACACCCTCAACGCCACCACTCACCAAGACCACCATTGCCACTGGCTCCTCCCACAGCTCTATCAGCACAGCCAAAACCACCAGTCCCCCACTGTCACTTCCGCCATCAACAGCACCTGCCTCATCCACCTCACCTCCTCACACCACCGTCACTCCCAAGCCCACCACGACAGCAACTGGGACTCCGGTGCCTGAGACAACCTCGCCTCTCTCCCATAGTCAACCTCACACTACTTTCACGACACTCTCCCAACCCACGGTTTCTGCCTCCTCCTCTTCACGCAGCACAGGTCCCCCAACGGGAACCTCCTTCAAAACCACCACCACGCTTCCAACCCCCTCAAGCACCAAGACCAAGCTTCCCACTCCGGTCCCGCCTGTTGCCACCTCCTCGGTGACTCCAACCTCGCAACAAGTCACCACCCTAACTCCTGCAGCCATCAAATCCTCCTCCAGCCCACTGACCACTGCCACCTCTCGGCCTACCACGGCTGCCCCCAGCACAGGCACACGGTCCACACCCTCAACCTCACCATTCACCAAGACCACCACTGCCACCGGCTCTGCCCACAGCTCCATCAGTACAGCCAAAACCACCAGTCCCCCACTGTCACTTCCGCCCTCTACAGCGCCTCCCTCATCCACCTCACCTCCTCGCACCACCATCACCACCAAGCCCACCAGCAGAGCAACTGGGACTACGGTGCCTGAGAACACCTCGCCTGTCTCCCATAGTCGACCTCACACTAATTTCACGACACTCTCGCAACCCACCGTTTCTGCCTCCTCCTCTTCACGCAGCACAGGTCCCCCAACGGGAACCTCCTTCAAGACCACCACCACGCTTCCAACCCCCTCAAGTCCCGAGACCACGCTTCCAACCCCGGTCCAGTCTTTGGCCACCTCCTCGGTTACTGCAACCTCTCACCCAGTCACCACACCGACTGCTGAAACCATCAGCTCCACCCCCTCCAGCCCACCGCACACTGGAACCACTCGGCCTACCACGGCCGCCCCCAGCACAGGTACACGGTCCACACCCTCAACGCCACCACTCAGCAAGACCACCATTGCCACTGGCTCCTCCCACAGCTCCATCAGCACAGCCAAAACCACCAGTCCCCCACTGTCACTTCCGCCATCAACAGCACCTGCCTCATCCACCTCACCTCCTCACACCACCGTCACTCCCAAGCCCACCACGACAGCAACTGGGACTCCGGTGCCTGAGACAACCTCGCCTCTCTCCCATAGTCAACCTCACACTACTTCCACGACACTCTCCCAACCCACGGTTTCTGCCTCCTCCTCTTCACGCAGCACAGGTCCCCCAACGGGAACCTCCTTCAAAACCACCACCACGCTTCCAACCCCCTCAAGCACCAAGACCAAGCTTCCCACTCCGGTCCCGCCTGTTGCCACCTCCTCGGTGACTCCAACCTCGCAACAAGTCACCACCCTAACTCCTGCAGCCATCAAATCCTCCTCCAGCCCACTGACCACTGCCACCTCTCGGCCTACCACGGCCGCCCCCAGCACAGGCACACGGTCCACACCCTCAACCTCACCATTCTCCAAGACCACCAGTGCCACCGGCTCCTCCCAAACCTCCGTCAGCACAGTCAAAACCACCATGTCCCCGGTGTCATTTGCGCCATCAACAGCACCTGCCTCATCCACCTCACCTCCTCACACCACCATCACCCCCAAACCCACCAGCAGAGCAACTGGGACTCCGGTGCCTGAGACCACCTTGCCTGTCTCCCATATTCAACCTCACACTACTTTCACGACACTCTCCCAACCAACGGTTTCTGCCTCCTCCTCTTCACGCAGCACAGGTAACCCAACGGGAACCTCCTTCAAGACCACCACCACGCTTCCAATCCCCTCAAGCCCCAAGACCACGCTTCCCACTCCGGTCCCGCCTGTTGCCACCTCCTCGGTGACTCCAACCTCGCAACAAGTCACCACTCTAACTCCTGCAGCCATCAAATCCTCCTCCAGCCCACTGACCACTGCCACTTCTCGGCCTACCACGGCTGCCCCCAGCACAGGCACACAGTCCACACCCTCAACCTCACCATTCACCAAGACCACCACTGCCACCGGCTCTGCCCACAGCTCCATCAGTACAGCCAAAACTACCAGTCCCCCACTGTCACTTCCGCCCTCTACAGCGCCTCCCTCATCCACCTCACCTCCTCGCACCACCATCACCACCAAGCCCACCAGCAGAGCAACGGGGACTCCGGTGCCTGAGACCACCTCGCCTGTCTCCCATAGTCGACCTCACACTAATTTCACGACACCCTCGCAACCCACCGTTTCTGCCTCCTCCTCTTCACGCAGCACAGGTCCCCCAACGGGAACCTCCTTCAAGACCACCACCACGCTTCCAACCCCCTCAAGCCCCGAGACCACGCTTCCCACCCCGGTCCAGCCTTTGGCCACCTCCTCGGTTACTGCAACCTCTCACCCAGTCACCACACCAACTACTGAAACCATCAGCTCCACCCCCTCCAGCCCACCGCACACTGGAACCTCTCGGCCTACCACGGCCGCCCCCAGCACAGGTACACGGTCCACACCCTCAACGCCACCACTCACCAAGACCACCATTGCCACTGGCTCCTCCCACAGCTCTATCAGCACAGCCAAAACCACCAGTCCCCCACTGTCACTTCCGCCATCAACAGCACCTGCCTCATCCACCTCACCTCCTCACACCACCGTCACTCCCAAGCCCACCACGACAGCAACTGGGACTCCGGTGCCTGAGACAACCTCGCCTCTCTCCCATAGTCAACCTCACACTACTTCCACGACACTCTCCCAACCCACGGTTTCTGCCTCCTCCTCTTCACGCAGCACAGGTCCCCCAACGGGAACCTCCTTCAAAACCACCACCACGCTTCCAACCCCCTCAAGCACCAAGACCAAGCTTCCCACTCCGGTCCCGCCTGTTGCCACCTCCTCGGTGACTCCAACCTCGCAACAAGTCACCACTCTAACTCCTGCAGCCATCAAATCCTCCTCCAGCCCACTGACCACTGCCACCTCTCGGCCTACCACGGCTGCCCCCAGCACAGGCACACGGTCCACACCCTCAACCTCACCATTCACCAAGACCACCACTGCCACCGGCTCTGCCCACAGCTCCATCAGTACAGCCAAAACCACCAGTCCCCCACTGTCACTTCCGCCCTCTACAGCGCCTCCCTCATCCACCTCACCTCCTCGCACCACCATCACCCCCAAGCCCACCAGCAGAGCAACGGGGACTCCGGTGCCTGAGACCACCTCGCCTGTCTCCCATAGTCGACCTCACACTAATTTCACGACACCCTCGCAACCCACCGTTTCTGCCTCCTCCTCTTCACGCAGCACAGGTCCCCCAACGGGAACCTCCTTCAAGACCACCACCACGCTTCCAACCCCCTCAAGCCCCGAGACCACGCTTCCCACCCCGGTCCAGCCTTTGGCCACCTCCTCGGTTACTGCAACCTCTCACCCAGTCACCACACCAACTACTGAAACCATCAGCTCCACCCCCTCCAGCCCACCGCACACTGGAACCTCTCGGCCTACCACGGCCGCCCCCAGCACAGGTACACGGTCCACACCCTCAACGCCACCACTCACCAAGACCACCATTGCCACTGGCTCCTCCCACAGCTCTATCAGCACAGCCAAAACCACCAGTCCCCCACTGTCACTTCCGCCATCAACAGCACCTGCCTCATCCACCTCACCTCCTCACACCACCGTCACTCCCAAGCCCACCACGACAGCAACTGGGACTCCGGTGCCTGAGACAACCTCGCCTCTCTCCCATAGTCAACCTCACACTACTTCCACGACACTCTCCCAACCCACGGTTTCTGCCTCCTCCTCTTCACGCAGCACAGGTCCCCCAACGGGAACCTCCTTCAAAACCACCACCACGCTTCCAACCCCCTCAAGCACCAAGACCAAGCTTCCCACTCCGGTCCCGCCTGTTGCCACCTCCTCGGTGACTCCAACCTCGCAACAAGTCACCACCCTAACTCCTGCAGCCATCAAATCCTCCTCCAGCCCACTGACCACTGCCACCTCTCGGCCTACCACGGCTGCCCCCAGCACAGGCACACGGTCCACACCCTCAACCTCACCATTCACCAAGACCACCACTGCCACCGGCTCTGCCCACAGCTCCATCAGTACAGCCAAAACCACCAGTCCCCCACTGTCACTTCCGCCCTCTACAGCGCCTCCCTCATCCACCTCACCTCCTCGCACCACCATCACCCCCAAGCCCACCAGCAGAGCAACTGGGACTCCGGTGCCTGAGACCACCTTGCCTGTCTCCCATAGTCAACCTCACACTACTTTCACGACACTCTCCCAACCAACGGTTTCTGCCTCCTCCTCTTCACGCAGCACAGGTCCCCCAACGGGAACCTCCTTCAAGACCACCACCACGCTTCCAATCCCCTCAAGCCCCAAGACCACGCTTCCCACTCCGGTCCCGCCTGTTGCCACCTCCTCGGTGACTCCAACCTCGCAACAAGTCACCACCCTAACTCCTGCAGCCATCAAATCCTCCTCCAGCCCACTGACCACTGCCACCTCTCGGCCTACCACGGCTGCCCCCAGCACAGGCACACAGTCCACACCCTCAACCTCACCATTCACCAAGACCACCACTGCCACCGGCTCTGCCCACAGCTCCATCAGTACAGCCAAAACTACCAGTCCCCCACTGTCACTTCCGCCCTCTACAGCGCCTCCCTCATCCACCTCACCTCCTCGCACCACCATCACCACCAAGCCCACCAGCAGAGCAACTGGGACTCCGGTGCCTGAGACCACCTCGCCTGTCTCCCATAGTCGACCTCACACTAATTTCACGACACCCTCGCAACCCACCGTTTCTGCCTCCTCCTCTTCACGCAGCACAGGTCCCCCAACGGGAACCTCCTTCAAGACCACCACCACGCTTCCAACCCCCTCAAGCCCCGAGACCACGCTTCCCACCCCGGTCCAGCCTTTGGCCACCTCCTCGGTTACTGCAACCTCTCACCCAGTCACCACACCAACTACTGAAACCATCAGCTCCACCCCCTCCAGCCCACGGCACACTGGAACCTCTCGGCCTACCACGGCCGGCCCCAGCACAGGTACACGGTCCACACCCTCAACGCCACCACTCACCAAGACCACCATTGCCACTGGCTCCTCCCACAGCTCCATTAGCACAGCCAAAACCACCAGTCCCCCACTGTCACTTCCGCCATCAACAGCACCTGCCTCATCCACCTCACCTCCTCACACCACCGTCACTCCCAAGCCCACCACGACAGCAACTGGGACTCCGGTGCCTGAGACCACCTCGCCTCTCTCCCATAGTCAACCTCACACTACTTCCACGACACTCTCCCAACCCACGGTTTCTGCCTCCTCCTCTTCACGCAGCACAGGTCCTCCAACGGGAACCTCCTTCAAAACCACCACCACGCTTCCAACCCCCTCAAGCACCAAGACCACGCTTCCCACTCCGGTCCCGCCTGTTGCCACCTCCTCGGTGACTCCAACCTCGCAACAAGTCACCACCCTAACTCCTGCAGCCATCAAATCCTCCTCCAGCCCACTGACCACTGCCACCTCTCGGCCTACCACGGCTGCCCCCAGCACAGGCACACAGTCCACACCCTCAACCTCACCATTCACCAAGACCACCACTGCCACCGGCTCTGCCCACAGCTCCATCAGTACAGCCAAAACCACCAGTCCCCCACTGTCACTTCCGCCCTCTACAGCGCCTCCCTCATCCACCTCACCTCCTCGCACCACCATCACCCCCAAGCCCACCAGCAGAGCAACTGGGACTCCGGTGCCTGAGACCACCTTGCCTGTCTCCCATAGTCAACCTCACACTACTTTCACGACACTCTCCCAACCAACGGTTTCTGCCTCCTCCTCTTCACGCAGCACAGGTCCCCCAACGGGAACCTCCTTCAAGACCACCACCACGCTTCCAATCCCCTCAAGCCCCAAGACCACGCTTCCCACTCCGGTCCCGCCTGTTGCCACCTCCTCGGTGACTCCAACCTCGCAACAAGTCACCACCCTAACTCCTGCAGCCATCAAATCCTCCTCCAGCCCACTGACCACTGCCACCTCTCGGCCTACCACGGCTGCCCCCAGCACAGGCACACAGTCCACACCCTCAACCTCACCATTCACCAAGACCACCACTGCCACCGGCTCTGCCCACAGCTCCATCAGTACAGCCAAAACTACCAGTCCCCCACTGTCACTTCCGCCCTCTACAGCGCCTCCCTCATCCACCTCACCGCCTCGCACCACCATCACCACCAAGCCCACCAGCAGAGCAACTGGGACTCCGGTGCCTGAGACCACCTCGCCTGTCTCCCATAGTCGACCTCACACTAATTTCACGACACCCTCGCAACCCACCGTTTCTGCCTCCTCCTCTTCACGCAGCACAGGTCCCCCAACGGGAATCTCTTTCAAGACCACCACCACGCTTCCAACCCCCTCAAGCCCCGAGACCACGCTTCCCACCCCGGTCCAGCCTTTGGCCACCTCCTCGGTTACTGCAACCTCTCACCCAGTCACCACACCAACTACTGAAACCATCAGCTCCACCCCCTCCAGCCCACCGCACACTGGAACCTCTCGGCCTACCACCGCCGGCCCCAGCACAGGTACACGGTCCACACCCTCAACGCCACCACTCACCAAGACCACCATTGCCACTGGCTCCTCCCACAGCTCCATCAGCACAGCCAAAACCACCAGTCCCCCACTGTCACTTCCGCCATCAACAGCACCTGCCTCATCCACCTCACCTCCTCACACCACCGTCACTCCCAAGCCCACCACGACAGCAACTGGGACTCCGGTGCCTGAGACAACCTCGCCTCTCTCCCATAGTCAACCTCACACTACTTCCACGACACTCTCCCAACCCACGGTTTCTGCCTCCTCCTCTTCACGCAGCACAGGTCCCCCAACGGGAACCTCCTTCAAAACCACCACCACGCTTCCAACCCCCTCAAGCACCAAGACCAAGCTTCCCACTCCGGTCCCGCCTGTTGCCACCTCCTCGGTGACTCCAACCTCGCAACAAGTCACCACCCTAACTCCTGCAGCCATCAAATCCTCCTCCAGCCCACTGACCACTGCCACCTCTCGGCCTACCACGGCTGCCCCCAGCACAGGCACACAGTCCACACCCTCAACCTCACCATTCACCAAGACCACCACTGCCACCGGCTCTGCCCACAGCTCCATCAGTACAGCCAAAACTACCAGTCCCCCACTGTCACTTCCGCCCTCTACAGCGCCTCCCTCATCCACCTCACCTCCTCGCACCACCATCACCACCAAGCCCACCAGCAGAGCAACTGGGACTCCGGTGCCTGAGACCACCTCGCCTGTCTCCCATAGTCGACCTCACACTAATTTCACGACACCCTCGCAACCCACCGTTTCTGCCTCCTCCTCTTCACGCAGCACAGGTCCCCCAACGGGAACCTCCTTCAAGACCACCACCACGCTTCCAACCCCCTCAAGCCCCGAGACCACGCTTCCCACCCCGGTCCAGCCTTTGGCCACCTCCTCGGTTACTGCAACCTCTCACCCAGTCACCACACCAACTACTGAAACCATCAGCTCCACCCCCTCCAGCCCACCGCACACTGGAACCTCTCGGCCTACCACGGCCGCCCCCAGCACAGGTACACGGTCCACACCCTCAACGCCACCACTCACCAAGACCACCACTGCCACTGGCTCCTCCCACAGCTCCATCAGCACAGCCAAAACCACCAGTCCCCCACTGTCACTTCCGCCATCAACAGCACCTGCCTCATCCACCTCACCTCCTCACACCACCGTCACTCCCAAGCCCACCACGACAGCAACTGGGACTCCGGTGCCTGAGACCACCTCGCCTCTCTCCCATAGTCAACCTCACACTACTTCCACGACACTCTCCCAACCCACGGTTTCTGCCTCCTCCTCTTCACGCAGCACAGGTCCCCCAACGGGAACCTCCTTCAAAACCACCACCACGCTTCCAACCCCCTCAAGCACCAAGACCAAGCTTCCCACTCCGGTCCCGCCTGTTGCCACCTCCTCGGTGACTCCAACCTCGCAACAAGTCACCACCCTAACTCCTGCAGCCATCAAATCCTCCTCCAGCCCACTGACCACTGCCACCTCTCGGCCTACCACGGCTGCCCCCAGCACAGGCACACAGTCCACACCCTCAACCTCACCATTCACCAAGACCACCACTTCCACCGGCTCTGCCCACAGCTCCATCAGTACAGCCAAAACCACCAGTCCCCCACTGTCACTTCCGCCCTCCACAGCGCCTCCTTCATCCACCTCACCTCCTCACACCACCGTCACCCCCAAGCCCACCAGCAGAGCAACTGGGACTCCGGTGCCTGAGACCACCTCGCCTGTCTCCCATATTCAACCTCACACTAATTTCACGACACCCTCCCAACCAACGGTTTCTGCCTCCTCCTCTTCACGCAGCACAGGTCCCCCAACGGGAACCTCCTTCAAGACCACCACCACGCTTCCAACCCCCTCAAGCCCCGAGACCACGCTTCCCACCCCGGTCCAGCCTTTGGCCACATCCTCGGTTACTGCAACCTCTCACCCAGTCACCACACCAACTACTGAAACCATCAGCTCCACCCCCTCCAGCCCACCGCACACTGGAACCTCTCGGCCTACCACGGCCGCCCCCAGCACAGGTACACGGTCCACACCCTCAACGCCACCACTCACCAAGACCACCATTGCCACTGGCTCCTCCCACAGCTCCATCAGCACAGCCAAAACCACCAGTCCCCCACTGTCACTTCCGCCATCAACAGCACCTGCCTCATCCACCTCACCTCCTCACACCACCGTCACTCCCAAGCCCACCACGACAGCAACTGGGACTCCGGTGCCTGAGACCACCTCGCCTCTCTCCCATAGTCAACCTCACACTACTTCCACGACACTCTCCCAACCCACGGTTTCTGCCTCCTCCTCTTCACGCAGCACAGGTCCCCCAACGGGAACCTCCTTCAAAACCACCACCACGCTTCCAATCCCCTCAAGCACCAAGACCAAGCTTACCACTCCGGTCCCGCCTGTTGCCACCTCCTCGGTGACTCCAACCTCGCAACAAGTCACCACCCTAACTCCTGCAGCCATCAAATCCTCCTCCAGCCCACTGACCACTGCCACCTCTCGGCCTACCACGGCTGCCCCCAGCACAGGCACACAGTCCACACCCTCAACCTCACCATTCACCAAGACCACCACTGCCACCGGCTCTGCCCACAGCTCCATCAGTACAGCCAAAACCACCAGTCCCCCACTGTCACTTCCGCCCTCTACAGCGCCTCCCTCATCCACCTCACCTCCTCGCACCACCATCACCACCAAGCCCACCAGCAGAGCAACTGGGACTCCGGTGCCTGAGACCACCTTGCCTGTCTCCCATAGTCAGCCTCACACTACTTTCACGACACTCTCCCAACCAACGGTTTCTGCCTCCTTCTCTTCACGCAGCACAGGTCCCCCAACGGGAACCTCCTTCAAGACCACCACCACGCTTCCAATCCCCTCAAGCCCCAAGACCACGCTTCCCACTCCGGTCCCGCCTGTTGCCACCTCCTCGGTGACTCCAACCTCGCAACAAGTCACCACCCTAACTCCTGCAGCCATCAAATCCTCCTCCAGCCCACTGACCACTGCCACCTCTCGGCCTACCACGGCTGCCCCCAGCACAGGCACACAGTCCACACCCTCAACCTCACCATTCACCAAGACCACCACTGCCACCGGCTCTGCCCACAGCTCCATCAGTACAGCCAAAACCACCAATCCCCCACTGTCACTTCCGCCCTCCACAGCGCCTCCCTCATCCACCTCACCTCCTCGCACCACCATCACCACCAAGCCCACCAGCAGAGCAACTGGGACTCCGGTGCCTGAGACCACCTCGCCTGTCTCCCATAGTCGACCTCACACTAATTTCACGACACCCTCGCAACCCACCGTTTCTGCCTCCTCCTCTTCACGCAGCACAGGTCCCCCAACGGGAACCTCCTTCAAGACCACCACCACGCTTCCAACCCCCTCAAGCCCCGAGACCACGCTTCCCACCCCGGTCCAGCCTTTGGCCACCTCCTCGGTTACTGCAACCTCTCACCCAGTCACCACACCAACTACTGAAACCATCAGCTCCACCCCCTCCAGCCCACCGCACACTGGAACCTCTCGGCCTACCACCGCCGCCCCCAGCACAGGTACACGGTCCACACCCTCAACGCCACCACTCACCAAGAGCACCATTGCCACTGGCTCCTCCCACAGCTCCATCAGCACAGCCAAAACCACCAGTCCCCCACTGTCACTTCCGCCATCAACAGCACCTGCCTCATCCACCTCACCTCCTCACACCACCGTCACTCCCAAGCCCACCACGACAGCAACTGGGACTCCGGTGCCTGAGACAACCTCGCCTCTCTCCCATAGTCAACCTCACACTACTTCCACGACACTCTCCCAACCCACGGTTTCTGCCTCCTCCTCTTCACGCAGCACAGGTCCCCCAACGGGAACCTCCTTCAAAACCACCACCACGCTTCCAACCCCCTCAAGCACCAAGACCAAGCTTCCCACTCCCGTCCCGCCTGTTGCCACCTCCTCGGTGACTCCAACCTCTTACCAAGTCACCACCCCAACTACTGAAGCCATCAAATCCTCCTCCAGCCCACTGACCACTGCCACCTCTCGGCCTACCACGGCTGCCCCCAGCACAGGCACACGGTCCACACCCTCAACCTCACCATTCACCAAGACCACCAGTGCCACCGGCTCCTCCCACACCTCCGTCAGCACAGTCAAAACCACCATTTCCCAGGTGTCATTTGCGCCATCAACAGCACCTGCCTCATCCACCTCACCTCCTCACACCACCATCACCCCCAAACCCACCAGCAGAGCAACTGGGACTCTGGTGCCAGAGACCTCCTTGTCTGCCACCCACAGCCAACCTCACACTTCTTTCACCACGCTCTCCCCGCCCACTCTTTCTCCCTCCTCCTCTTCACACAGCACACGCCCCCCATTGGGAACCTCTTTCAAGACCACCACCAGCTTTCCAATCCCCTCAGGCCCCAGGACCACGGTTTCCACTCGGTTCCCGCCATTTGCCACTTCCTCGGTGACTCTAACCTCTCACCGAGTCACCACCCTAACCGCTGAAGCCATCACCTCCTCCCCCTCCAGTGCATGGCCCACTGGCACCTCTCGGCCTACCACGCCTGCCCCTAGCACAGGCCCACGGCCCACAGCGTCAACGTCACCACTCACCAAGACCACCAGTGCCACCGGCCCTCCCCACAGCTCCCTAAGCACTGCCAAAACTAGTCCCCATGTTAGTCATTCTTCCTCCTTGCTTCCACCATTACCAACCATAAGCCACCCTTCCTCATCTTTTACATCCCTACCAAGTGTATCCCAAATTCCTTTCACCACCTCTGTGTCTCTGCCGCATCTCCCTTTCTCCTCCACACACTTTCCTAGCGCTTCGTCGATACCTTCTGTTTCAACCTTAGCAACAAGTACTTCATCCTTTTCTTCAGGTATCCCTGCATCTTTTTCTTCCTCCACGATAGCTTCAGTTTCCACTTACCCATCACAGTCTGCCGTTCCTACCACACAGCACTCTAAACAGCCTAGCTCGGCCTACCACACACCTTCCTCTCCTGGTCAGGTGGTTGTATCCAATTCTACTTCTTCCTTTACTCATTCCCCACATTCCACAACTTCCCTTAGTTCCTCTGTATCTCCTCCTTTCACCAGCAGTCCACACTCCTCCACTCTTCCCCCAACATCCACCTTGCACTTGTCTTCCCCCACTTCCTCTGTCCCCGTCTCCAGCAGTGCCATTGGTCCCTCCACCTCCAGCACCACTCCCAGTGCCGTGCCCTCATCTCCCCTCTCCTCCCAGTCCACATCTCTGTCCACCCCTCTCACCTCACTCACTGCCACACCTGGGATTGTTTCATCCACTCTGGGAGCGACAGCCTCTCCAAGTTCTCCAGCTACAATGCTCACCACCAACCAGACCAGCACCACGGGGCTCTTGACCACCCTGGTCCTGACCAGCTCCATTACTGCACATGGGAGCTCTTCCATCCCTGTCCCAGAATCCTTCTCCACCCAAGGATCTTCCATTTCCTCTGTCGTGACATCGCTCTCCAGTCCCACTGGTAAGTTTTTCCTTTAACCCCAGCTCTCTGCAGGGCTCCACTGCCTCCATCCATGCTCTCCCAGACAACGCTCAGCTTCATAGCCTGCTGTCAGCCTGGCTCCTGTCTTACCGTACTCTGTTCATTTTCACCCTATAGCCCCTTTCTGCTCTCTGGGTTCAGCTTCGTGGTGATGAACTTCTGGACCCCTGTAGCACCCTCCACCCTGTCCCCCCTCCACTGTGCCCCCACTCCCTACTCCCCCCCGCCGTGTTCACAAGATGACTATTTCCATCACGGCTCCTTCCTTTGTACCCCTACAGCCTTCCATTTCCCCAGGCCTGCAGGCTGGAGCTAGGGCCATGCTCAGACTGGGTGCACAAAGACCAGCCCAAGTCCCTGCTGCACCCTTGGCCGGTGTGTGCACCTGCACATGCTACTCCAGGTCTCCATGCCTCAGTGTCCACAGCCGTGCCCTGAGGGGGACAGCATTCTATCTTGGAGTATCTAGGAAGGACAGCACCTGTCTGGGTGAGAGTAGCTGTCCAAGTGACACCTTCCCCACAGCTCTCTTTGGCCTTTCCTTTGCCACCAAGCCGTGCCATGTTCTAGGCCTTCTCTGACCTGCTTGTAGCTCTCTTTCTTCTCTCCTTTCCTAGGTACACCCTCACACAAACAATTCTGGCCATGATGGCGCCCAGGTGCCTGCAAAGGGGCCACTTTGCCACCTCCAAGTCTGTTGCTGCTTGTCCTCTCGACTTGTCAGGCCTGCCTCACTCCCCACATCCACATCTGCAGTCCTGCCACTCCAAGGGCGGCTCCAGTGACACTGTGCCCAGCTGCTGTCCATGACTGCCCCACTGGGCGTCCCAGAAGCAGGGCTGGCAGTCACTAGGGCTTCTCTAGTCCAATCTCCCTCGGGCCACAGGAAAGGAAATGAAAACCCATAATAGTCTGTGACTTACTGCAGGTGACACACTGGAGGCCCAAATAGGACAGAAACCACGGTGCCCATGTTCTGCTGGCAGTACCTGCTCCATCCTGCCCTCCTGCCTGCCGCCATGCGGTTCACATCCCTCAGCACATCTGTTCCATCCCCCTGCCCAAATATCCCAGTGCTCACCGCTTCACACTGAGAGTCTCGGGAGCCACAGGCTAGAACCTGTGTTCACAGCTCTCCCCCAGCCCCACCTATTCCCTGTGGCTGGCATCTGACCATCCACCTCTTGGACCCCAGGGATCTGCAGCGTGAGAGAGTATGAGAAGGAGATCACGTACCTGGGGTGTACAGCAAACGTGACAATGACCCGCTGTGAGGGCAGCTGCGCCTCCTCTGCCAGGTCAGTGTTTACTCTGGCCGTGGGTGCTTCCCCAGCCAGGTGAGTGCCTGGGCCCTGGTGGCCTCCCCAACCAGGTGAATGCCTAGGCTATGAAGGATCCCTTGTCTGGTGACCACCCATTCCAGCCACAGCAACCTCCAGGTGAGTATCTGTCCTGGTTGCAGCACCCTCCTGGGCAGGAACGCAGCTTTGTGGGGCAGCAAGTGCTCAGTGTCCTGTGGTCCGCCCAGCGGAAAGCAACTTGCAGGGCAGGACAGTGCAGGGCAGGGCACAGGCCCCAGGCTACACACCTGGTCGAGACGTGTCACCCATGAGGCCTACAATAAAACGGGTGCCCCAGTGGAGGCTCTTGTTGGGTAGGCTGCTCTCCCACCAGACAGGAGTGTCAAGGCAGCACTCAGCATCCACCCCCTCTGGAGTTGGTCGGGGACACAGCAGCCCCAGGGACGGTACTTCCTGGGAGCAGAGGCTGAATCCTACATTGGGCCCCTCCCTCTCCACCAAGTGGGCACTGGTCCAGCCCTGATGCCCCCTCCTGTGGCCCCTCTGCAGCTTCAACATCCACACCAAGCAAGTGGACATACAGTGCGGCTGCTGCCACCCGTTGAGGTCCTACGAGAAGCAGCTAGTGCTGCCCTGCCCAGATCCCAGTGCGCCCGGGGACCAGCTGGTGCTCACCGTGCTGGTCTTCAGCAGTTGTGCGTGTAGCAGCCAGGCCTGCAGGGACTAGCAGAGCCTCTCTCTGCACTCCTGGGTTCAGGAGCTGCAGCTGACTCCAAGGAACTGTCCCTGCCACCCTCTGGTTTGTCCTGCCTGCAACCCCTTTCCTGACCATTCGGATGGCCCTGGGCCATGGCTCACCCCAGAGGCGCTCCACAGACCTGCCGGAAGCAGAGCACACATCAGGGGCCCTGACCACAGGCTCTGCTGGACTGTGCGGAAGATGACCTGAGGCGCTTGCATCTGTCCACTCTCCTGACCTTCAGACGCAGCCAGCCGAGCTCTGTGGGCAGACAACCGAGAAGACCACAGAGCCGGCAGCGGGGAGGCTGGGGGCAGGGAGTGTGGGGGGGCAAGAGGCACAGGTAAGCACCAAAGACCAGAGAGGTGCTCCCCAACCAGGGAACATCAAAGAAGGCAGGGGCCAAGGCAGCAGCTCCTAGCCCCCACCCTCCCAGACTGCACCCACAGAACGGCTTCCAGCCCACCACCCACCTGCCTGCCCTAGCCTGCGCCCATCGAGTGCATTTCTCGGGAGAGCTCCTGCATCGCCAGGCACTGTGTTCTAAGGGCTGTCTGTGTAAACTAAGAAACAAACAACTAATAAAGTCAGTCAGTCATGTCCACGCGGAGAAGTTTCTTCATGAGGGCTTGCCTCCGGTCTTGCCCAAGCCCCTTCAACACTCCCAGCCCGCAGACCAGCACCTGTGGCCACCAAGCACCCAGTCTGCCCAGAGCATTCCAGGCAGCCCACCCCAGGGCCCCTCTCTCTATAGCTGTCCTCGCCTCTAACGGGGTCCAGGCCTCTGAGCCAGCCCCCTGCCTGCCTGCTCGTGGCTGGAGGCAGGGACACCTGCTGTGGCAGCGCAGCAGCTGGTGCCCAGGTCCAGGGGCTGTCAGCTGCATGCGCCTCAGAGCAGAGGCTCCAAGGGGCAAGGCCGCCCAGTACCACGGTCCTGCCAGGCACTATGGGGGGTGGCCAGACCGTGTGAAGGGTCTGCCACGAGAACATATCCCCTAGTCAACACTGCAGCATTCGACCAGTCAGTGCTCGCTTGGTCAAGCACAAGCCACGCTGCCTTAGAACGCACCTTGGTTTCGTGACCCCTGACCTTGAGTGGCACTGAGCACTTAAAGCTGGGCTGGCCGTCTCGTGTCATCACAGTTGCACCACTGGCACACCCAGGGATCTCGCATTTACATTGCTGTTTCTTCCCCAAAGACCACACATGTGTCTGGGTCATGGTTCTAGCATTTATTTTTCTCTTCAGAGGAAACATACTGCAGACATCAAGTATTTGCAACACGAAGGCAGAGCTGGACATGGAAGAGTGGCACTCACCTGGCTGGCCAGCACTCCCCTGGAGGGAGTTAACCCGTCGGAGTGTCAGGGCAGAACGGCCACCCATTGCAGCATTGCCACGGGACACAGGGCGAGCATGGGGCCTAGTCGCTCCGGCGCCATCACCGAGCCATACGTTGAGCCCAGCACAGACTACAAGGCGGTGCTGACTCGCACAGGTGGGACGTGCTTCCCAAAGGCTTCTAGACAGCCTGGCAAGACCAGGGCCCACAGCGGACCGCAAGCTTCTGCCGAGTGCCTAGGTCTCCCACAATTCCCTATGACATCACAGCCAGCACACAGATGGCACAGATGAGACTCAGCCCCAGTGAGGGGCTGTCCACTGTGGGTCTGCACGTGTACCCTCAGTAACCTGGGCAACAGGACAAGCGCTCCAAAGCACCAGCAGTAGGTGGTGGCAGAGGCCCCACTCAGTTGGCATCTCCTCCATGTGGCAAGACGACAGAGTGCTCTTCAAGACACACCTGCCACCCACTTCCTCGCCGCTGAGCCCCTCCTGGAGTGTCCTCTCAGTGCGGTGTTGGACGCCACACTGAGCCCCTCCTGGAGAGTCCTCTCAGCGCGGTGTTGGACGCCACACTAAGCACCTCCGGGAGGGGCCCCTCAGCACGGTATCGGACACCACGATTAGCACCCTTAGCCTCTAAACCCTGCTCCCCACCGCCCCCCCATCTTGGTGTCACTGAGGCGTCAGCCTTGGCGACCTGTGCCAGAGACCGCGTGTTGAGGGCTGGGCTTCAGCAGGCTCACATGCAGTGACAGTGCCCGTGCTTCCTCAGCACGTCCCTGTCTCTTGGGCCGTCCACTGGCTACGGTCCGTGTAGGTCCCATGCCCAGGATGCCTGCCATGTGTGCCCCCCACCCGTACAGCTGGGCCACAAGGCCCAGCAGGGGCAGGCCTGCAGCACTGCCAACTGACAGGACAGTTGCTCCAAGGGAAAACCAGCCTCTGCCGACCTCGGAGAGATGCAGGATTCCTTTGATAGCCTTGCTCCGCCACCCTCGTGGGACTCCCATCACACACGGCTGCCGCCAAGCAAATATCAACAGCAAAGAAGACGTGACTTCAGGACACACACGAGGCCTCTCCCCTAGCCTGTGAGTTCACGGACTCAACGAGCAGTCAGAACAACACAACACACAGCCCTTTCAGAACAGTGGTATTAGGAAGAGGAAACCACAGGAGTAAATCTAGCCGGGATAAACATTTTTGCTAACAGAGTCATTAAAAACACAAACGTTTCTGATTTAGAGATTTTAAAACTTGCCCCAGAGAAACTGCCCCATGGGTGCTGGCTGCCACAGAACATTGTAGGCAGCTGCTCCCACTCAAGGTCAAGGACCATGCCTAGCCACACGGTGCTCTCCACACCTCGGCACGCCCAGCCCGTGGTCTCTCAGCCACCCAAACAGCTACAGCCTGACTGAGGCTCCGGCTCCCCACCCACAAACGCGCTGTTCCTCCAGGTCCAGAGCTGATGGTCACCACAGAGCAGGGCAGCTCTATAAAACTGCAAGAAAATTCCAGTTCTAGTCACATGTCTGATTCCCTTTAATATGCAGACTTAGCCAGGGACGTGTCCTGAGTTTCTGCAGAAGTGGACCCAGGACACACGGCTGCCCTGCGTGTGGCACTGCGGTTGGGCCACTCTTCCCAGATGCACACCTGTCCTTCTGTCCACGGCCCCCGGGACAGGGCTGGAGAGGGCAGGAGGTGCCCAGACCGGGACGCTGGTTTTTAGGGTGGTGATGGAGATGACGGTCAGGATGGGGACGCACAGGGACAAGCCAGCCCACGCCCGGGGCCTAGAACTGCTCTGACAGCAGCCCGCACAGTCGCTGGGAGACAGTGTCTTTGCTGGTCCGCACGGTGAGCCGGTACATCTGGAAAAGAGGGCACGGTAGGTCAGGCATGGCTTTGTGAGAGCCCCAGAGGGCAGCGCTGGCTCCCCCGAAGCCTTGTGCAGCCCCCCTCAGAGGAGGCCCTCCTCACAGGGGCCTGAGCATCTAACGTGCTGTCGGTAGCTGAAGGAAAATTATCCAACACTACCCAAGGCCACAGGAGGCGGGGCGACGGTGCCCACGCTGTTGGGGTGGGGCGGTGGGCAGCCCAGGAGGATGCCTGGCCAGGAGGATGGCCGGCAGCCTTGCACAGTGGGCTGCCCACGGCTGGGATCACCCAAGGGAGGAAAACTGACACCCACAAGACTTGTCCAGAGATGGCCATAAACCACAGGAGGACTGAACAGCCCATGGCACTGAGGAGCAGGGAGGGGATGTCATAAGTAAGCACAACACTGAGCAAAGCATGCCGGTCACAAATGCCAGCACACGGAGCACAGTCACGTGACATCTGAGCAAGTGGCACCGGCAGTCACTGCCCAGGGCACAGGGACAGGGTGCTCTGTGCACAGCTGGGGTGGGGCCCCACGGCACACACAGTGACAGAGCGCATCCCACGGCACACTGAGCCCTTGTGCCTCCCTGTGCATCACCCACACCAAGACGGGCCCCGGTGTGCGCTCAGAAGCGCCTCTCGCAGCCTGACCTGGGCTTGCAGGTTGGGCTCCAGGCGCAGCAAGCATCCAATCTGGGTGGTTTTGGTGTGGATAATACCAGCACCCACAAAATTTGCAGGATTAGGATCAACTTCTTCGAGGAGTGCAGAACCAAACCCGATAATCTGCCCAGAAGAAATAAGGAAACCGGGACCTGAGTACCAGAGCAGCAGATGGTGGAGACCCAGAACCATTCTAAGGTAAGGACAGAGCTGTCTCTGCAAAGGCCCGGAACCAGCACTCGCCTTGGCTTTGGTGATCTCCGTGTCCATCGGGTGCTTGGCTTTGAAGATGTTCTGCACTTCTTGCTGCGGACTGTGTAGAACAGCACCGAGCGTGAGCATGAGCAGGGCCACGTCCTGTCCCCCGCCCCTCCAGCGACAGTGAGCGTGAGCAGGGCCACGTCCTGTCCCCCGCCCCTCCAGCGACCGTGAGCGTGAGCAGGGCCACGTCCTGTCCCCCAGCCCCTCCAGCGACAGTGAGCGTGAGCAGGGCCACGTCCTGTCCCCCGCCCCTCCAGCGACAGTGAGCGTGAGCAGGGCCACGTCCTGTCCCCCGCCCCTCCAGCGACAGTGAGCGTGAGCAGGGCCACGTCCTGTCCCCCGCCCCTCCAGCGACAGTGAGCGTGAGCAGGGCCACGTCCTGTCCCCCAGCCCCTCCAGCGACGGTGAGCGTGAGCAGGGCCACGTCCTGTCCCCCGCCCCTCCAGCGACGGTGAGCGTGAGCAGGGCCACGTCCTGTCCCCCGCCCCTCCAGCGACGGTGAGCGTGAGCAGGGCCACGTCCTGTCCCCCGCCCCTCCAGCGACGGTGAGCGTGAGCAGGGCCACGTCCTGTCCCCCAGCCCCTCCAGCGACGGTGAGCGTGATCAGGGCCACGTCCTGTCCCCCGCCCCTCCAGCGACGGTGAGCGTGAGCAGGGCCACGTCCTGTCCCCTGCCCCTCCTGGGACAGTGAGTGTGAGCAGGGCCACGTCCTGTCCCCTGCCCCTCCAGCGACAGTGAGCGTGATCAGGGCCACATCCTGTCCCCCAGCCCTGCCCACCAGGCATGCCAGGCCTCTCACTTGCTCAGCTGCTTCCAGCGCTGGAAGAAATCCTGAGACGCCATCTCCGTGGGCTGGAAAAACTTGTTGAGTGTGATGGGCAGCTTTACAGACACGTTCTGGAAGGTTCCCCCGTACCTAAATACAAAGTTAGGAAATCTGGAACTCAAACAGCCAAGCTCCAAGCTGGCAAAGCGACACAGAACAGGACAGGGTGCACGCAGGTACACACATCCCACTGACTTGGGGCTCGGGGGCTATCCTGGAAACAAAGGCTGACCAGGTGTATGGGGGAGTCATGGGCGTGAGCGTGCCCACTGCTCACGGCTCCAGGTCGGTATCACCAAGGACCAGGTGCACACCAGGCCCGAGCCCGTTCAAGTGACTGCCAGCCGAGGTGACTGCCAGCCCAGGTGACTGCCAGCCCACGCGTGCACATGCCTCTGGTGGTCACTCCTTCAGAGCCTTCACCGCCACCTCACTCCCCATTAACCCAGATCCTAAAACTCCAAATCATTTAAGTTGGGTTTTTTTTCCCCATGAAAAGACTGAAAAAAATTAGAGTCTACCCACAGAACAAACAAGAATTTGTGGGTCTATTTTCCCAAACTCAGCAAGGTACACAACCTGGAGTTCCCCGCTATTTTCAATGTCTGTGTCCTGGTCATACAGCCCCCAGGCAGGGCAGACGGAGAATCGCTCTCAAACCCCAGGAGCTGGACATGCGAGCAGTGGCAGAGACCTGGAGGACAAGCTGAGGGCCCATCGTGTCCCATGGTGCCCCACCCCCACCGCCGACCACCCTCCTCGCCTGCACCTGAGACACCAGGAGCTGGGCAAGAAGCAGAAAGTTCCAACACTCTGGTGACAGCTCCTCACCTGAACTGAATGTTGAGGACCGGCGCCTCGGAGAAGTCAGAGAGGCACTCTATGTTGACCACCTGCTGCACCTGCGCACCCCCGTCCACGGTTGGGTCCACGGGCTTGGTCTGAAGGTTCAGATGTAGGTGCGCGTTAAGGAATTCAGGCCCCAGAGAAGTGTGGGCCCATGCCCAATGCCACACCAACAGCAGAGGGCAGCTGGCAGTGACCCAGGAGATGCTGACTCTCCACAGGATCAGTCACGCCTCCAAGAAGAGCACGCAAGCCTCCACACCAAGGGGACCTCACAGACCAGGAGTTGGAGCCAACTCAGTGACAGCTAACAACATTCCTAAATTAACTGTTCATTTTTCTAAAGTCACTTCAATTACGTATTGGTACTGAGGTACAGATAGCTGTTGTTAGCAGACAGCAGCCTGAGGTATCACAGGGAGAGAACCTAAAGTGAAGAATTCTAGGAACAGGCCTCTGAGTCATGCGTGAGTCACAGAGAATTCACCACCGTTCCACTAGGCTTGTTTTCATGCTGGCGCCAGAAGGGCTTCTCTATGACCCTTCGTGGAGAACAGTCTAAGTGACCAATGCCAGCCCCCTGCCCTGTGCCCATGCCAACAGCTGCTGAGCTCTGCTGTCTCCGCAGAGCCCAGAGACTCCCAAGAATGGGGGCTCTGTAGGAGTCAGGGTTTCCGCTCCTGATCTCAGACAAGACTTTCAGTATAGTCAGTCCTACACATGTGTGTTTTACATGAGTGTTCTGAAACACTTAGCTTTAATGGTCTAAGAGTTTAAAACGTCCTCATCTCAAAAGAGGAAATGGGTCTGGCCGCTTGGAAAGGCGGTTACAGTCACACACGTCTTTTCCACAACCAAGGGCTTGAAGGAAGATGTAGCAGGCTTCCCTTGCCACACTGGGGCTCTTTTTCACCCTAATTTTATTGGGTGGACCTATCCTTAGAGAAGAGTCCTTGGGTGGCGCAAACAGTTAAGCGCTTGGCTGCTGATCAAAAGACTGGCGGCTCAAGTTCACCCAGAAGGGCCTCGGAAAAATCGCCTGACGATCCACGTCTGAAAAACCAGCCACTGAAAACCCCACAGGGCACAGTTCTGCTCTGACACACGCAGATGGAGTCACCACAAGCCAGAGTCAACTCAAGGGCACCTGGATGCTGGATCCTCTAAGAGGTATCTGGATAACCAAAATGGTATCAGTTTCTCCTTTCTTTAGCTGGAAAATGTTCTGACAACATTTTAATATTCATGAAATGACAAGAACTTGGTCTGAATAAAGAGCCCCAGAAGCACAAGGCAAACCCCAGTCTGCCCCCATCGGCAAGGCCCTCCACCCCATGCACCTGATGTGCACATAGAAAAGGGAACCAGAGCTCAGAGCGAAGGGAGATAACCTCAAAGGAGAATGAAATGAGCTGAACAAAGTGACGCAAACTAGCCCGCCACTAGGGAAGCACCGTGGGTGTGGACAGGACGTACCACCACCTCATCCACTGTCGCTCATCCAGACTTGGAAGGCTGACCTCACTACAGACGGACGAGGGCCTGGCGTCACCGCAGCACCAAGAAACTCCATGCTATGCAGACCGAGAACACGGCTTCAAAAGCCTCCTCTGGACCCCAAGCTTCTGTCTAGTTGTGGGCACGAGGGAAATGGAAAGGATATTGGACTGGAGGCCATCTGAACAGATCAGCGTTGGAGTAAAATTTAAGAACTGTGTGGAGGTCTTGTTACCATAAAATATAAACATCCGACCTAGAGGGAAACAATAAGAAACAGTTTATTTCATACACACCATTTCCCACTTGACCTAAACACCAACAGTGGAAAACTCAAGAGCCCCCCAGCCCTCATGGAATTTAAACGGTTGTAATCTACAGCTCTCGTTAAAATTAACAACCAACTTGTCTAGCTTTGCAGATAGCACGCCTAAGTTGGACGATCACCCACCCTTCTACCTCAGAGGTAGCTGCTGCCCCCCCTACTCTTTACACTGTGGGCTTGCACACACCCACCTACATGCATGCATGTGGTGTACACAAGGGTGCACAGGTGCACTCATACATCTAGGCAGGAATAAGCACCTGGAGCTCCACACTGCGCTGCTTCCCCATGTCTACTCGGCACCCCAGGGTCCTCCCAATCCCACTCGTCACACAGGGGACCGCAGTCCACTCCGGAACCCCTGCCCACTGCAAGCACGCCCCTCACTCGGCACCAGCGTACACGCAGGGCGCCTGGCTTCCCCACGCTCACACGACGCTGAACCATCAAACAAACCCTTGACTTCAGAGTAGAGGGTGAGCCTCACATTCCGAAAAGGACGAGCAGCTTGGCATCCCCTCTCCCACAATTCCAAACTAAACCAAAGCGCAGCGTTTTGCCACCAGGACCCAGGGTTCTGGAACTTGGCCCAATCAGGAACAAACACCGCAAGTGTGTTTTCACAGTAGGATTTCTGGGGAGACAGACTCTGCGAGCTCGCACATCATTGCTCGCAGAGCCTGGGGCAGATGGACCACGCTCTGCTTTCCCTCACTCCCTGTGCCCCTCCCAACCCCGACAGGGCAGGCTGGGCAGCCAAGCAGGTACCATTTCATTAAGGAGTTAACACGTACCTAAATTCTGCCGGAATTCCGATTTAAGTCCTATTTGAAGCAGCTGGTTCTCAAATAGCACACCGTTATTTTTACAGACGAACCTAGGAGACAGGAGACAGCATGTGTTACTTGAAGTCACCCCCTGAAAACACAAGGATCAGCCAGAAAGGGGCTTAGCTGAGGCCAGAGAAGCCTGTTGGGGGCACAAGGGGAGGTACAGCAGAGAAGCGTTCCTGAGGCATCCGTGGTGCGCCCGCACTGGGGATGGGAACTGATGGAGAGCAGCGGGTGGACCGGGACTGTGAACCTCAGGCCCCTCTTGGACCCTGGACAGGTGTGTGAGGCCTGCATGTGCTCCAGTGGGACACTCTGGGCCCGTCCTGGGCTGTCCCTCAGCACCCGCCTGCTCTGGGCTCACGTGGACACACACGCACAAGGCTGCCTCTATGCCTGCTGGTCCCCATGCCGTGTGTGGTCCTGCTGGGGCGCTGGGCACCCTGACCCTCCTCAGGGTGGGCTTGGGGTTGGGAGGTGGGGGAGCCAGGGCAGTGTGTGGAGGACACAGTGATAGCGATACGCGGCCCGGCTGCTCTGCGTGGCACCGAGGAGCACCAGGATGCACGCCTGAGGCAGGCTGCCCCACCCTGAGACTGCAAGTCAAGGGTGCTGCCTCGGTCCTCCGACTTTGCTGTCACGCTGCTCGAGGGCCCGCCCTGACAGATGCGAGTGGTGCTTACTTGCATATAAGTTCATCGGCATCGTGCACAGTTTCAGCGGGCTCCTCAGAAACTACCTCAGTGGAAGCCAGGTCAGGGCTAATTCAAGCAGCACAGAAAGAAGACAGAGGGAGCAGCAACAGAGACGCAAGAGGAACAGTTAGTACAGAGAGGACAGCTTTGCTCACGTTCACCTCGGCGTCCGGCTCACTGCTCACTCCATGTGGACACAGACCTCAGCGGGCCCACACATGGAGGGCCCACACATGAGGGGCCCACACATGGAGGGCCCACCCATGGGGGACTGCAAGCACAGCTGCAGCAGCCTGGCACATGCGGGGCAGTGGCCGTCATGTGAGCGCACGCCCTGCCAGGCCACGGCCGGTTCACTCCACGTCCTCCGACAACACTCGACAGCTCGCCATCCTCTCAGCTATGGTTAATGCTTTTCACAGTAAAACACTAAGCCTCTAGTGCAAACACTGCTTTTCCAGAACATTCCAGGACAGAACATGTGCAGCCACTGCCTTGGCATTCGCCACAACAGCCACGGCCCAGGAAGGACGGGTAGCACGAGAGGCCCAGGCTGTACGCTGAGCAATGCCACGGCCCCCAGCACCGCCAACGTTCGATCCAGCCTCTGCAGCAGCAGCCAGCACGCTGTACAGGGCAAGGCTGTGGGTGCCCACAGGTTCTGGCTCAGCCCCTGAGGCTGACATTTACGGACAGGGTGGGGGAGGGCACTGGTTTTCCATCTGCTCAGGGACAGGAGCAGCCCCACATCCACATGACGCTGGGTCATCCCACAGAGCAAATGGAACCAGGTTAGAGGTCCCGTGGAGCACACAGACCTCCCTATGCCACAGGCTGCATGGCAGCAGGTGACCTGCGTGTGAAGAAAGTGCCTATGGCCTTCCACCTTCTGTAAACACACACGGAATGCCCCAGCTGCCAAATGGACACTGCACTAACCAGCTCCAGCCCACCTGCCGGAAGCTTCACAACACAGGACAAGAGCTACCTGGAGACGCTGCCCAGCACAGGGAGCAAGCAAGGAGCATGCCAGCTTCAGACGGTCTCATGGAGGGGCAGGTGCTGGACCGTGCGCCCAGAAGGGAAGGTGCCTCCGCGGGCCTCACCACTGCAGCAGCCTCCCCTGCTCACTGTCCTACCTCTGTGTGGCCCTGCTCAGCCAGGCTGCAGCTCCCACAGACACCAAGAGCTGCCAGCATCACCTGCTGCACCTGCATCACCTGGGAAGCCTTGGAAACACCCTGAGCCCAGCCAGACCAAGGCCTCAGAGGCCTACCTGGAGCTATGCATCCGAGGGTGTCAAGCTCCCAGGGGCTGGACCCGGCCAACTCTGACTCAAGCCCTCCTGTGATGCACAGCTGCTCCAACCCAGGGGCCTGACTGGATCCCTGCAGTCCTTTCAAGTCCCCACTCAGCAGCTTAAGGCCAGTGAGACACCTGTATTCAGCCACAGAGAACTGACACCAATCCAAACTGCCTTTCGAATTCAGTTTTCTCTAAGTAACGAGGTAAGAATTTCTGTGTAATGTGAATACAAACAGGAAAAATTCAAAACCACAAGAATGCTATAATCTCAAAAACAAAATGGAGACAAAAGATCATTTCCTAAAGACTTTATAGTCTCAATTTGGGCCAAAACCTTGCACATACTCCCCGCCAAGGGGCCTGGAGGAGGGCCCACAGGACGTGAATAAGCAGACCAGATGGGGATGGACAGCAAGCAGGAGGGTACAAGACCAACGTGACGAAATGAAGTGAGAAAGAATAGCGCTGGGAGGACAGCTGACGCCTCGGTTTCACTTGGGGGAGGGGCAGAGGGGCAGGAGACAGCACGCGGGCAGAGAACGGAGGCCTAGTGGCCTGGGCTGGCGGTGAAGCAACAGGAGCACAATTCCCTTAAGAAAGGACAGTGCCCAGAGGGTGCAGTCACAGAGGGAGAGCAGCCTGACTAGGGGAGGGCAAGGGGCTGACGAAATCCCGCTACAGATAGTATCACACGCTCCAAGAAAACCAGTTGACACAACACGACAGAACATCACTACAAACAGACCAACCAACATCCACCTGCTGGCTTCTCTGACCTCGTTTTCCTTCTTGAGAAATCATCTTTATCTAATGGAAACCAACAGTCTACAAAGGTAGGGGCAGGAGCAGAAGATCACAGAGCAAAATGTGAGAGAGAGGCGGCCCTCCCGCCTGACAAAGCTGACCCGACTACCTGGCGAAGTTATCTTCGGAGCCGGGAGCCAGAGGTGCGACCGCCGAAGCCGAGTCCGAGAACACGTCCACGAGTAGCCCACCACCGCCGGAGGAGGGTGGGGGGCCTGCGGGAGTAGGGGGCACTGCCCCGAGACCCAGGAGGTCTGCCGACGGCGATGGAGTAGACTGGAAAAGAAGGAAGGAGAGCATTAGCACCGAACCTCCCTGGCATGAGCTGACTCCAAACACACTCCAGCACACACGCGGGCCCCCGGACACGTCCCATGGCCCCCACGGCCATCTCCCTCATGACAGCTGCCTCAAGGTTTTAGATGTCCTGATCAGCCAGGGTGAATGGGCATTTCCTAGAAAACTATTTCTCAGAATCGCACCTCAGAGTCAAGCCTAAACTAAAGCTTAAACCATAAGTCACAATTTCACACAACTCAAAAAACAGCCGATATTTTTTTCACAAATGTTATTTGAATGAAAAATACAGTTCTGAAAAACCCTTTGCCCTGAAAGAAATAAAAAAGAAACATATGTTTAAAAAATAAGACTGTGCACTCCACTGTCCGCTGTCCGAGATTAAGCTTTTAGAAAGGTGAAAAGTAAGAAAGCAACTATTAAGTGTACCCTTATTTAATCGTTAGGGTTTATTTAGCCATACAGAAAAAGCAAATGGAAAGTCTGCAGACCAGACTTTTAAAAAAAGAATAATAGATGCTTTTAGATTTTGGGCCTAAGACACAAAAAAAGCCACAATGAAATCCACGACCGAACCTCATGACGAGGCACGAAACACTGGTAGCTCACCCATCTCCTGCTCACTCTTCAAACAGAGCTACCTTCCTCCCCGCTCCTGGCCACACGCTCACTAGGTGCCCCGAGCTCCGCTCTGCCCACTCGCCAGGCGCCAGCCACTGCCACACCCACACTGTCAATGCGGAGGCACCGTGTGTGGGGTCTGGACTATCGCCAAGGTTATGGAGCGCACCCCCTTGTGGTCGCCGTCCCTCTGTATCACGAGTTGGAACACACTTTCGTCTTCTCCCCACCACGAGCTGCCACAGGCCACTCTTCAGGGGCGACACCTCCTAGCCCACCAATACCTCCCTGGAGCCCAGATGGCACAGCTTGCTCGTCCTCTCTGACAGCAATGGCATGGTAATCAAACACGAGAACCAACCTGTGTGACTGTTCAAGTGCAACAAATGGACTCCTCCACTCGCCCCAAGAACAAGCAAATGACAGCCTCACAGGGACGGTTTCCTTGGACCCATGGAACAGACAACTTCTCAGGGTGTTTTCCTCAAGAGCCACAGGACAGCCTCGTGGGGGGGTGTTTTCCTCAGAGCCGTGGGACAGCCTCTCAGAGCATTTTCCTCAGAGCCATGGGCAGTCTCTTGGGACAACAGGGCACTTCTCCAAGCAGCTGAAACCATATTCCCAATAAACTCAAAGGGCTCTGATGGCCCATGCACCTGAGGGGCTCTTCCCAGACACTGTGTCCACCAGATCCAAGTTCTGCAAAGGAGAAGAGTCTTCCACCTGAAGTGAGAAGGTGTACTGAGTCAGCCTTCTGGAAGGGCCCTGCCCTCCCCACACCAAGAACGGGAGGTTTCTCAAAATGCAAACTCTTGTCAAAGCTCCACCTTAGCCTCACGGGCCTTCTCAGAGCAAGCCGCTCTACGTGCGCTGGAGGTCAGGGACGGTGCATTTGCTGTCTGCCAAGTGCCTGAGCGAGCCCCAAAACCAGGGCCGCAGTTCACCTGGAGTCATGTGACCCTCAGGTGCACTGCATTCTGACCGTGCTCCTCACTCTTCAGGGTCAACTCAGAAAGGAAAACCAGTCACACACAAATACAGAGGCAATAACACTTTCCAAGTAGATGCTGAGGCACACTGGCCTGAACATCAAGCTTGCTCCTTTTAAAGAGCTCCGAAAGAGGACGGAGAGGGCCCAAGGTCCCTCTGCGGCAGAGACGAGCAGGTCACGGCTTTCTCTGAAGGTTAACCCATGGCTGTTACTGACACCAGCAACCAGGAGCCCAGCATGCATGATGCCCTTGTCACCTTGCAGTGAGTGTCTTCCTTCCAAAGCTGCGCCACCTCGTGGGATCATATGGTGCAGCACACGGGCAGGTTTAAGACAAATCACCCCACTCCATCCACCCAGAAGACTACCTCTCTGCTGCTCCAATCTACCAGCACAATCTCATCTCTGGAGCTAGAATGGCCTTC
Source organism: Loxodonta africana (assembly GCF_030014295.1). Taxonomy (NCBI): domain Eukaryota; kingdom Metazoa; phylum Chordata; class Mammalia; order Proboscidea; family Elephantidae; genus Loxodonta; species Loxodonta africana. The sequence goes on along the minus strand of NC_087348.1, from coordinate 1,033,303 downwards.
CAGGACACAGTGACGCTGAGAGATGGTGAGAGGGGTCTGCTGGATGCCTGCCCTGTAAGGCCATGCCCAGTGTCCTGACCCTTCAGCTCCAGTTCAGAGGTGCGGCACGGGACCCATAGAGCAAGGTCAAAAGCACTGGCAGCGTTTGAAAAGCAACCCCATTTAAGAGGGCTCAGCAGGGAACAGACCACCTGGAGAGAAGTACAGCCATCACCTACCTGAGTCAACACATCAGGAAGTGCAGCCATCATCTATCTACCCAAGTCAACACACCAGGAAGGGAAGTCTCATCTATCTACCTGAGTCAGCACACCAGGAAGTGCAGCCATCACCTACCTGAGTCAACACACCAGGAAGTACAGCCATCACCTACCTGAGTCAACACACCAGGAAGTACAGCCATCATCTACCTCAGTCAACACACCAGGAAGTGCAGCCATCATCTGCCTACCCGAGTCAACACACCAGGAAGTGCAGCCATCACCTACCTGAGTCAACACACCAGGAAGTACAGCCATCATCTACCTGAGTCAACACACCAGCAAGTACAGCCATCATCCACCTACCCGAGTCAACACACCAGGAAGTGCAGCCATCACCTACCCGAGTCAACACATCAGGAAGTGCAGCCATCACCTATCTGAGTCAACACATCAGGAAGTGCAGCCATCATCTATCTACCTGAGTCAACACACCAGGAAGCACAGTCATCAAATATCAGAGAAAACGCACCACAAAGTATAGTGCCAGCAGCCGCTGGGGAGGCTCCAGAGGTTCAAGCATGGCGTCAGGACTGAAAGAGTCCCTGGGGAGAAGGCCTGAGGCTCAGATGAAGGCAGTGAGCGGACACCACATCAGGGGAAGGGTAGAACGGGATGTCTGTTGAGAGGCTAGCTGCTGAGGAGTGTCAGGGCCCGCACAGCAAGCACCCAGCTGGGCCAGGCTGCCAAGGCCATCTTCCTGTACACAGGCCACAGCACTCCAGCCTCATTCTGGCCACGCACCCAGGTACCAGTGGACAGCCTTATTCCTCTCCCTGAACTAGCGTCCTGGAAAGAAAACCCTCCCCACAGCACTCCTCTCACTGGAAAAACAGAAAATGTGCACAGCAAAGCCACAGAGCACCCTCACAATCTTGTCAGGGCTGCAGGGTCACCAGCAACACCAGGGTTACCTGGGCTCGGCAGGGTGGCAGGACCCTGCTCTCGAGGAGTTCATGCTCTAGTGGGAGAAAGAAAGCAGATAAACACGACTTTCAACATGTACCAGGGGCTACACTTTCATTATGTGTGCATTCTCACCACCTCACACCAACAAAGAATCTGCTACAATTCACCACAGAGAGCTTTGGGGGCGAGTGGGCAGGCAGAATGCCCCAACTCAGCGTGGGGCAGCCACCCAGGGCTCTCCTGCAAGAGGGTGAGTAGCTACTCTCTCCAATCCCAAGTCAGGACGTGCAGCCCTGGGAAGAGAGTCTTAACATGAGCTGGGGGCCAACCGCATCCTCAAGGGGGCTCACTGCTGGGAAGTGGGAGTACAGACTGCAAGCTGCCACCAAAGGCCCCAGGTATACACAATCCACCGAGGACGACGCACCCCCGCACAGGCTGTGCTCGGTTGGCCCTGTGTCTCAGGCCGGGAGTGGAGCAGTGCCGTGCGGCAATGTGGCCATGGGGACCCACCGCAGTGCTGGCGCTGGCAGGGGCGGGCTCGGCACCCCCGTTCACATCGGTGCTCCGCTCCCGCTTGGTCTCCTCCAGGTCTGTCACTGTGCCTGGGCCCTTCTTCTTCTTGAGCTTCGCCAGGATGGAGGACTCGCGCTCTGGGAACGGAGGCATCTCTTCCAGGACAGTGGCCTGAGCAGGAAGCAGGAAAGGCTCAGCTCTACTCAACACCCAGACAAGTGACAATGCCAAGGGGGCAGGGGGCAGGGGGCAGGGGATGGGGCGAGAGGGCCACGGTCCCCGCACAGGTCTCCCTACCAAGATGTCAGTGCTGGCAATGGTGCTGAGCCGCAGGTACTCCACGGCACGCTGCTGCAGCTCCACGTCAGCATTCTTGAGTTGGCTATCACTGCGCAGTACGTCCTGGATAGTGGCCTTCACCTCTGGGAACAGGTTGACGAACTTGATGTAGGTGGACAGGAGAAGTGCCCTGGTGGGGACGCTGCACAGATGGAACTTGGAGTGGAGCAGGCTGAACTGGATCAGGGGGCTGTGGGGTGGAGACAGGCAGGTGGTCGGCAGCAGCCCTCCACTGGCACCCCTTACCTCTACAGCCCCGCACATCCGTATGCCCAGCTCCCTGCCCTCCTCCACTCTCCGCTCCCAAAAGCACCCAAGCCTCCACTGTAAGGAGGCAGGGAGTAGAAGGCACAAGCTCGGGGCCACCACCACGCCTGAACCAGGGCTACTCCTGTAAGGAGGAAGGGTGTGTGTCAGGTGAGGCTCTCACATGGCACTGCAAACCCTGCCTTGTTACCTACGACCACTCCTCTACATTTTCACTCAGAATCCTCACTTTGTGTGTTGATTAAAAGAAATAAAAACATGAAACTGCGTTTAGCTTAATCAACAAAGAGTGCCCTGAGCATCAAGCTCTTTTAAGAACTAACTATACTAGATCAAATTGACAACAGCAACTCAAAAGATCAGAGAAGAATGAGCAGTGAGTTTATGTTAATGGGGAAGAACAACTCAGAAAAAGAAGGTGAGAATGGCTGCACAAATTGAAGAATGTAATCGACGTCACTAAACTGTACATGTAGAAACTCCTGAACTGCCGTATATTCTGCTGTGTATGTTCTCAGTGACATGGACAAAAAATAAATTAAAAAAAAAGATGTATCTCAGGTTGGCGGGGTTCTGCTCTCCTTCCCAACAGAGCCAAATTCCTACCTCCCAGCAGTCTGACAACCCCATGAGGACACTGCCCACCTCCACTGGGACCTTCAGCACAGGCTCGGGGCTGGGGCGTAGTGATGTGATTGGAATGCAAACTCCGACACCAGTTTCCACAAGGGTTCTTACCTGGATCTTGGGTCCCCAGCTATCAAGTTTCCGAACTCCCCTAAGATGTAGCCGCCCACTTTCACCAGATTTTCATGGCACGCTGGTGCTTGGAGAGCCTGCAAAGCCACAAGGGAGGCAGAGAGCTGGCCCACAAGCTTCAGAACCAGGGGACCTGGGCACCTGCTTCTAAGGAATGTGGCTGAATTGTCATTACGGGCCCAAGAAAAGGGTCAGACCACTTTCTTCTGGAGTTTACTTTGTACGTCAGCGCCACCCTTCCCCCCAGAACTTCCTGCACGCCCCGACTCCAGGCGGCCCCTTCTCTCCTCAGCACACATGTCAAGAGACATGAGGCCTCCAGGTGGCAACTGGTCAATTCCAGCCCTGGCATAGGACAGCCTGAGAGTGGATGTTAGGAACAAGGCTAACATCCCAGGTGGGGCAGGTAGGCGTCACATCCTCACGGGCACCCAGGGCCCAATGGCCGCTCCTTCTTCCGCCAACAGGATGGCCCTGACCGTGTACCCACACAGTGTCAAGCCAAGGCGAGAAGCCCAGGCAGCTCCCTGGGGTAGTATCTCACTCGTGGCCTGTGGCTCGGAAATTAGGAAGAGAAGGAGCTCAGAGAATGAGACATGGGGGGCACTGGTAATCCCCACTGCAGAACCCCTTATCCAGCAGAGTGGCCCCCCAGTGGCCCAGCCCACAGCCTCTGCTCTCATCAGCACCCTGTGCCGGCACAGCCCGCCCTCCGAGGCGCCCACCTCAAACACGGTCTTGGCAGCATAGCCCTGCACATCGTCCCTGTTGATGACAATCTGGATGACGCGGTACCACACCTCCTCGCTGACATAATCGCCCGCGATACGGATGAGGTTCAAGATGGTGTCCACGTACCACGTGTAGTCCACGGCGTACTTCTCTGCCAGGATGGCCACCTTGAGCACCTGCAGACAGGTCCTCGTTAGCGCGTCACCCACGCACTACACAGCTCTCCAGATCCCTGAAGGGCCCGCAACGCAGGAGTCTCAGGACTCACGACTAACGGAAGACAGTCAAGCAGAGCCAGACACACAGACAATAAGTCAGTCCAGGGGACGATGGGGAAGGCTGCACAGACCCATGAGAGAGCAGGGGCGCTCCCGGCCCTCCCTTGTACCTGGGCAGGGCGTTGCCTCCTCAGCTGCACTGCCACAGACCATGTGGGTACCACCCAGCAATGGCCGCCGCCCACCATCCACCTTGGCTTCAGCTGAGTACCTGCGCTCCCAGGCCTTTCTTTCTCACTGTCTCCTCAGTGCCCCTCCCAACGTGGGCACCCCTGGGCCCCACACACCCCTCTGCTCTGCCCATGGGACATGCCATCTACTCGCTTCCACGTGCCCTGGCGTTCCAGCCCAGAGGGCTCCCCACATGCCGGACACCCGTTCCTGTGCTGAGGAGAGCAGCTATCAGCCACTCCCCACCCCCCGACACGCTCCCACCCTCACACAGGCACCCTGCCCAGCTCACTGGTGCCCCCTCCCGGTGCCCTCCAGGCCAGTACGCCCAGCTCCGCTCAAGCCCACACCCTCTGTCCATCAGTCTGCCTGCCGTCAGCCCCCAAATCTACCCTCCACGATGCCACAGCAACACCGCAAAACATGTCTCCTCACCACCCTCAGCGCCCACAGTTGCATGCCTGAACCTTTCATGGCACGCTGCCCAGTTCCCACTGCTGCCTCCCCGCACCCCTGCTGGCCCATCTCCCAGCGCTGCCCAGCTGCTGGGGGCCTCAACACTCTGCCCCTCCTGGTCTCGCCTCGTGCTGGGGCCCCTCCCTGCCTTCCTGGCAGCAACCTCCATTGTCCCCTCTTGGCAAGTCTCCTGGCTCCAGCCAAAGCCTCCCTGGCTCCCGTGGGATGAGACGCCCTGTGAGACTCCAGAGCTCCCTGCACAGGGCTGCCTCCTCCCTCCCCACCTTGCAGTGTGCAGGGCTGAGCAGTCCGAGTGAGTCCCAGGCTCTGACACTCCCACTCGCTGTATGGATGGATGGAGCACTTATCCTGGGGTTCAGAGACTGTCCCTGCCTCCTTCTTGGTACAACTAGACTTGACCAGAGGTCATTCCTCAACATTTAAAGGGAAGCACAAGCAAACTCTGCAAACCTCAGAAGCCCCACAATGCACAGAAAAGTGCGCTGCTGCTGTCTCTGCCCCCTAGCGAGGAGGACATCACGGGGACCACAGCCCTGGGCCCCACCGGGCCACAGACGCCTAGAGCGGGCCACAGACGCCGAGAGCGGGCCACAGACGCCGAGAGCAGGCCTCTCGCCCCGAACTCTACCCCTCCACAGGTCGCCTTCCCGCAGCTTCCCACCAGGACCGTCCCAGCCTGCCCACTGCACCCTATTCCGCCCTCTTCTCCAGGTGCCGCTGCCCCCTTGCCCTCCCAGGCCCATTCCTGGCTGACCCCCTGCAAGGGAAGGCCCCATGCTGTTCCTCACGAAATGCTGTCTCAAGGGTGACGAACACACACACACAGGGGTGGAAACACACCTGTGAAGTGAGCACCACCTGGACATTGGGCCGTCTCACCGTGGGTGCAGCACGTGCTCAGGGTCCTTCCTCTCCTCAAGACCCAGCTCAGGAACAGCCCTGACACTGGAGACTGTGACAGCGACACTCACCCCACAGAACTCCCGATTAGCTTCAGATCCCATTCTGCTCCCCACAAAAGGCAACTAAGAAAAAAGCTTTTCATAAGGTCAAATCCTGTCTCAGCCTCAGTGGAAGACAGGGATGCTGGCGAACACAGGGGCTGGCTCCTTTGTAAGTCACAACACACTGCAGCGCTGTCCTCCCCATGGCAGTAACCCTCCACTGTGCATCCGTGAGGGAACTGCCTCAGGTCCCAGCAGGTAAGGTACGGCTCAGGTCCTCTCAGCCAGCATGCCCCTCACGCAGATGGGCCGGCACCGAGCTCCTCAGAACTGTGCTGACAGGCTGACAGACACTGCCCAAATGTTGACAGGAAGCACACACACGGCCTCTTGTCCAGAACCTAGCAGACCCCCAACCCAAGGCTGCGCAAAGCCCTGAAGCCCACGGCTAGTCTGCAGACTCACAATCTCCTCGCGGATGGAGTAGTCGGCCGTCTCCAGGTAGCTCAGCATCTCTGCCACGATCTGCTGGGCATTGCTGCGGTCACACATGGCATACAGCAGGTCCACGGCCCTCTGCCGCACGCTCACATCCCGCTCCGTCTACGGAAACAAGGCGGCCACGTCAACAGCTGCTCCTGGAGACCGTGGCCCACTGGGCCATCACCACCCATCACAGCATACACGCCACAGGCCACCGAGTCACCAAAAGGACACGAGCTGCTTTCCCGTGTTTACCAGGCAGGTGAACCGTGGCACCCACACCAGCACAGACACCTGCAGGTTGGCCATGGTGCCCACACTGGCACAGTCCCCACAGATAGGCCGTGGTGCCCACGCCGGCACAAACCCCCACTGGTGGGCCATGGCACCCACACCGGCACACACCCCCACAGGTGGGCCATGGAACCCATGCCGGCACAGACCCCACAGATATGCCGTGGCGCCCACACTGGCACAGACCCCCACAGGTGGGCCATGGCACCCACGCTGGCACAGACCCCGCAGATAGGCCATGCACTTGGGAGCATTCGTACTTGCCTTCAGGGCATTGATGACGGTCTCGATGTGTGTCTTGACGGCCTCGTGGGAGAATTCGGAGCTGGCCAGCGTGCACATGCTCTCCAGTGCCAGGTAGCGCAGGTTGGTCTCACGGTGCTGCAGGAACTGGCCCAGCTGGTTGCAGGCGCGGACAAGCAGGTTGGGCTCACTGGGGGAAGATGGGGCAGGAGTCCTCAGCACGTCCCACAGACAGGCAGCATGGCCAGCCCTGGCCATATGCCAGGATGGCAGACAGTTGTGTCACACTGAGTCACCATCACGTAGGCAAAGGGAACACCTCAAGGGGCCTCTAGGCCTGAAAGCCCTACCCTAAAGGCTGAAGTCCTGAACTCTCTCTTGCCTGTTCTACCCACGGTCACATCAGCAACCCCTATGCCCACTGATTCCACGCACACTGCAGAATTCCATCCACTCCAGGAGCCACGGACAATGGAAGCACCATCAGAGCCAAGCAACCACGGAACACCCTGCCCGGCCACACAGGAGAAGGCCACCAGCCAGCTACCAGACCCTGAACAGACGCAGCTGAAGCCTCGGGGCAGTTCAGTAAGGAAGCTAGGACTTAGGAAGGCTCTCGAGAGAGAGAGGAGCTGTGAGGAAGAGTCAGGTAGCTGGACTCAGATTCATCCCCTTGGCACATATCTAAAAGTTAGTGAATATTTACCTGCCAGCTACCATAAAATCTAGATTAAATCTATACTTATGCTTTCCTTTGTCCTCATAATTCCTGTTTCTCTTTATTTAATGAGAAGAGGTTTCCTCTGATATTGAAAATCTGGGTTTTTTGTGAGTTGTTTTCTTTGAAGATTTTAACAGTTCCCAAAACTGCTGGCATGTAACTCTGAGACTGGTTTTGACACAGGGACTCATACTCGTCCAAAGTGCTGTGGTAGAGAGCGGTGGTCGTGGCTGCACCTGTAGAACATGCCACGAAGGATGCTGCTGGCCGACAACCCTGACGCGGGCCTGGCACAGCCAGGATACTGAGGTTCCTGCTGCAGTCAGCCTGCGCCAGCCTGCCGCAGAGATTGGATTCTACAACACCCAACGCCACCCCACACCAGGATGGACACGCACAGGAATGCAACTGCGAGAGCCAAGCAGAAAAGGAAGAGTGTAAACTCCGCCAGCCCAACATCTCCGACTATGCTATCCTGGTAAGAGACGGTCACCCACCACTGCCCACGACGGCCTGGGATACATCCAAGTGCTGCTTGGTGCCCCAGCAAAGCTAACGGGACACACGTGCACTCTCACACACATACCTACAGATGTGTGCACACATGCAAACACGAGTGCACACCTCTTTTCATATCCACACACATGTACACATGTGGGCACACTCCTTTTAATCTCTGTACAATAATGGGAGATGTCAGTCAGAAGCAGGAAAGCTTGGGTGAGGGAGAGAGACAAGAGAAAGTGAGACCACAGCAGCAGAGCTTCGAGGCTAGACAGAATGTGAAATACTGAAGAAAAGGGAAGAAAGAGCATAGGTACCGGTGAGAAAGGAAAGGAGAGTGTGAAGCATCAAAGAGAAACGATAAGGTGAGAAAGGAAAGGAGAGCTTGAGGCACCAAAGAAAAGGGATAAGGTGAAAAAGGAAAGGAGAGCTTGAGGCACCAAAGAAAAGGGATAAGGTGAGAAAGGAAAGGAGAGCGTGAAACACCAAAGAGAAGGGATAGGAGAGAGTAAAGTACCACTGAGAAAGGTACCGAAGAGAAAGGAGGGAAGGGTGTGAAACACTGGAAGGAAAGAGGGAGAGAAAGTAGGAGAGAAAGGAGGGAAGGGTCTCACGGGAGCATGCACTGGTCAGCGTGGAAGATGGAGGAACGTCACAAGTGTCTGCTGGATGGATGCCAAGCACCACCTGCCAGGCGTAAAGCCAGCAAGGAAGCACACATGCTTGGGTCTGAGGCAGCTATCTCCCAAGCTCCCCTGGGGAGAAGGCAAGCTGAAGGGGCGCCGCAGCCACCGACTCACCTGTCATGGTGAATGATTAAACTTATCGCCTCGAACAGCACAGCATTCTTGGCGTTTGAATGTTGGACTTTCTTTGACTTTGGTGGCTCCTGGGCCTTGTTAAGGATCGTCTCCAAGCACTCTGTCAGGCGGCCTCGCACTGCGGGCTCTTCTGGGCGAGACAGGAAGTGTCAGAGGGCGGGCTGTGCCCAGTACACCTGCCCCACCACAGTTCATGCTACCCTTGGGGACAAGCCGCTTATTCTGACACTCTGCACGTCTGACGGAAACTTTTAGTACAGTTTATCCACATTTGTGTACAGGGCAGGCGTCTTCACAGAAACGTGTGAGAAAATGGTTGGATTTTGTAGCTTTTATAAATCAGGGGATTAGCAGCCACAGTAAATACACAAGCTGTTCAACACACGCTACACAGAGAACACTTTCGCCGAGATATAGGATACAGACAGAGAAAAAATAAATCTCAGAGACATGGACAAAACACACGACACAAAATTTGGGACAAGTGGGCAAAAGATTTTTTACCAACAGAAACCGAAAAACGTAAACAGCAATAAAAAGACAGAGGAAAATAAAAAAGTTCCATCTGAACCAGAAGAAAGGAAACAACGGACCAAAAGGAATAAGAAAGCGACACCAGCACCAGGACACCAGCCGACTAGTGCGGTGCATCAGCCTGAGGCAGACATGGCATCGAGACAGAGACGGTGCTGAAGCTGCCGGCTTGGCGTTGAGCTCCACCCGAGACAGGCGAGAGGGCGGGCTGGCTGAATCACCTAGCCTCTGACTCAGCATTCCTGGAATCTAAACCTAAGTGCAGACCACCACATAACTTTTGCTGCTGGCACCCGAGAACTACTCGTGATTAACAGACTAGGTGCTCAGATAAGATAAGGGGCTACATTTCAAGGCCCTGCGTGCTTGACCAGCTATAAATTACCGATAATCCTTTTTCAAGACTCCCGAGCTGTTTTTCAAGGCCCCATCAGGTGCAGAACCCGCGCAGTAAAGATCAACATGGCCTATGAATGACCTTCCGCGTGAGACGAACATGAACAGGGACCCCTCGCCAGGGCTCGAACCAAGATCCAGAGGCATCACGCATGCACAACATCCCAGAATACGTCCTGTTCAACATCCCGGAAGCCTTTGTGACAGACTCCATCTTGGTTCCAGCAACCTCTGCGAGGAAGTCCATCTTGAATTCTAACTGCATGTGTATTTGATTTTCATAATCCCTCCCCTTCTGGAAATCTCCACCCATCTAATGAATAAAGATAATGCCTTTTTCCTGCCTAAAAACTTTCATAAACCCCAGGGAAACCCTTTGTTCGGAGAGAGACTGGAGGCTAGCGTAGGTGGAAGCCCCTCTCCGTCTCTCCCTCGCAAGCCTTTACTCTCTTTCTGTCGCTAATAAACCTTTGTTTGTGCAGAACCTCTGAGCCTCTCCTGGTCATTCTTTGTCAGAAGAAGGCAAGAACCTAGGAAGGGCTTAGTCCCGAGCTGGGAAGCCTCGTTGCGGTGTTACAGACAGAGACACCAGTCTGAGAAGGGAGGAGATTCCGCAGACCCCATCGAGAGAATCCTAAACACTGGCCTGAAGGGGGAACAGAATGACCAAATTGATGGGCCTGGGCCTGATGGGGAGTGGGCTCGACCCGCGTAGCCCCAGGGCTCAAAAAGAATGAAGGGGGAGGGGCCCTAAGCAGGCCCTGCTCCTGGGCTCAGAGGGGCCACATGGGCATGTCCCTCCCCTATTCAAGGCTCTGCAGCTGCAAGTTTAGTAAGACGGGTGTTTGCGCTTTAGTATAAAAAGGTATTTAGCATAGAAAGTTACTCAAATTTAACAAAGGAATATCCTGTATGAAAAATGACTCCGATTAAAACTTAAAGGTTACAACAACAAAGCAATCTTTTTAAGAGGGTAGTTTGGAAGCATCTAACGAAACTATTAATGTACATTCTTCAACCGAGAAATCCTATTTCCAGAGACTTACCTTTGAGTCACATCAATGCTTTAGAATGAGACAGGAGCCTAAGACGACAACCCTGATGTACACATAAAGGTTCCCCAGACCGTTAAAATTGAGGGTGCTGCGGTAAAACGCTCCTCGGAAACTCTGTGGGGCAGTTCTACTCTGTCCTATAGGGTTGCTATGAGTCGGAATCGACTCGACTGCAGTGGTGGAGTGGTGGGTAGTAAAATGCTTCCCTTTATGTGGTCTCTGGTTCTTTGGAAAGACATCTTGAGGGACTTTCCCCCGAGCCCTGAGGAGTCACCTTTGCCCTACTTTTCTACTCCAGAGGGTCTGTCGCTTTTGTCCAGGTTGACTGACATTTCCTTGGTAAGCTGTACACAACCTGGTTGGATGCTTTTCTCCGGCCCTAGGCTGCAGCAGGCCCTGTGATTAGCATGCACCTTGCAGGGATTGGCCAACAAACAATGCAGATGAGGTTAGTTGTAGCTCAGCTGCACCTACTATGCAAATGACGTATCTGTGGCCTACCAAGAGGGGATTGGTCAGTTTGTGGCCCCCACTGGAATAAGCCATGCCTTGAAATTGACAAAGAGTTTGTATATATACACAGCCAACTCCCGAGAGGTTTTTCAGACAGAAAGTTGCAGAAATGGAAGCAGACAGAAGAAAGAATAGAAGGGAAGCAGTGAGAGAGAGAGAGAAAGAGAAAGAGAGAGAGAGAGGAGGAGGCAAGGAACCTCTTAAAAGAGGCATAACATGGGTCAGGGGCTGTAACGCTGAAGACCGCGAGAGGCCCAGAAGGGACCCAGTGGCAGAGCCAGCAGCAACAGGCCCAGGTGTCCGATGGCAGAGCAATGACAGATTGCAGGGCCAAGAGGAGGCCTGCCCTCAGGGGGCCGAGAGGAGGCCTGCCCAGCAGGGAAGAGCTAAAAGAGCTGTCCTGTACTAAAGAAGGGAGACTTTGCCTACACGCTTCCTGATCCTGATTCTGAGTGGCTGCCTGTTGATCCCCAGTTGCACCCTGTAACTTCCTCAATAAACCACTTAACTATAAGTATGGTCTGTGAGTTCTGTGTGGCCATCGCAATGGACTATCAAACACAGAAGAGAAGTAGAGAGTGCCATGGTGTCAGAATTGACGAAATGGTCAGAGAGCGGAGGTACGTCTGACTTCTGCCTCACAGGGACCAGCCTTGGGCTGACAGTGATTCCCATTATAGCTGCTGCTGGAACAGGTCCCGATGCTACTGCCGCCGTTTTACAGGCACAAAGCTTCTAAAAGCTTCAGGTTTTATTTAGGAAGGGTTTTTTCTGATCTATCTCAAAGCATGAACAACCCCACATCTTAACCAAACTGTGACTGTCTAGTACTGCTCTGAGGATCCAAAACCCTAAAAGCCGAGACACGTGACCAAGGGAGGGCCCATCAAACAAGCACCAGTGCCGGCTTCAGAAACCCGAGACAGACAACGACCAGGCCTGAGTGGCAGGACATGAGGTCCACCTCTGCTGCCCTGCCATTACCTGGGGGCGGGTAGCACTGCAGCAACCTTAGGAGCTTCACCGACAGCCAAGGGGCCGGGACAAAGTAGTAGGTGTAGTCCTGAAGGTCCGTCGATGCAGACGTCACGATCTGAAAAACAACACAGGCGGTCACCGCTCCGGACACACGTGAACATCCAACATGCTAAGAGTACTCAATACCACCTTCTACACTTTAAAGGACAGAGTCACAGCCTACCCCCAGGGCAACTGTGCTTCCCAACCAGGAGCCTGTGTGCAAGGAAGGCGCCACCAGCTGCTCCACTTGTATGCTGCTCATGTGCCTGCTTTGATGGCGTCCAAACTGGCCACTTGTTGCTCACTATGAACATGAGCTAGATAGCAATTATCTTCTGGGACAAAATGGGATTGGAGCTGCAGCCCTCTCTGGGCTGGAAACAATGAAACGCAGCAGGGAGGGCTCTCACCCCTTAGAAGGGGAAGCTGGCATTCTCTGCTGCCTCCCTCCACACCCAAATGCAGACCTGTGAGCAGCCTCGCCGAGCTCCTCAGACAGCACGCTGACATCATCCTCAGGTGCAGCCCCACCTCTTACAGCCTCACACAGCATATACCTGGTCCCCTATCCCCCACTGTCTCCTGCGGCAGGGAGGCCAGAGCAGCTTCTCCCACAAATCTCACGTGTGCAACTTTTCCGGACATACTGCACACATCAGGAGGCTCACCGTGACCTGGCCTAAGCTGCAAGGCACCAGCCAGCTCCTGCAGTGAGCTGGGCTCCGCTGCTGGCCAGAGAAAAGACTGAGTGGGACAAACAGCAGTAGTGAGACCCAAACAACTGTGTGCCAAGCAGAAGGGACATGGCGCACCATCTCCACATAGCAGAGACACAGCCAGTGCGAGGTGTCTTCAAAAGCAAGGAATAATTCACTTCAAGAGTTAGAAAGAGGCTAGCAAATTAATCCAAAGAAAGCAGAGGAAATAAAATAAAAAGATAAAAACAGAAAGTAATGAAATAGAAAAATTGCAACAGAGAGAACCAACAAAGACAAAAATTAACTGTGAAAAGAAATTATTACACACTTGATGAGACTAAGAAAAATGACAAGGTATAAAAAAATCCAGTGTCAAAAATCAAAGGGGGGACATCACTACAAATCCTATCCATAGAACTATCTTTACCAATTGTCATGGATTGAATTGTGTCCACCCAAAAATGTGTGTATCGATTTGACTGGGCTATGATTTTTTTTTTTTTTTAATGATTCCCAGTATTCTGTGACTGTCCTCCGTTTTGTGATTGTAATTTTATATTAAAGATGATATGGGTGGGATGTGATAACCTTACTAAGGTCACAGCCCTTATTCAATATAAAGGGAGTTTCCCTGGGATGTGGCCTGCACCACCTTTTATCTTACAAGAAATAAAGGGAAACAGAAGCAAGCAGAGAGTTGGGGACCTCATACCACGAAGAAAGCAGTACCAGGAACAGAGTGTGTCCTTTAGAACCAGGGTCCCTGCACCTGAGAAGTTCCTCGACCAGAGTAAGATTGAGGACAAGGACCTTCCTCCAGAGCCGACAGAGAGAGAGAGACTTCCTCTGGAGCTGACACCCTAAATGTGGACTTTTTTTGTGTGTGTGCTTTAAGTGACAGTTTACAAATCAAGTCAGTCTCTCATACAAAAATTTATACACACCTTGCTATGTACTCCTAGTTGCTCTCCCCCTAATGAGACAGCACACCCCTTCTCTCCACTATCTATTTTCATGTCCATTCAACCAGCTTCTGTCCCCCTCTGCCTTCTCATCTCCAGACAGGAGCTATCCACATAGGCTCATGTGTCTACTAGATCCAAAAACTCACTCTTCACCAGTACCATTTTCTATCCTATAGCCCAGTCCAATCCCTGTCTGAGGAGTTGGCTTTGGGAATGGTTCCTTGTCTTGGGCTAACAGCAGGTCTGGGGACCATGACCTCCAGGGTTCTTCTAGTCTCAGTCAAACTATTAAGTCTGGTCTTTTCATAAGAATTTGGGATCTGCATCCCACTGCTCTCCTGCTCCCTCAGGGGTTCTCTGTTGTGTTCCCTGTCAGGGCAGTCATCGGTTGTAGCCGGGCACCATCTAGCTCTTCTGGTCTCAGGCTGATGTAGCCTCTGCTTTATGTGGCCCTTTCTGTCTCTTGGGTTCTTAATTACCTTGTGTCTTTGGTGTTCTTCATTCTCCTTTGCTCCAGGTGGGCTGAGACCAACTGATGCATCTCAGATGGCCGCTTGCTAGAGTTTAAGATCCCAGACGCCACTCTCCAGAGTGGGATGCAGAATGTTTTCTTAATAGATTTTATTGTGCCAATTGACCTAGATGTCCCCTGAAACCATGGTCCCCCGGCCCCTGCCCATGCTACACTGGCCTTCGAAGCATGCAGTTTATTCAGGAAACTTCTTTGCTTTTGGTTTAGTCCAGTTGTGCTGACCTCACCTGTATTGTGTGTTGTCTTTCCCATCACCTAAAGTAGTTCTTATCTACTATCTTATTAGTGAATATCCCTCTCGTTCCCTCCCTCCCACTCTCGTAACCATCGAAAGTATTTTCTTCTCTGTTCAAACTATTTCGTGAGTTCTTACAATAGTGGTCTCATACAAAATTTTTCTTTTGCAACTGACTAATTTCACTCAGCATAATGCCTTCTAGACTGAATTTGGACTTTTAACCTACTTTACTGTGAGGAAATAAATTACTCTGTTTTAGCCATTCACTTGTGGTATTTCTGTTACAGCAGCACTAGATGACCAAGACACCAATATATTTAAATATTTAGATAAATTAGCAAATGTTAAGAAAATGCACCTTACTGATTAAAGAAGAAACAGAAAATACAAGTAGTCTTATAACTTATTAAATAAATTGAATCCACAATTAGAAACTTTCCCACAAAGAAAACTCCAAGTTCAAATGGCTTTGCCAGTTAATGAATGATAAAAACATTTAGCAAACAATTATAGAAAGGAACTTCCTTAATGTGATAAAGAGAGCCAACAACAACAAAAATTCTACAGTAAGCATCACACTTAATGGTGAAATACTGAAAGCTTTCCCTCTGAGATGAGAAGCAAGACATCAGTCATCTCTTAGAGTCAGTGTCATAGTGGAGGCCCAGGTCAGACAGGAAGTGGGAAATATAAACAATCATCATATGGATTAAAAAAGAGAAAAATTAAACTGCCATTATTCATAGATGGTATGGCTGAACATAAAGAAATCTATGTATAAATTACTAAAATTAGTAAGTTAGCTTAGCGAATTTCCAATTTCAAGATACACAAAAATCAGTTGCAAAATTTGAAAACAGATAATGGTGATGGCTGAACACCACGATAAACACAGCTAACGTCACTGAGTTGACGTGGGAACGATGCTGACGTGGCAATTGTTCTTACATATGTATTTACCACCATTTTAAAAAACCCTTTGCATCTCTATAAACCAACATATAATTAAAAACAAGAAATACTTAAAGGTATTGGCAATAGCATTTAAAAAATAAAAGTATATAGCAATAAATCTAACAAAAGGTAACTCAAAAGATTATGAAACACTACGAAATTACAGATAATAAGTGGAGGGATACATTATGTTCATGGATTTAAAGGCTTGATACTGTAAAGATCTCAATTCTCTTGAAACTGACCTCTAGATTAAATCCAATTCCAATCAAAGTCCCACTAGGGTTTTTGAGGGGGGGGGAACAGGTGGGAGGACTCGCTCTACTAGACGGCAAGGCTTATGGCAAAGCTTCAGTAGCTAAGGCAGCACATTACTAGTGCAAAGACAGGCAGACAGACAGACTGATGGGAGTGGAGAACACAGAAACAGACCCACTTGATTTGGGGCAAGGTAGCAGGGCAGGGGGGCTTCAACAGTGGTACTGGGAGAATTGGATCTCATATGAGAAAAGCCATCACCACACACAGAAAGCAGTTCCAGGTGGACGTCAATCTAAACATGAAAACTCAGAAGACGGAACAACTTCTTAACTAGGACACAAGAGCACAACCATAAAGGAAAAGATTAATACATTGACTAAAATGTAGAATTTCTGGTCATAGAAGACATCACTAAGAGAGTACAGTGGACCAAATGGGAGAATATCTTTAGAAGCCATACGTCTGATAAGAATCTAATAACCAAAATATATATAAAGCATTGACAACTTAACAACAAAAAGACAAGTAACACAATCATAAAATGGGCAAAGAACTCGAACAGACATTTCCCTAAAGAGGACACTGAAATGGCCACCAAACACATGGAAAGACGCTCAGCGTCATTAGCCATCAGAGAAATGCAAATCAAAACCACAATGAGATACCATTTCACTCCCACTAGGATGGCTAAGATTAAAAAAACAGAATAACCAGTGTTCACGAGGATGTGGGGATAAACTGAAACCCTTAGCCACTGCTGCTAGGAATGCAAAATGGTGCAACCATTGCGGAAAACAGTGTGGCAGTTCCTCAAAAAACGAAACATAGACCACCACAGGACCCAGCAACTCCACTCCCAGGTACGCACCCAATACTCGAAAGCAAGAGTCTCCACCAGAGCCCTGTACACCAACGTTCACTGCAGCAGCGTTCACAACAGCCAACAGGGGGATACCATCTAAATGCCCGTCGAGAGATGAACAGACAAACAACTGTGGTCCACAGATACAACGCAACACTACTGAGCCAGCAGAAGAAATGAAGTCTTGACACAAGCTACAGTATGACGAGAACTTGCAGACATTACGCTGAGGAAAATAAATCAGTCACAGAAGGACAAATATTCTATGATCTTACTCAAATAAAATACGAGAAAAGGCAAACGTATAGAAACCAAACTTTATTAGTGGTTACCAGGGACAGGAGGGAGGGGAAAAGGGAGGTTAACAGCGATGGAGAAATCTCGTTGATTAGGGGGAGAATTGCACAGATGATTACTGTAATTGCTGTCACTAAGTTGTACATCTGTAAAAACCTGAATTGGCAAAAGTTGTGCGGTAGATAGATTTACAACAACAACAAAAAAAGAGGAGCTGCTGAGTCTGTTTATGAACGACCAAAAACCTCATGAGATTTGGTTCCTTGGTTTGGAGGTTTAGGGTCATGGTTTCATGGAACGTCCCAGTTAATTGGTCTAATAACACGTTTAGTGCTTCTGCTCTACCTCCTAGTTCGTTGCATAAGGCCTGGGATCTTAAATGTTTACAAGCAGCCATCCAAGGCATGACAACTGGTCTCTATTTGCTTGGAGCAACAGGAGAGTCAGGAATAGGATATGGAATGTGTGGCTAATTGCCTCCAAGAACAACTGCCCCCTTTGCCATGAGGCGAGAAGAACTGGAAGGTGCCCAGCTACCATTACTAAACATTTTGATCGAAGATTCTATAGAAGGATCCTGATCAAAAGGAGGGGGGATATAGAACAGAATTTCAAATTTTCATGGACGCCAGACTTTTTGAAGCCAAGGGGGTTGGATGCACCCCTGAAAACTATTACTCCTAGATAGTCTTTAAAACTTAAACCAAAAATATCTTCTTACAACCAAACAATAGTTTAACTTAACCAGTAAAAAAAATGTCTGCCTTGAGCACTGTGCTCTTTTACGACTACATATATGAGATTGAAGTGACAACAGCAACTCAAAAGATTGGACAGGAACCCTGGGAGGCAGTGAGTTTATGCAAATGGCGGAGGAACAATTAAAAAATTAGGGTGAAGATGGCTGTACGACTCAAAGAATGTAATCGGTATCACTGAACTGTACATGCAGAAACGGCTGAAGTGGCATATATTTTGCTCTGTATATTCTCAACAAAATAAAAAAATTTTAAATGGAAAAAAAATTACACGTTTATAAGTATTATATGTACATAAAGGAAATCTTGATGGCGTAGTGGTTAACGCTAGAGCCACTAACCAAAAGGTCAGCAGTTCAAATCCACCAGCTGCTCCTTGGAAACTCTATGGGGCAGTTCTTCTCTATAATACAGGGTTGCCGTGAGTTGGAATTGACTGGACGGCAAAGGAATTTGGTTTGGTTTTTTTAACTGTACTAATGCATAATCATCAGGATAGATCTTGAAACGTTCTTTTAGACGTTGAATGCAACACCATTCCTCTTTGAGCTGTCATTCCCAGCACGGTAGACTATATGATTGTCTGATTCAAAATGACCAATACCAGTCCATTTCAGCTCACTAATGCCTAGGATATCAATGTTTATGTGTTCCATATCATTTTTGACCATTTCCAATTTTCCTAGATTCATACATTGTACACTCCAGGTTCCGATTATTAATGGATGTTTGCAGCTGCTTCTTCTATTTTGAGTCGTGCCACATCAGCAAATGAAGGTCCCAAAAGCTTGACTCCATCCACGTCATTACGGTAGACTCTACCTTGAGGAGGCAGCTCTTCCCCAGTCATCTTTTGAGTGCCTTCCAGCCTAGGGGGCTCAACTTCCAACACTATATCAGACAGTGTTCTGCTGCTATTCATAAGGTTTTCACTGGCTAATGCTTTTCAAAAGTAGACTGCTGGATCCTTCTTCCTCGTCTCAGTCTGGAAGCTCAGCTGAAACCTGTCCTCCATGGGTGACCCTGCTGGTATCTGAACACCAGTGGCATAGCTTCCACAACACAAAAGCCCCCACAGTATGACAAACTGACTATGCAAAGGCATTCGACTGTGTGGATCATAACCAACTATGGATAACATGGTGAAGAATGCGAATGCCAGAACACTTATTCGTGCTCATGAGGAATCTTTACATGGATCAAGAGGCGGTTGTTCTGACAGAACAAGGTGATACTGATTGGTTTAAAGTCAGGAAAGGTGTGCGTCAGGGTTGTATCCTTTCACCATACCTATTCAATCTGTATGCTGAGCAAACAATCCGAGAAGCTGGAGTATATGAAGAAGAATGGGGCATCAGGATTGGAGGAAGACTCATTAACAACCTGCGTTATGCAGATGACACAACCTTGCTTGCTGAAAGTGAAGAGGACTTGAAGCACTTACTAGTGAAGGTCAAAGACCACAGCCTTCAGTACGGACTGCATCTCAACATAAAGAAAACAA
This sequence comes from Loxodonta africana, assembly GCF_030014295.1. Lineage (NCBI taxonomy): Eukaryota > Metazoa > Chordata > Mammalia > Proboscidea > Elephantidae > Loxodonta > Loxodonta africana. The sequence goes on along the minus strand of NC_087348.1, from coordinate 1,013,998 downwards.
AAATCCCCACAACTGGGCCAATGAGCAACATCCTGATAAAGGGAGAAAAGATTAAAGTTGTCAAGGATTTCATTTTACTTGGATCCACAATCAACAGCCATGGAAGCAGCAGTCGAGAAATCAAAAGACGCATTGCATTGGGTAAATCTGCTGCAAAGGACCTCTTTAAAGTGTTGAAGAGCAAAGATATCACCTTGAAGACTATGGTGCACCTGACCCAAGCCATGGTATTTTCAATCGCATCATATTCATGTGAAAGCTGGATAATGATAAGGAAGAATGAAGAAGAATTGATGCCTTTGAATTGTGGTGTTGGTGAAGAATATTGAATATACCATGGACTGCCAGAAGAACGAATAAATTTGTCTTGGAAGAAGTACAACCAGAATGCTCCTTAGAAGCAAGGATGGCAAGACTGCGCGTTACATACTTTGGACATGTCAGGAGGGATCAGGCTCTGGAGAAGAACATCATGCTTATCAAAGTACAGGGTCAGTGGAAAAGAGGAAGACCCTCAACGAGGTGGACTGACACAGTGGCTGCAACGATGAGCTCAAGCATAACAACGATTGTATGGATGGCATGGGACTGGACAGTGTTTCCTTCTGTTGTGCATAGGGTCGCTATGAGTCAGAACCGGCTCGACGGCACCTAACAACCACCACCACCAACCCATTAAAAAATAAATAAACCTAATAAATAATAAATCCTCCATGTGTCTGTCAGTTTGTCGTACTGTGGGGGCTTGCGTGTTGCTGTGATGCTGGAAGCTAAGCCACCAGTATTCAGATACCAGCAGGGTCACCCATGGAGGACAGGTTTCAGCTGGGCTTCCAGACTAAGACAGACTAGGAAGAAGGACCTAGCAGTCTACTTCTGAAAAGAATCATCCCTTGAAAACCTTATGAATAGCAGCGGAACACTGTCTGATACAGTGCTGGAAGGTGAGCCCCCCAGGTTGGAAGGCACTCAAAAGATGACTGGGGAAGAGCTGCCTCCTCAAAGTAGAGTCGACCTTAATGACGTGGATGGAGTAAAGCTTTCGGGACCTTCGTATGCTGATGTGGCACGACTCAAAATGAGAAGGAACAGCTGCAAACATCCATTAATAATCGGAACATGAATGTACGAAGTATGAATCTAGGAAAATTGGAAATCATCAAAAATGAAATGGAACACATAGACATCGATATCCTAGGCATTAGTGAGCTGAAATGGACTGGTATTGGCCACTTTGAATCGGACAGTCATATAGTCTACTGTGCTGGGAATGACAGCTTCAAGAGGAATGGTGTTGCATTCATCGTCAAAAAGAGCGTTTCAAGATCTAACCTGAAGTACAGCGCTGTCAGTGATAGGATAATATCCACACGCCTACAAGGAAGACCAGTTAACAGGACTGTTATTCAAATTCACACGCCAACCACTGGGGCCAGAGATGAAGAAGTTGAAGATTCTCATCAGCTGCTGCAGCCTGAAACTGACTGCACATGCAGTTAGGATGCATTGACAATTACTGGAATGCGAGAGTTGGAAACAAAGAAGAAGGACCAGTAGTTGGAAAATATGGCCTTGGTGATAGAAACAATGCCAGAGATCAAATAACAGAATTTTGCAAGACCAACGACTTCTTCACTGCAAATACCTTCTTTCACCAACATAAACGGCGACTATACACATGGACCTTGCCAGATGGAACACGCAGAAATCAAATCGAGTACATCTGTGGAAAGAGACGATGGAAAAGCTCAACATCATCAGTCAGGACAAGGCCAGGGGCCGACTGTGGAACAGACCATCAACTGCTCATGTGCAAGTTCAAGCTGAAACTGAAGAAAATCAGAGCAAGTCCACGAGAGCCAAAATATGGCCTTGAGTATATCCCACCTGAATTTAGAGACCATCTCAAGGAACAGATTTGACGCACTGAACGCTAGTGACCAAAGTCCAGGCGAGCTATAGAATGACATCAAGGACATCATACATGAAGAAAGCAAGAGGTCACTGAAAAGACAGGAAAGAAAGAAAAGACCAAGACGGATGTCAGAGGAGACTCTGAAACTTGCTTATGAACATTGAGTAGCTAAAGCAAAAGGCAAAAATGATGACATAAAAGAACCAAACACAAGATTTCAAAGGGTAGCTCAAGAAGACAAAGTAAAGTATTATAATGACACATGCAAAGACCTGGACATGGAAAACCAAAAGGGAAGAACACGCTCGGCGTTTCTCAAGCGGAAAGAACTGAAGAAAAAATTCAAGCCTCGAGTTGCAATAGTGAAGGATTCCCTGGGGAAAATATTAAACGATGCAGGAAGCATCAAAAGAAGATGGAAGGAATACACAGAGTCTTTATGCCAGAAAGAATTAGTCGACATTCAACCATTTCAAGAGGTAGCGTATGTTCAGGAAGGAAGAAGTCCAAGCTGCCCTGAAGGCACTGGTGAAAAACAAGGCTCCAGAAATTGATGGAATATCAATTGAGATGTTTCCAGAAACGGATACAGCACTGGAAGCGCTCACTTGTCTATGCCAAGAAATTTGGAAGACAGCTACCTGGCCTACTGACTGGAAGAGATCCATATTTATGCCTATTCCCAAGAAAGGTGATCCAACCAAATGCAGAAATTATCAAACAATATCATTAATATCACACGGAAGCAAAATTTTGCTGAAGACCATTCAATAGCGGCTGTAGCAGTATATCGACAGGGAACTGCCAGAAATTCAGGCTGGCTTCAGAAGAGGAGGTGGAACCAGGGATATCATTGCTGATGTCAGATGGATCCTGGCTGAAAGCAGCGAATACCAGAAGGATGTTTACCTGTGTTTTATTGAGTATGCAAAGGCATTTGACTGTGTGGATCATAATAAACTATGGATAACACTGCAAAGAATGGGAATTCCAGAAAACTTAGTTGTGCTCGTGAGGAACCTGTACATATATCAAGAGGCAGTTGTTTAGACAGAACAAGGGGATACTGAACGGTGTGTGTCAGGGTTGTATCCTTTCACCATACCTATTCAATCTGTATGCTGAGCAAATAATCCAAGAAGCTGGACTATATGAAGAAGAACGGGGCATCAGGATTGGAGAAAGACTCATTAACAACCTGCATTATACAAAGGACACAACCTTACTTGCTCAAAGTGAAGAGGACTTGAAGCACTTACTAATGAAGATCAAAGACCACAGCCTTCAGTATGGATTACACCTCAACATAAAGAAAACAAAGATCCTCACAACTGGACCAATAAGCAACATCATGTTAAATGGAGAACTGAAGTTGTCAAGGATTTCATTTTACTTGGATACACAATCAACACCCAAAGAAGCAGTCAAGAAATCAAAAGACGCATTGCATTGGGCAACGGACCTCTTTAAAGCGCTGAAAAGCAAAGATGTCACCTTGAAGGCTAAGGTGCGCCTGACCCAAGCCATGGTATTTTCAGCAGCATTGTATGCATGTGAAAGCTGGACAATGAATAAGGAAGACCAAAGAAGAGTTGATGCCTTTGAATTGTGGTGCTGGCGAAGAATATTGAATATACCACGGACTGCCAGAAGAACAAATAAATCTGTCTTGCAGGAAGCACAACCAGAATGCTCCTTAGAAGCAAGGGTTGCAAGATTGCATCTTACATACTTTGGACATGTTGTAAGGAGGGATCAGTCCCTGGAGAAGGACATCATGCTTGGTAAAGTAGAGGGTCAGTGGAAAAGAGGAAGACCCTCAACAAGATGGATTGACACAGTGGCTGCAACAACGAGCTCAAGCATAACAACGATTGTAAGGATGGCGCAGGACCAGGCAGGGTTTCGTTCTGTGCTACACAGGGTCGCTATGGGTCCGAACCAACTCAACAGCACCTAACAACAACAACAACCAACCTAATATAACCAACAAAGTGCTCATATCTAAAATATATAAAGAACTGGTATAAAGCAACAGAGAAGGCATCCCAGTAGAAAAATGGGGAAAAGACTTAAACAGGCACTTCAGACAAGAAGACATCCAAACGGCCAGCAAGGACAAAAGCTACTCAAGCTCACTGACAGGCAGACCAGTGTGTGTTTACACCACATGAAAGCCTGCTGCACACTCGCCAGAGTGGTTAGGGTCTCCAAAACCAACAACCAGCTGCTGGCCGCGGCGCACAGCAACAGGAACTCGGGCATGTTGGGGAGCCGACGGGTCCCACCACCAGGCAGATGGTCAGCACCTTCCTGAAGTCGGAGGGCTGGTTCCCTATGCCCACCATCAATCCAGGCACATGGACACCAAGAGATGCCCCGAGAACGCTCACGGTGGGTCATCCATAACTGCCTCCAGTGGAAACGAGCTGAATGTCCAACACCACGATGGACAAATACACTGTGGCACGGCTGTCTGATGGCACTCCACACAGCACCAGAACTGAGGGGACAACAGCTACACAAAGTAAACAGGAGACTCACAAACAATGCTGAGCTAAACAAGTCAAACGCAAAAGAACGCACACTGCATTTCCACTTACGTAAAATTCAGAACACAGGCAAAGCGAAACTGCAGGCTGGGGGTGCGTGCTCGGGTGGTCACAGCTGAAGGAGAGCAGGAAGTGAAGGTGCCCAGGTGAGGGCAGCGATGCCCTCTGGTGAGGAGTGAGGAAAAAGGCCTGGGGGATAGGAGGGCCTTCCAGGTACTCCTGCTAGATCTGGACAGTGGATACAGGTGGCTCACACGAGGACGCCACCGTCAGGACGTCCCTGCTCTGTACACGTTTCCATGTGGACACGACATCTCACAGTTTACAAAAGCTTAGAAAGAAAGCCAATCAACTCGCAGCTGAGAGAGCTTTCATCCTTTACAAATTTGGCCAAACACCCTGCATTCTAAAAGGAGTAAACAAATGTACTAATTAAATAAGTACAGCAGAAACGCAGCCCTGATTGCGTCTCCCCATCAACACACTTACTCTGCTTAGTCTGGAGACAGCCAAGGAGACAGAGGTTTTGAACTCTTCCGGATTCTTCTGTGCTAGTGTGGTGATCAGACTTGTGGCAGCAGTCACCACGCCCTGAAGGAAAGACAGGTGCACAACAGTAACACATGCACACAACAGTAGCACACACACACAATAGTACGTATTTTGATTCCAATCAAAACACTTGGAGCTGACTGTTTTAAACTCACTTTCCAAACAAGAGCAACAAGTTGGCAGGCAGCCCACAGGCCGTCTCAGGCCCCAACACATGGGACTGGCCGGCTCACCGCGTCCTCAAAGGTGAGAGGGATCAGACAGGCTGCTCTCTTCTCTCCAGCTCCTCCTTGGAACTGGGACCTCCCAGTATTAGCCTGGCCCTGCGTGGTAAGGCAGCTGGCAGCAGCCCCCTTCTGGGCCCCGGGAGGCCTGTATGGCTACAGTGCTGCCCTCTCTATCTTCTCACTGTTCTTCACCTCTCACCTGTCTGTCCTCTGTCTCTTTGCCTTTGCCACCTGCTTTAAGTCATTCTATGCTGATTACGGGGCTCTGGTGCCAGAGTGGTTAAGCATCTGGCTACTAACCAAAAGGCTGGCAGTTGATATCCACCAGCTGCTCCTTGGAAACCCTATGGGGCAGTTTACAGAGGATGACATTTTTATCTTTAGACTCATTTGAGTCTTTACTACCCAAAACTAAGATTGTAGAAAAGGTACCTTAGAAAGATCCTCCTTCCCCTTTTTGAGATGTGGTCCAGGTCGTGTCTCTGCAATCTAGCTGAGAACCCGTGGGGTGACATGCACCAAGCCAAAGCAGCACAGCCCCCTCCCTGTGGGGCCTCTGCACGCTGCCAGCCATGGGGAGACAGACGAAAACCCCAGGGTACACACAGTCTTACTCGAAGCATAGGGGAGGTCCTGCTAGAGTCCCAGGACAACTAAAGCCATTCACGGTGTAAACCTATCTCTGGAAAGAGGTTCTGGTTAAGCATGGAAATTCTTTCACAAATATAAAAGACTGAGATAAAGGAACGATACTTATCGACTCTGAAGATGTGAACGACCTAGCTCAGCAAGCATGCAGGTGTAACAAAAGACTTGCTTAAACATCCCTGCGTAGTCCCTGGGCATCGTAAGAAAGTGCACTGGCTGCTTTCACAAGGGCCACTTCAAGACAGCCTACTCAGTGGGCGACGCAGAGCCTGGCCCCAACACTCACCAGATGCTGGTCAGCTTACTCCAGGGACAAGGAGCCCGACCCCGACACTGACCAGATGCTGGTCAGCTTACTCCACAGGCAAGGAGCCCGACCCTGACACTCACCAGGTGCTGGTCATTGAGGAGGTGCACCACTCGGGACGTCCAGTCACCCATGGGCACCAGGTCAGGGGACGTCCGGTAGAGGCGCAGGAGGCACAGGGCAGCGCTCTGCTTCACGCTGTCCATGGTGTCCCTGAGAGAGACAGCCCTGATGAGCGCCACTGGTGTGCAAACCACTCACAGCAGCCACACCGGCCCAGCCCACAGCCCTCCATCAGAGCTGCTCGCAGACCACCCACTGCTGCCACACAGGCCCAGCAGGCTGCTCTCCATCAGAGCTGCTTGAAGACCACCCACTGTTGCCACACAGGCCCAGCACGCTGCCCTCCATCAGAGCTGCTCGCGGACCACCCACTGCTACCACACAGGCCCAGCACACTGCCCTCCATCAGAGCTGCTCGCGGACCACCCACTGCTACCACACAGGCCCAGCACGCTGCCCTCCATCAGAGCTGCTCGCGGACCACCCACTGCTGCCACACAGGCCCAGCACACTGCCCTCCATCAGAGCTGCTCGCAGACCACCCACTGCTGCCACACAGGCCCAGCCCACAACCCTCCATCAGAGCTGCTCGCAGACCACCCACTGCTGCCACACAGGCCCAGCACACAACCCTCCATCAGAGCTGCTCGCAGACCACCCACTGCTGCCACACAGGCCCAGCACACTGCCCTCCATCAGAGCTGCTCGCGGACCACCCACTGCTGCCACACAGGCCCAGCACACTGCCCTCCATCAGAGCTGCTCGCAGACCACCCACTGCTGCCACACAGGCCCAGCACACTGCCCTCCATCAGAGCTGCTCGCAGGCCACCCACTGCTGCCACACAGGCCCAGCACGCTGCCCTCTACCAGAGCTGCTCACAGACCCCCAGAGTCGTCAGGGCAAGAGGGGCCAGGGCTCTGAGTTTGGCGGGCTCAGGACTCGTAGGCTTGAACCACATCAGAACGGTCTGGTGCACTCACACCCATGCTCACTGCCCATGACCATGGCGATGGCACCATCTTCCCTGAAGGGCCAACAGTGCAGGGCCCACAGTGGACTTGCCAACAGAAGTCTCAAGTGTTAACATTCTTGCCTCCAAATGCATTTCTCAAATCCTTCTCGACTGCTGAATACAACTTTGGCTATGCAGCCTGAATGCTATTCAACCGACGTTCCTCATTAAGTGTGTGAACTCGAGTTGGTGTGTTCTTTATCAGCTCACTGAACATACAACCAGCACTGTAAGCACAGAGACCCACACACCACGTGTGAACTCGAGTTTGTTTGTTCTTTATCAGCTCACTGAACACACAACCAACACTGTAAGCGCAGAGACCCGCACACCACGTGTGAACTCAAGTTGGTTTGTTCTTTATCAGCTCACTGAACACACAGTCATCACTGTAAGCACAGAGACCCGCACACCACAGACCTCCCGGGGTCCCCTGGCAGCCTTCTTCCTGGCCTCGCCCTCTCCTCGCCCCCTGCATGCGCACTTCCAGCTAAGGTACCTCTTGCCTGCCAGTGACGAGGGCGAGAACATAACAGCATTGAAAGCACTGGCACTACTACTGTGCCCAGAAAGGGCCAGGGGCTCAAATCCTCCCCACAGCCACACCGTGACGATGTCACACAGCTGTGACTGCTCCCTCTGCCCTTCATCCGTGCACGCCCTGCCTTCCAAACCAGGCTGGGTCATGTTCCTGGGCTGGTGGGGAAAAGCAGCACTCAGGACCCAGAAGCCCAGGGCCTGGAGCTGGAGGTGGATGCTCTCTCTCTCTAGACAGATGGAGGTTATGGGCCAGCCCAGGCCCCGTGGGATGGGCGGCGTTTGTCAGGTTGTCCTCTCTGGTTTGAATATGTGGCGGGGGGGTGGGGTGCAGAGAACATCCTGTGCTTTGTCCGCCTCCCCTGCCCTGGCCAAGTCGCTAACAGCCAGGAACAGGCGGCCGAGGCGCGCCCCTGGCTAAGTCATTAACAGCTGGGAACAGGTGGCTGAGGAGCGCTCCTGGCCAAGTCGCTAACATCTGGGAACAGGTGGCCAAGGCGCGTCCCTGGCCAAGTTGCTAACAGCTGGGAACAGATGGCCGAGGAGCGCCGCCGGCCAAGTCGTTAACAGCTGGGAACAGGTGGCCGAGGCGCGGTCGAGGAACAGCCCCGGAGCTCTCCAGTGACGTCAGCACAGCCGGAACAATAGCCAGCACTCCACTCGGAGGCCTCAGTGAGATTAGGTCGGAACTGCTGCCCGTTTAGAAAAAAGAAAGGGTTTGGGGGCTGTCTTCCCACTTGCCCGCCCCCTTCTGGTTTCTTATTCCTCATCTCCGCCACACACACACTATTCCAAGGAAAGACTTATTTGGATAACAGTCTTCTTTTGGATGCAAAGATCCTAGGGAGTGCAAGGATACCTGCCCCACTTTTTGCTCCCCCACTTCATGTTGGTGGTTTGACGGGCAGCCAGAATGCCAGCAGGGCATCTGCCTGATACGCTCTTGGCCGCCCAAGACCACGCTTCCCAAGAGCTATCGACTGGGAAGTGGATATCCCATCCCTCCAACAAACATCCCCATTTCTGAAACATGACGTCCACTGTGTCTCCGTCTGCATCACTCGCTGCTCCTCTGTCCACCATCCTGTCTCCCACCTGCACCCACGCCAGCCCCGGATCACGGCCTCCATTCCTGAGACCTCAGTTCCAAGTCGCCCATCGCCCAGCTGGATTTCAAGTTGCTGGTTTTCTTCAAACAGGCTCACGGACGCTGTGTTCCTGAGCTTTCTGACGCAGGAGAGCCCGCCTGTTCCCTTTTTCTCACAGGACAGCTCAGCTGGGGCCAGCAGCACCAGCCCAGACTTGGTTTCCCCATATCCTGGAAGCACTGCCCCCATGGCCTGCCTCATCCTCCCATTCCAACAGCTCATCCAGGCTGTGCCGCGACCTGACCTTCCTATTCCTTTCTGCCCACAGGTGCGGTGCGTCTTCTGTTTCAGGGAATGTCCTCTCTCCTTCTGAATACTTTGGCTCACTTACTGGGTTCTCCATCTCAGAGACCACCTTGGTCTGCTTTCGTGTTCATTTACTCAAGCATTTCTACGCACCAAGTACTGCTCCAGATGCTAGAGACAAAGCAGCAGTCAGAGACAGCTACCTCTGGACCAGAAAGCCTGCATCCTGAGGGCAGAGACGGTAACATACATGTGGTGAAAGGGCAGAGAATGCCAGCGTGTAAGCGAGGAGGGGCCAGGAAGACCAGGAGGGACCTCTGTGGCAAGACACACAGGTGGGACCGAGGGCACGAGCGGCCATCGAGGGAAGGCACTCTCAGTGGAGGCGGCAGGAGTGCGAGGCCCCGAGACAAGGCTACTGACATTCCTTCTTATTGCTTTTAATCTCCCCACACACGCGCACACTCACACATGTGCTCACACACTCGCATGTGTGCACACTTGCACACACGTGTGCACACTTGCACACACATTCACACATGCATGCACTCGCACACACGTGCTTGCACGTGCACTCACACACGTGCACAACACCCATGTGCACGCACTTATACACATGCACACGTATGTGCAACCACACATGCACGCACACTCGTGCACGTACACGCACTTGCACAGTGCACTCACGCATGCACACTCGCACGCTCACACTTGCACACATGCAAGCATGTATGCATGTACACTTGCACACATGCACACACACATACGCTCAAACGCTCGCCCTCATACCTGCGCATGCGCACACACACACACACAGACACACCTGCACGCTCACTCACACACGTGGGTCAGCTAGAGCTTCTCTTCCATCCTGGCAGTTTTATTCTAGGGCATCTCCGGAGCTCTTTGTTTTTCTAATCTATGCATTACGTAATGCCATCTTCTGGCTCTCCACTTCCTTCCTTAGTTCCGTTGTGTCCACCTGTCTCTGAGCTCCTATGTGTGGAACCCATGCTCAATAGGTCAGTCTGCAGGTATGTCCCAAGCCGGGGCTCTGTCAGGTCTCCTGTATGACATGCCCCAGGGCTTGCTCGGCTGATGTGTTGCTGCTCTTGGTGCTGCTCGTGTGTGGTCAGGTTCCCCCACTGCTGCACTGCAGGCACTCAGGGCTGGTCGCCCTGGGGCCATCCTTGACCAGCTCTCCACCCACTAGACGGCAGCAGAACCCCAACCCCACTGTGACAAGGATGTCCTGAGATGCTGCCAGATGTCCCCTCAAAGCAAAATCATCCCCACTGAGAACCCTGTTTGCTCTGACTCCCCCTTTCACTGTGAGGCTACAGGCTGTGTTCCACCCACTTTCCTGGGCCCGAGGGGCTGGAAGCTTGCTGGATGCTGCCTGGTCTCTTCACAGGTCCTTCTGGAGCACCCAGGTCCTCTATCTGAGGCCACCCCACTCGCAGGCCATGCACCTATGAGCTTCCCAGCCGTCAGGACACCTGGAAAACGCACGGACGGCACACGTGCTTCTCAACTCCTTTCCGAGCCATTGCTTGTTCCCTCACTCAGTTTCTCTTAAAATTATTGGGGAGGGGGTACTAAGAATTCTGAGAGTCTGGGTGCTGTGCTGCACCCCACCAGAGGGACTGTTTGCCCATGCTCCTCAGCAGCACGCGGGTGAACCTCTCTTGGCAGCTGTGGCTGGCAAGGTTGGGCTGGCTTTCCTTGATCTTTTCTAAACCTCAAAGGTCCTGAGGATAGAAACTCCAGCTGGACTTCACCTGGAGTCTAAACTTGTACTTCTTCATCCAACAGTACACCGTTCATGTCTCCTTAGGACGTAAGGTGAAGAAATTAGTACATTCTACGGGTTCTTTAAATAGTTACACAATCGTAACTGTTTTAACCTGAGACACGCCATGAGACACATACCCGGCCACCAGGATCTTGGGAATCTCCCCGGCAAACGCCTCAGCCATCTCGCGGCTGCCCACATTGGCGATGCAGTGTAGCGCCAGGCCCATGAAGGTGGGGTTCCGGCTCGCCAGGTCATTCTTGATGGCATTATTGATCAAGCGGATCAGCTCACTGTTGGAGTTCACCAACACAGAGATGAAAAGATAGCCCTGTGCGCCAAAGAGAGAAGAAAACAGAGCTCACAATAAGCCACAGCATCTACCACACGACAGCACACCAACACTTCTGTCTGCAGGAGGCCTCCAGCACTAACCCACCAGCCCACGAGCACGACAGGGGAGACTCATCTTCACGTGGACAAAGGTGTTAATCCTGCCGTGGGAGTAAAGAACGTCTGTGTGCACAATTCCACCACAGGACAGGCAAATGCACTCACCAAGTGCTGTCACAGGGACAAGCCCGAGAAGCTGCTCACGTGTCTCAGTGGGATCAGACCCCTCAGTCCCTTCCTCCCCACGGTCCCACTCACTGATCCGCAGCTTACACAGCTGAGCATCCAATGTCACCAACAACCCGGCCTGCAGGTTCTCTTCCCCCCCTTTCTTGAATCTGTATTTCTCCAGCCTCACTACCACTACCCAGGTGAGAGCCCAGCACAGCTTCCCAGTCTTCTTAGAGGGAAGGCCTGAGCAGCCTGGCCCGACCACAGAGCCATACCTTCCTTCCTCCAGCCCAGACACAGCTGCCCTCTTGCCACATGCCCTCCACCGTACGCTACCTGCTCTGTTCCGCATGCCTCCCGTCCTCCTCCCCCTACAGGCTCCTGCTCACCCTTCAGGTTCCACCTGAATACCCCCTCCAAGAGCCTCCCCCAACCCAGTCCCCTCCCTCCCTCCCAGGCTCCCAGGGAATTCTGCACTCCACAGCTATCGTCTCTGGGGGTTGTCTGATGCCCTTGTCCTTCTCCACTGGGCAGGGCAGGCCTGTCTCTCTCTGGAGCTGAGTCCCCAGGGGTCCCCGGCACCCTGCCTGACCCAGAGCAAGCTCTCCATGAACTCTAGTTGAACAGGCACCAATAACCCTAGAACACCTAGGGTTTTCTTTTTACTTTATGTAACTTTCTGACAAATGGAAGAAAATGTTACTTTATAACACTGGGTAAAACACACAGGAATAACATTACTCCAAGAGAGCGAGGACACTAAAAAGCTGGAGCCAGCTCTGGGACCAGGGGCCCAGTGTGTCTGGGGCACCAAAAAAAAACACAAAAAGCCAAATCTATTGCCATCGAGCCAATTCTGAGTCATAGCAACCCTAAAGGACAGAGTAGAACTGCCCCATAGAGTTTCCAAGGAGCACCTGGTGGATTAGAACTGCTGACCTTTTGGTTAGCAGCGGTAGCTCTTAACCACTACGCCACCAGGGTTTCCTGGGGCACCGAGTGACTTTTAAACCACGTGAATGGAGTGTCTCTCCACAAACAAAGGCTGTACAGGGCGGCCAGGCACACTTACCTGTGACAGCGCATTAACATGCATCGTGGGGAAGGAAACCCAGGAGTGACCCCCCCCAGCCCTCCCTTTAGAGGCTGACCTCAGGACAGCTTGACCCACGGGTGCCCAAGGGACCCACCGCACCACACGCTGGGCTCCAGGCAGCATCAGGTAAATGCTCCCCTAGCCAGCAGTGAAGGCAAAGTACACAAAGAGAGCAGCCAGAAAAGCAGCAGCTACCTTACTAAGAGCCTTTCGGAAAAAGAACACCTCCAGGACTACTGAGGCTTTCCTGAGGGTGGCCATTCAGATGAGTTGGTTTGTGGTGCTAGGGGAGGGGTGAGGAAGGGGAGGCCTACTCAGACACATGCCATGGAACCACAGCTCCAAGTGCAGGCGCCTGGGGTTCACACGCAAAGCCCTGCGGTCTACGTGTGCCGTGTTTTGCACCATGCCCACACTGTGTTAAAAGATGGGACTAAGAAGGAAAGGAAACAGAAGGAAACCGTGAGCTAGTGCGGGGCCTCCAACACCATCAGCCCCCAGGACTGTGCACAGTACTCACGATCTGCTTCTCCGTGTATCTGTTAGAACTCAGCAGGTTCACCGCCTCCATGTGTCCAAAGTCAATGTCGTGGCCCAGAAGAAAGATGAAAAGCAACTTGCAGACGTATTTTTTTTTGCTATAGCCATCAAGAGCCTTGTCACCTACAGAAGAGAAGGGGGAGGGCTTACCCTGGGCAAGGGGGAACACTCCCCGCAGGAGCAGGACCACCTGTGGGCACAGCGACCTTTAAGCGGAGCACGAGCAGCACCCTCACCAGGCAGTGCACATCGAGGCCCGGCTGCCGCTGCCCTTTCACTGGGGACTCTCTGCTTCATGCTTCTCATTTCCTTACTTTGAGGCAGTCAGACCCATGCAGTCCTGAGATAAAACCGAGAACACCAGCAACGAGAGCCACGCTATCGTAGCTGAGGGCAGGCATGCCTCACTGGGTCTCAGCCATCTGTCTCAACCCTCTTCAGCCCTGAAGGTGATGGAATTCCACAACACCTACCTGAAACTTGCCCGTCAATCTTTTATTACTAACTCAGGCAGATGAACGTACTCTAAATAAATTAACTTCCATTTCACAACAGCTTCAGAACAAATTGCCTAGCCACAAAAAAAAAAAAAAAAACCAAGTTCCATAAAAACTAAACACAGATCCCAGCATTGTTCTTTTCCACACCAGGGGTTCTTTCACTTGAGAAGTGTAGAAAAGTCCTTAGATTCAACCCTCAGCCAGATGCTGAGTGGCCAACCAAAGGCCTGGTCTTCTTCCTGTGAGTTCAGGGTGACGCCTGCTGCTGTGGATGTGGGAATGCTCCCAGCCACGTAGCCTCGGCCTGGCCATGGTATTCCTGTGGCCTTCACCACGTGAGCCGGCCCCAGAGGGCTCCTGCCAGCAGCAGCAGCCTCGCACTCTGCAGCTCACCTGCAGCCTAGAGGCCCCAAACCTCCCCAGTGCCGACACCATCAGCCTGCACTTGCCCACTTCCAGCTTGCCTGGCAACTACAGCCAAAGGGTCTGAGCCCCAAGCTGCCTGCCTTGGGGATGCTTCCCTCAGCCCTAGGGGTCCTGGGATTTCCTTACAGCTTGTAGTCAGTCCCTCTGATCAGAGACAAATAGTCCTTTGTAGTAACTGTCCCTCCTTAACCAGCCGCATGGCTTCTACCTCCTGACAGTCCCCTGGCTGACCCAGGCTTCAGGGCACAGTGCAGGGCTGCAGCCACGTCTTGTAGCCAACAACCTACCTGTAAGTCCTCCTAGTGGATCCTGGGGCCTGGCTTAAAAATGTTAAAACGGGCTGTCTTCTGCCTGTCCCTGTGGTTCCCCAGGGTTCTGTCCTCGCCTTCCCCTCAACACAGCGTTCCTGGCAATCTCTGCCCCCGGGTGGTTAGAATATGAGACTGGAACCAGGCCTCAAACCTGTGAAAATGTCCCTAAAGCCTTTACACCTCTCCAACATAGGGAAGATGGGGCAGGTGAGCACACCACAACTGCTCTTGGGGTGTCTTCCTCTGTGTGTCAGTCAGGTCCCTGCGGACAGATGCCGAGAGGCTGTGCATTAATGCAGTGAAAAGCACAGCAGCACCCGCTCTGACAGCTCCGTCACACTTGGAGCTCTGAGGCATCAGGTCCGAGCTGCCTCCACCCCGGCATGTCTGCGGAGGGAGACAGCTGCACCCATCAGTCCAGGAAAAGAAGGGATCCTGGGGCGGGGGGGAGTGGGGGCATGCCAGCTACTCAATTAAATGTACACCAAACAACTCAAGAATAACCCATGGCTTGACTTTAAACACTTTCTAATCCTACAAAGCCACAACGGTAACTGTGTACTGACAGCTGAACTTTGGTTTGAGATTAAAAAAATAATATTAAAAGGTTAGTCCTTACTATATAAAATTTACAGTAGACCATTTCGTGGAATAAGTTAAACACACTTACCTTTAAATTTTGATCTAATGTTTGCCAGTTCTTTATTTATCCTCTTTATTTCTGCTTCTTTACTTTTGCCTAAAAAAGAAGGAAACACTTTCTTACTTTAACTGATTTCTAACAGCAATACCTGTTTCGGGATATGGCCCACATTCTGAGAACTAAAGGCACAGCCACTGCTTTAAGGGTGAAATGAGACCCCGGACGCCTCCGGTTCAGCGCCTTTTACGGAAGAGCAAAAGGAGAGAAGCCCTCTGCCCAAATATAAGCCAGGCGGGAGTGCCCATGGCAGAGCCCAGAGGCCCTGACCCGCACCCTGGCCCAGCCTCCACGGGCCCAGCACGGGAGCATCCATCCATATGACGGGACAGTCAGGACGGGGCACATCTGTGAGCACGCCCCCAGGAAAGCAGCTGTCTCCACAGGTGTGGCTGGATGTGATGCTCGGCCGCACAGCTTCTAATTATGACTTTCTGCCACGTTTCTGGGCTGAGAAGGCCCTCAAAATACCTGCTAAATGTTTTCCACAGTAATCATTACCAGCCGATAACAGTTTACTCTGAAAATTGATTTTCAGTGCCACAGATAACAGAAGTATAAAGTTCTAACTACTGTATGCATCCAATTTTCTTTCCTTATGCAACTCACCAACCTGCAAAAGCTGGTAAGTCTACTTTTATACTATCCAATGAAGTTTGGGAATTCTCCATTGTATGAAAACGGTATAGAAAATAAATTATACATGTTACAGGTTGTCATGGATTGAATTATGTCCCCCCAAAAATATGTGCTGACTTGGTTAGGCCATGATTCCCAGTATTCTGTGGTTGTCCTCCATTTTGTCATTGTAATTTCATGTTAAAAAGGATTGGGGCGGGACTGAAACACCCTTACCAGGTCACCTCCCTGATCCAAGGTAAAGGGAGTTTCCCTGGGGTGTGGCCTGAACCACCTTATATCTCTCAAGACATAAGAGGAAAGGGAAGCAAGCAGAGAGTTAGGGACCTCATACCACCAAGAAAGCAGCACCAGAAGCAGAGTGTGCCCTTCGGACATGGGTCCCTGGACCTGAGAAGGTCCTCAACCACCTGAAGATTGAGGACAAAGACCTTCTTCCAGACACTTGAAGCTGATGCCTTGAATTTGGACTTTTAGCCTACTTTACTGGGAGGAAATAAATTTCTCTTTGTTAAAGCCAGCCACTCGTGGTAGTTCTGTTACAGCAGCACTAGATGACCAAGACATAGGTCAGTGTTCACGACCTACTGAATCTACCGCTAACCTTGCATGAAGTCAATAAACATTTGCATTCACGTGTCCAGCACGGGGTGGAGACTAAGCCATATTGAGTTTCACTCCATCGTGACTAGCTGTGCAAACTGAGGCCTAAACAGACAGCATGGGCAATTTTACAAGAGCTACGTGAAGTCACCAAGGATTTCAGTTCACTGGGATCCACAATCAACGCCCATGGAAGCTGCTGCACTCAAGAAATCAAAAGACGCAGGGTCTTAAACGCTAACAAGCGGCCATCTAAGATGCATCAATTGGTCTCAACCGACGTGGAGCAAAGGAGAATGAAGAACACAAAGGACACAACGTAATTATGTGCCTAAGAGGCAGAAAGGGCCATATAAAGAAGAGACTACATCAACCTGAGACCAGAAGAACTAGATGGTGCCCGGCTATAACTGATCACTGCCCTGACAGGGAACACAACAGAGAACCCCTGAGGGAGCAGGAGAATAGTGGGATGCAGACCCCAAATTCTCGTAAAAAGACCAGATTTAATGGTCTGACTGAGACTACAAGGACCCTGGAGGTCATGGTCCCCAGGCCTTCTGTGAGCCCAAGACAGGAACCATTCCCAAAGCCAACTTTTCAGACAGGGGTTGGACGGGACTATGGGATAGAAAATGACACTGGTGAAGAATCAGCTTTTTGGATCAAGTAGACCCACGAGACTATGTTGGCATCTCCTGTCTGAAGGGGAGATGAGAGGGTAGAGGGAGTCAGAAGCTGGCCAAATGAACACGAAAAAAGAGAGTGCAGGGAAAGAGTGTGCTGTCTCATTAGACGGAGAGCAATTAGGAGTATATAGTAAGGTGTTTCTAAATTTTTGTAGGAGAGTCGAACTTGATTTGTAAACTTTCACTTAAAGCACAATAAAAATTTTAAAAAACGGGAAAAAAATAAATCAAAAGATGCACTGCACTGAGCAGATCTGCTGCAAAAGACCCTCTTTAAAGTGTTAAAAAGCAAAGACATCACCTTGAAGACTGAGATGCACCTGACCCAAGCCAAGGTGTTTTCAATCGCCTCATATGCATGTGAAAGATGGACAATGAATAAAGAAGACTGAAGAAGAACTGATGCCTTAGAATTATGGTGTCGATGAACAATACTGAATATACCATGGACTGCAAAAAGAATGAACAAATCTGTCTTGGAAGAAGTACACCCAGAATGCTCCTTGGAGGCAAGGATGGAGAGACGTCTCACATACTTTGGACATGTCAGGAGAGATCAGTCCCTGGAGAAGGACATTACCTTAGTCATCTAGTGCTTCTATAACAGAAATACCACAAGTGCATGGCTTTAACAAGCAGAAAAATTTATTTTCTCATGACCTGTTGCTGTTGTTAGGTGCCGTCAAGTTGGTTCCAACTCATAGCAGCCCTGTGCACAACAGAATGAAACGCTGCCCGGTCCTGCGCCATCCTCACAATCGTTGTTCTGCTTGAGCTCGTTGTTGCAGCCACTGTGTCAATCCACCTCGTTGAGGGTCTTCTTCTCTCCCACTGACCCTGTACTCTGCCAAGCACGATGTCCTTCTCCAGGAACTGATCTCTCCTGACAGCATGTCCAAAGTATGTAAGACACAGTCTCGCCATCCTTCCCTCTAAGGAGCATTCTGGCCGCACTTCTTCCAAGATAGATTTGTTTGTTCTTTTGGCAATTCGTGGTATATTCAATATTCTTCGCCAACACCACAATTCGAAGGCGTCAACTCTTCTTCCGTCTTCTTTAATCATTGTCCAGCTTTCACATGCATATGATGTGATTGAAAATATGATGGCTTCAGTAAGGAGCACCTTAGTCTTCAGGGTGACATCTTTGCTCTTCAACACTTTGAAGAGGTCCTTTGCAGCAGACTTGCCCACTGCAATGCGTCTTTTGATTTCCTGACTGCTGCTTCCATGGCTGTTAATTGTGGACCCAAGTAAAATGAAATTTTTGACGACTTCGATCTTTTCTCCATTTATCATGATGTTGCTCATTGGTCCAGTTGTGAGGATTTTTGTTTTCTTTATGTTGAGTTGTAATCCATACTGAAGGCTGTGATCTTTGATCTTCATTACTAAGTGCTTCAAGTACTCTTCGCTTTCAGCAAGCAAGGTTGTGTCATCTGTATAACACAGGTTGTTAATGAGTCTTCCTCCAACCCTGATGCCCCGTTCTTCTTCATATACTCCAGCTTCTCAGATTATTTGTTCAGCATACAGATTAAATAGGCATGGTGAAAGAATAAAACCCTGATGCACACCTCTCCTGACTTTAAACGAATCAGTATCCCCTTGTTCTGTCCGAACAACTGCCTCTTGATCTATATAAAGGTTCCTCACGAGCACAGCTAAGTGTTCTAGAATTCCCATTCTTCGCAGTGTTATCCATAGTTTGTTATGATCCACACAGTCAAATGCCTTTGCATACTCAATAAAACACGGGTAAACATCCTTCTGGTATTCGCTGCTTTCAACCAGGATCCATCTGACATCAGCAATGATATCCCTGGTTCCACGTCCCCTTCTGAAACCAGCCTGAATTTCTGGCACTTCCCTGTCAATATACTGCTGCAGCCGTTTTTGAATGACCTTCAGCAAAATTTTGCTTCCATGTGCTATTAATGATATTGTTCTATAACTTCCACATTCAGTTGGATCACCTTTCTTGGGAATAGGCATAAATATGGATCTCTTCCAGTCAGTTGGCCAGGAAGCTGTCTTCCACATTTCTTCACATAGATGAGTGAGTACCTCCAGTGCTGCATCTGTTTGTTGAAACATCTCAATTGATATTCCATCAATTCCTGGAGCTTTGTTTCTCACCAATGCCTTCAGAGCAGCTTGGACTTCTTCCTTCAGTACCATTGGTTCCTGATCATATGCCACCTCTTGAAATGGTTGAACATTGACTAATTCCTTTTGGTATAATGACTCTGTGTATTCCTTCCATCTTCTTTTGATGCTTCCTGTGTCAATTAATATTTTCCCCATGGAATCCTTCACTGTTGCAACTCGAGGCTTGAATTTTTCCTTCAGTTCTTTCAGCTTGAGAAACACCGGGCATTTTCTTCCCTTTTGGTTTTCCATCTCCAATTCTTTGCACATGTCATTATAATACTTTACTTTGTCTTCTCGAGACGCCCTTTGAAATCTTCTGTTTAGTCCTTTTACTTCATCAATTCTTCCTTTTCCTTTAGCTGCTCGATGCTCAAGAACAAGTTTCAGAGTCTCCTCTGACAACCATCTTGGTCTTTTCTTTTTTTCCTGTATTTTCACTGACCTCTTGCTTTCTTCATGGATGATGTCCTTGATGTCATTCCACAACCCGTCTGGTCTTCGGTCACTAGTGTTCAATGCGTCAAATCTATTCTTGATATGGTCTCTCAATTCAGGTGGGATATATTCAAGGTCATATTTTGGCTCTCGTGGACTTACCCTGGTTTTCTTCAGTTTCAGCTTGAACTTGCATATGAGCAATTGATGGTCTGTTCCACAGTCGGCCCCTGGCCTTTTTCTGAGTGATGATATTGAGCGCTTCCATTGTCTCCTTCCATATATGCAGTCAATTTGATTTCTGTGTGTTCCATCTGGTGAGGTTCATGTGTATAGTCACCGTTTATGTTGGTAAAAGAAGGTATTTGCAATGTAGAACTCATTGGTCTTGCAAAATTCTATCATTCGATCTCCGGCATTGCTTCTATCACCAAGGTCATATTATCCAACTACTGATCCTTCTTCTTTGTTTCGAACTTTCACATTCCAATCACCAGTAATTATCAATGCATCTTGATTGCATGTTCCATCAATTTCAGACTGCAGCAGCTGATAAAAATCTTCTATTTCCTCATTTTTGGCCTTAGTGGTTGGTGTGTACATTTGAATAATAGTCGTATAACTGGTCTTCCTTGTAGGCGTATGGATATTATCCTATCACTGACAGCGCTGTACTTCCAGATAGATCTTGAAACGTTCTTTTTGACGATGAATGCAACACCATTCTTCCTCGAGTTGTCATTCCCAGCATAGTAGACTACATAATTGTCCGACTCAAAATGGCCAATACCAGCCCATTTCAGCTCACTAATGCCTAGGATATGAATGTTTATGCATTCCACTTCATTTTTGACAATTTCCAATTTTCCTAGATTCATACTTCATACATTCCAGGTTCCGATTACTAATGGATGTTTGCAGCTGTGTCTTCTCATTTTTAGTTGTGCCATATTAGCAAATGAAGGTCCCAAAACCTTTACTCCATCCACATCATTAAGGTCGACTCTACATTGAGGAGGCAGCTCTTCCTCAGTCATCTTTTGAGTGCCTTCCAAACTGGGGGGCTCATCTTCCAGCACTATATCAGACAATATTCTGCTGCTATTCATAAGGTTTTCACTGCCTAACGCTTTTCAGAAGTAGACTGCCAGGTCCTTCTTCCTAGTCTGTCTTAGTCTAGAAGCTCAGCTGAAACCTGTCCTTCATGGGTGACCCTGCTGGTATCTGAATACTGGTGGTACAGCTTCCAGCATCACAGCAACACGTGAGCCTCCACAGTACGACAAACTGACAGACACGCAAGAGTCTCATGACCTAGTAGGTTAGAAGTCTAAATTCAGGGTGTCAGCTCCGGGGAAGGCTTTCTCTCTCTGTTGGCTCTGGAGGAAGGTCCTCATCAATCTCCCCGTGGACTAGGAGCTTCAAGAGGTCATTGAAAAGACAGGCAAGAAAGAGAAGACCAAGATGGATGTCACAGGAGACTCTGAAACTTGCTCTCGAACGTCGAGCAGCTAAAGCAAAACGAAGAATTGATGAAGTAAAATAACTAAAAAGAAGATTTCAAAGGGCGTCTCGAGAAGACAAAGTAAAGTATTATAATCACATGTGCAAAGAGCTGGAGATGGAAAACCAAAAGGAAAGAACACGCTCGGCGTTTCTCAAGCTGAAAGAACTGAAGGAAAAATTCAAGCCTCAAGTTACAGTAGTGAAGGATTCCATGGGGAAAATATTAAATGACGCAGGAAGCATCAAAAGAAGATGGAAGGAATACACAAAGTCATTATACCAAAAGGAATTAGTCAATGTTCAACCATTTCAAGAGGTGGCATGTGATCAGGAACCGATGGTACTGAAGGAAGAAGTTCAAGCTGCTCTGAAGGCACTGGCGAAAAACAAGGCTCCAGGAATTGATGGCATATCAATAGAGATCTCTCAACAGACAGATGTAGCGCTGGAGGTGCTCACTCATCTATGCCAAGAAATATGGAAGACAGCTTCCTGGCCAACTGACTGGAAGAGATCCGTATTTATAACTATTCCCAAGAAAGGTGATCCAACTGAATGTGGAAACCATAGAACAAAATCAAAATTTTGCTGAACATCATTCAAAAACAGCTGAAGCAGTATATCGACTGGGAACTGCCAGAAATTCAGGCTGGTTTCAGAAGGGGACGTGGAACCAGGGATATCATTGCTGATGTCAGATGGATCCTGGTTGAAAGTAGAGAATACCAGAAGGATGTCTACCTGTGTTTTGTCTAGTATGCAAAGGCATTTGACTGTGTGGATCATAATAAACTATGGATAACACTGCGAAGAATGGGAATTCCAGAACACTTAATTGTGCTCATGAGGAACCTTTACATAGATCAAGAGGCAGTTGTTCGGACAGAACAAGGGGATACTGATTGGTTTAAAGTCAGGAAAGGTGTGTGTTAGGGTTGTATTCTTTCACCATACCTATTCAATCTGTACGCTGAGCAAATAATCTGAGAAGCTGGAGTATATGAAGAAGAACGGGGCATCAGGGTTGGAGGAAGACTCATTAACAACCTGTGTTATGCAGATGACACAACCTTGCTTGCTGAAAGTGAAGAGGACTTGAAGCACTTGCTAATGAAGATCAAAGACCACAGCCTTCAGTATGGATTACAATTCAACATAAAGAAAACAAAAATCCTCACAATTGGACCAATGAGCAACATCATGATAAACAGAAAAAAGACTGAAGTTATCAAGGATTTCATTTTACTTGGGTCCACAATCAACAGCCATGGAAGCAGCAGTCAAGAAATCAAAAGACCCATTGCATTGGGTAAATCTGCTGCAAAGGAACTCCTTAAAGTTTTGAAAAGCAAAGATGTCACCTTGAAGACTAAGGTGCCCCTGACCCAAGCCATGGTATTTTCAACATCATATGCATGTGAAAGCTGGACAATGAGTAAGGAAGACAGGAGAAGAATTGACACCTTTGAATTGTGGTGTTGGCAAAGAATGTTGAATATACAATGGACTGCCAAAAGAAGGAACAAATCTGTGTTAGAAGAAGTATAACCAGAATGGTCCTTAGAAGCAAGGATGGGGAGACTACGTCTTACATACTTTGGACATGCTGTCAGGAAGGATCAGTCCCTGGAGAAGGACATCATGCTTGGCAGAGTACAGGGTCAGCAGAAAAGAGGAAGACCCTCAACGAGGTGGACTGACACAGTGGCTGCAACAATGAGCTCAGGCTTAGCAAGGATTTTAATGATGGCTCAGGACCGGGCAGTGTTTCGTTCTGTTGTGCATAGGGTCACTATGAGTCGGAGCCAACTTGAGGGCACGTAATGACAACAGAAGCTTCTCTGCCCAGGAATGCCGTGTCCAAGGGACACTCTCTGTTCCTGGCACTGCTTTCTTGGTGGTATGAAGTCCCCTGTCTCTCTGCTCACTTCTCTCTTTTACATCTCAAAAGAGATTGGCTTAAGACAGTATCTGATCTTGTAGATCTCATCAATGTAACTGCTGCTAATCCATCTCATTAGATCATTGTGATAGGATTTTACAACACACAGGGAAGTCACATCAGATGACAAAACATACAATACTGGATATCATGACCTAGCCAAGCTGACAGATATTTTTGGAGGACACAATTCAATCTGTGACAGATATCATGCTTGGTAAAGTAGAGGATCACTGAAAAAGAGGGAGACCCTCAATGAGATGGACTGACACAGTGGCTGCAACAATGGGTTCAGGCATAAAAAAGAACATGAGGATAGTGCAGAACCAGGCAAAGTTTCGTTCTGTTGTACATAGGGCCGCTATGAATTGGTGCTTACTCGATGGCACCTGACAACAACAACAACATGTCTTTAAAAGGTGCTGCATTAAAAAAACAAGGAATTAAGACAGCAAGGGAAATTAGAAAATACCGTGAAATGAATGAAAACAAAAACACAACATACCAAAACTTATGGGGTGCAGCGAAAGCCATGCTGGGGTAGATTTACAGCTGTAAAAGACAGGTACATCTCCAAGAGTTAGAAAAAGAAGAGAACCACAAGGAAGGGCTTCTGGGTGGTAGGCAGAGCTCTGTTTCTGACTGGGTGGTAGTTACAAGGGCGTCTGCCTTATAATAACTCTGTGATTTTCTATACCTCTGTTTTATTTTACAATAAAAAGGAAAAATAAGAGTAAACTGCCTTGTGAGGCAATGGATTTCCAACTCCCTGCCTTCTGCTGGTTCCTCCCATCCATCTGACCATGGCTTCCCCTGCTTAAAACCTGAGTCTCTTCCAAGTGCAGTGGTGACATCCATGCCTGGTGTGGCCTGTGTATGAGGTCCTGCATTTTCTGGGCCCTGCCCACCTGTTCGCCCCTCCCTAAGGGCCAAGCTTGGAGGGATGGACTAGAACACCGCCGGGCCCAATCCTCAGGCATTCTGCCTCCTCTGTCTGGTACACTTCCCTTTGCACCTTCAGCTGAGCCATCAGACTGTCTCTACTCTGAGAAATCCTCTTCCACCCACTGGCTGGGTTGGGTGCTCCAGAGCACCATGCTCAACCTCACCACAGTGAGCGCGGGACAGCAATCTCATGCGCGTTTAGCTTCACTGTCCCCGCTTGACTACCCGACTAAGCCACCCGGCCCTTAAGAGCTGGGACCAGCACCTCGTCATAGGCACATTTCCCATGGGATGGCTGCCAATCAACACAGACCAGGGCTGAGTGGTGGCAGGAGGGCTCTGCCCTGGCTGGAGGCTGGACGGGATGAGGGGCGTCCCTGGCCTGCACCCTCCCTCCCGCAGCAAGGGCAATCAGGAAACCGTGCAGACACAGGTGTGGACGGCAGAGGCACCACTCCAGGAGACCCATGTGTTCCAGCACTGACAAGACTACAGAGGGATAGAGCCTGCCGGGACCGCTGTGAAGGCTGTGACGGGAGCTATTCAGGAAGGAGCCTCTCACCCTCAGAGTCCTTGTGTGAACATGGAGAGGGGGATCAAGGAGCATAAAGCACCAGAATGGCACCCAGAACACAGCCCGAAACAAGAGCCCTGAACCAACTATTGTTTTCTATCTAGCTGACCAAAGCTATCACTAAGTATCATGCCCTGCCGACGTCTAAAAGAAAACGCGAGGAAACAATCTGCTTCTCTTGGTACACGGTGCCGATCAAAGTGAAAATTTTAAAGAAAATCTGGTCCAATTGTGGGTGACTGGTTTTTTTTTTTTTTTTTTTGGTTATCTAGACACAGACGGGCACACTGCATTGACTAAGATGCTGCGGTAGAGGCGTTCCCGCTGCGTGGCCCAGGAGCAGCCGTCTGTGTACACTGGCGCCCCCTGTCGAGGGTCTCCTGCAAGAGCACGCAGGGAGGATTTTAACCTCCCACATTGCTAGGAACAGGTCTAACAAAAAAATCTTATCTCTTTTTAGATAAAGAATTCTCTATGGGGAGAAAGCAAGGCTGACCTGCCCTGACCTGAGAAGTGGATGGTAAAGGGCGAAGTCTGGGGAGGGGAAGGAGCTGCAGGGGTCAGCCCTGCCCTCCTGGAATCCAATCTTTGCTCCACAGTAAAAAGGTCCTGGTCTTTGCCTCTAAGTTGTCTCTAGACACAGCAAGTCTTCAGGCACTGGGTCACCATACTTATAGCAGGTAATTCCTACAACGGATTTAGGAGCTCTGTTGGCTAATAAGTAATCTAGACCAGCCCATAGCCACTTCGCAAAAGCAAGCTACAATTTACACCAAGTACAGGGTCGCTATATTCGATGACGACGGGTTTTTGTTTTTTTTTTTTATATAGGGTCGCTAGGAGTCTGAATTGACTCAACAGCAAGGGGTTTGGTTTTTTTAAGTAGCAACAAAGGAGTCCTGATGGCGCAATGGCTAAGCACTTGCTGCTAACGAAAAGGCTGGTGGTTTGAACCCAGCAGCGGCTCCATGGAAAAAAAGACCTGGCAATCTGCTCCCGTGAAGATTTGCCACCTTATAGGGTCGCTATGAGTCAGAATCAACTCGATGGCACAGAACAAGTAGCAATAAGTGGACTGCCAAAAGAAGGAACAAATCAGTCTTAGAAGAAATACAACCAGAATGTTCCTTAGACGCGAGAATGGTGAGACTTTGACTCACTTATTTTGGACACGCCATGAGGGAAGATCAATTGCAAGAAAAGGACATCACGTTTGGCAAAGCAGAGGGTCAGTGTAAACGAAGGAAACCCTCAATGAGACGGACTGACACAACAGCCCCAACAATAGGCTCAAACACAACAATGATCATGAGGATGGCACAGAACTGGGTAACATTTGGTTCTATTGTACATGCGGTCGTCCTGAGTCAGAGCTGACTCAAGGCAACTAACGACAACAACTAGTAGCAAAGAATGTGTTCTGTGGGGCCGGCATTTGATAAAGGATCTCAGGTTGTGAGAACTACTGCCCCTGGTCATTCTTCAAGAAGAGCATGTTCGTGAGACTATGCAGGTGACCCCTGTCTGGTGGCGAGAGGAGAAGGACGAGGGGGACAGGGAACACAGGTGGAGAGGAGGAAGGTGCTGTCTCGTTAAGGGGAGAGCAGCTGGGAGCGCGCGGCAGGGTATGTGTGGCTTTTTGAATGAGAGACTGACTTGATCTGTAAACTTTCACCTAAAGCACAATAAATAAATTAAAAAAAAAAATCATAGCACGGTTAATTATTTCCTCTCGCTTGCAAGCTGAACTCATCAACTGACCGTGTTACTATTCCAGAAGCAGTCCAAGTTCCCAAACAAACAATACAGGTTTGGGGAACAGATTGCACCGTGCTATAAAATTCCAAAATCTTAACCGTCTAAGTCTTTGAAATGACAATAAAACTTGGTCGAAACAAAGACCGTTAAAACCAACCACCAGTTGCCGTCAAGTTAATTTCCACTCACGGTGAACCCATGCGTTGCAGAGTAGAACTGTGCCACAGGGTTTCCAAGGCCGTTAACTTTCAGATGCAGATCTCTTGGTCTTTCTTCCCAGGTGCCTCTGGATGGGTTCAAACCATCAACTCTTCAGCCAGCAGCCACACGCTTAACCATCTGTGCCACCTGGGGTTAGTCTTGGTATAAAATGATTTTATTAGGTAACTCAAAAGCCTAAAATTGACAAGAAAAGCCTATTTTTTTGGAGAAAGGTACTATCGTTAAAACTGTACTGAAGGTATTTCTGAGATCAAGCCAGGGCTGCAATTCCACTCCATGGCTTACTAGCCCGGAACGTTGAGGACTGGTTTGGCTTCTTTCAGCCTCAGTTTCTCCTTCCTGAAATGGAAGTGTCAGCAATCAAAGGGTTTTAACGAGGACCGCACATGGCAACATTCAGAAAGCACTCGAGATGCAGAGCATCTGGGGCGTGGGTGGCTACCAGGTCATCAGAGAGGTCTTCTACATGTTCTCTTAATTAACAGATTGGAATAATGGACCCCAGGACAGAAATTCACAGCAACAGCAGATTGGGATAAAAAACATCACAGAATATTAAAACTTTTACTCTCACAAGTCACTGAAGACAAGCCCAATTGGCTCTTACAAATGTTAGTTGGCATATGATTTTTTAAATGTGGCTTAAGACATAATTTACAAACCATACAATTTGCCCCTTTGAACTGTGCAATTCAATGGCTTTTAGCCTATTCACAGAGCTGTGCAGCCACCACCACAAGCTAAAAAGAAATGTCTTATCCATTAGCAGTCACTCACAACCCCTCTCTGGCAACCAGTGATCTACTTCATTCCTTTTTATTGCCAACTAATATTCCATTTTCCTGTCTTTTCAATGACTTCATGCTTTCTTCATGGACGGTGTCCCCCATGTCATTCCATAACTCGTCCAGTCTTTGGTCACCAGTGTTCAATGTGTCAAATCTGTTCTTGAGATGGTCTCTAAATTCAGGTGGGATATACTCAAGGTCATATTTTGGCTCTCATGGACTTGCTCTGATTTTCTTCAGTTTCAGCTTGAACTTGCATATGAGCAATTGATGATCTGTTCCACAGTCGGCCCCTGGCCTTGTTCTGACTGATGATATTGGGCTTTTCCAACATCTCTTTCCACAGATATAGTCAATTTGATTTCTGTGTGTTCCATCTGGCGAGGTCCATGTGTACAGTCACCGTTTATATCGGTGAAAGAAAGTACTGGCAACGAAGAAGTCATTGGTCTTGCAAAATTCTATCATTCGATCTCTGGCATTGTTTCTATCACCATATCATCATACATGAAGAAAGCAAGAGGTCACTGAAAAGACAGGAAAGAAAGAAAAGACCAAGATGGATGTCACAGGAGACTCTGAAACTTGCTCTTGAGTGTCGAGCAGATAAAGCAGAAGGAAGAATTGATGAAGTAAAAGGACTGAAAAGAAGATTTCAAAGGGCATCTCGAGAAGACAAAGTATTATAATGACAGTTCAAAGAGTTGGAGATGGAAAACCAAAAGGGAAGAACACGCTCGGCGTTTCTCAAGCTGAAAGTACTGAAGGAAAAATTCAAGCCTCGAGTTGCAACAGTGAAGGATTCCATGGGGAAACTATTAAACGACGCAGGAAGCATCAAAAGAAGATGGAAGGAATACACGGACTCATTATACCAAAAGGAATTAGTCGATGTTCACCCATTTCAAGAGGTGGCATACGATCAGGAACCGATGGTACTGAAGGAAGAAGTCCAAGCTGCTCTGAAGACATTGGCGAAAAACAAAGCTCCAGGAATTGATGGACTATCAATTGAGATGTTTCAACAAACCAATGTAGCACTGGAGGTGCTCACTCATCTATGCCAAGAAATATGGAAGACAGCTTCCTGGCCAACTGACTGGAGAAGATCGATATCTATGCCTATTGCCAAGAAAGGTGATCCAACTGAATGGGGAAATTATAGAACAATATCATTAATATCTCACACAAGCAAAATTTTGCTGAAGATCATTCAAAAACGGCTGCAGCAGTATATCGACAGGGAACTGCCAGAAATTCAGGCCAGTTTCAGAAGAGGACGTGGAACCAGGGATATCATTGCTGATGTCAAACGGATCCTGGCTGAAAGCAGAGAATACCAGAAGGATGTTTACCTGTGTTTTATTGACTATGCAAAGGCGTTCAACTGTGTGGATCATAACAAACTATGGATAACACTGCAAAGAATGGGAATTCCAGAAGACTTAAATGTGCTCATGAGGAACCTTTACATAGATCAAGAGGCAGTTGTTCGGACAGAACAAGGGGATACTAAATGGGGTAAAGTCAGAAAAGTTGTGCGTCAGGATTGTATTCTTTCACCATACCTATTCAATCTGTATGCTAAGCAAATAATACGAGAAGCTGGACTATAAGAAGAAGAACGGGGCATAAGGATTGGAGGAAGACTCATTAACAACCTGTGTTATGCAGATGACACAACCTTGCTTCTGAAAGTGAAGAGGACTTGAAGCACTTACTAGTGAAGGTCAAAGACCACAGCCTTCAGTATGGATTGCACCTCAACATAAAGAAAACAAAAATCCTCACAACTGGACCACTGAGCAACATCATGATAAATGGAGAAAAGATTGAAGTTGTCAAGGATTTCATTTTACTTGGATCCACAATCAACAGCCACGGAAGCAGCAGTCAAGAAATCAAAAGACGCACTGCATTGGGTAAATCTGCTGCAAAGGACCTCTTCAAAGTGTTGAAGAGCAAAGACGTTACCTTGGAGACTAAGGTGCACCTGACCCAAGCCATGGTGTTTGCGGTCGCATCATATGCACGTGAAAGCTGGACAATGAATAAGGAAGACTGAAGAATTGACACCTTTGAATTGTGGTGTTGGCAAAGAATATTGAATATACCACGGGCTGCCAAAAGAACGAACAGATCTGTCTTAGAAGTACAGTGAGAATGGTCCTTAGAAGCAAGGATGGCGAGACTACGTCTTACATACTTTGGACGTGCTGTCAGGAGGGGTCAGTCCCTGGAGAAGGACATCATGCTTGGCAGAGTACAGGGTTAGCGGAAAAGAGGAAGCCCCTCAAAGAGGTGGACTGACACTGTGGCTGCAACAATGAGCTCAAGCATAACAACGATTGTAAGGATGGCGCAGGACCAGGCAGTATTTCATTCTGTTGAGCACAGGGTCGCTATGAGTCGGAACCAACTCGACAGCACCTAACAACAACAACAATATTCCATTATACGGATACACCATATTTTGTTATCCATTCATCAGGTGATAGACATTTGGGTTGTTTCCGCATTTTGGCTATTATGAATAACATTGCTATGAACATTCACGTGCAAGTTTTAACGCAGACATAGGTTTTCATTTCTCTTTAGTAAATATCTAGAAGTGGAATTGCTGGATCATGTGGTAATGCTATGTTTAACATTTGAGGAAGTGACAGGCTGCTTTCCACAGCAGCAACACCATTTTACATTCCCTTCAGCAATGAATGAGGTTTCCAATTTCTCCCCAACCTAACAAACACTTGTTATTCATCTTTTTATTACAGCCATCCTAGCGGATGAGGAGTGGTAGCTCACTGTGGTTTTGATTTGCATTTCCCTGATATCAGGCTAATGATGTTGAGCATCTTTTAATGTGCTTATTGGACATGTATGTCTTCTCTGGAGAAATGTCAATTCAAATAATTTGCCCACTTTTAATTGGGTTGTCTTTTTATCACTGAGTTCTTTATATATTCTGGATACAAGTTAATTATCAGATTCATAATTTCTAAATATTTTCTCCCATTCTTGGGTTGTCTTTTCAGTTTCTTGGTAGTATTGCTTGTAGGATAAAAGTTTTTAATTTTTATGAAGACCAATTTATCTTTTTTGGTCACTTGTAACTTTTGCTGTCATATCTAAGAAACTTCTGCCTAACCCAAAGTCACAAAGATCTACTCCTATATTTTCTTCTAAGAGTTTTAGCTCTTACATTTAGGTTCATGATTCATTTTTAGTTAATTTCTGCACATGGTGTGAAGTAGGGGGTCCAACTTCATTCTTTCGCATGTGGATATCCAATTATCAGTTTTCGTTTCTTGTATTTGGGGCTTGGTTGCTAGATGGACATATGTTTGTATTTGTTATATCTTCTTGATGGATCGACCGTTTCATCGTTATAAAATGTCCTCCTTTGTCTCTAGCAACAATTTTTGTCTTCGAGTATATTTTAACTGATATTAGTATAGCCTTCCAGCTCTCTTTGATTACTATTTGCATGGTATAGCTTTTTCCATCCTTTATTTGTATCTTTTAAGTGTTCCTTCCTCTTACATTTTTTGGCAGAGTTTGTAAAAGGCTGGTAGTAGTTCTTCCTGAAATGTTTGGCAGAATTCACCAGCGAAGCCATCTGGACCTGGGCTTTTCCTCTCCTTACAGGGAGTCTTGTTCGTTTTTCTTCCAGATGAACGCTCAATTCTCGTTATCTCCGTTGCCACCAACTTCTCTTGTCTGGACCATAACAGCTTCGACTTTCTAAGCCTGGCCTCCTATAAGCTATTTTCTACAGAGAAGCCAGTATAACGTTTCTAATACAAGTGCCATTCACTTACTTATCTGCAGCGGCTTCCTTCATAGGCCCCAGGATAAATTCAGAACGGTTACCAGGGCCTTCAAACCACAGCACTCTCCAGCCACCACCTGGCAATCTGGCTTCATTTCACACTACGCCCTCACTGACTATGCTCTAGACTATGCTTCGGGTCTTGAAACAGAACAAGTTCTTTACCACCTGGGCCCCATGCAGCATCAGGACTCAGCTTAAATGTCACCTCCTCAGAGAGGCCTTTTATGAACACTGTACATTAGGTACCAAACCGAAAATACCAAACTTGTTGCCACCAAGTGAATTCCAACTCATAATGACCTTACAGGACAGTGAAAAACTGCTCCACAGGGTTTCCAAGGCTGTAATTTTTATGGAAGCAGACTGCCAAAGCTTCCTCCCACAAAGCCTGTGGTGGGTTCGAATAGACCTTTCGGTTAGCAGCTGAGTGCTTCACCACTGTGCCACCAGGGCTCCTCTCCCTTTTATTCTTTGCCATGTTGAAGTATATTCTAAAAATTATTTCTATTTTTAAAAGTTTGAGTTCAAGATTTAGACATAACTCTTCGGAAAATTCAGGTATCCAAACTCCTGTGGATTGACTCATCAGTACCAGTAACAGGATCTACTGACTGAACTACAGAGAATTTCCATTCACCGTATTACATCACTGTCAAGAACTGACTCAACAACACAGGCCATTTCTATGGAACAAAAGCCATTACACAGCCACCTGTCTCCCTTGCTTTGATTTCTGGGTTTCAAAGCACTGCAAACTAAACCCATAAGATATAGGTTTGCAAAAATACATACTGTACTGTTCTGTTTAGTGGAGAACAAGGTTCCTGTCCTGCTTACTTGCTTCAGATAAGAATCAGAATAAACGCCAGTCACATTCTCCTCAAAATTCCACTTAGAAACACATGCCAAACAAGCGTCATATAACCACCAGCCAAAGCTGATTTACTAACAATGAAAAACAGGTATTATTATCTTATTTAATAATAAGAAAGTAAAACTACTGAAGTCAAATTACTCTTCCTCAAGGCCTTCTCTCAAAGAATGATTAACCAAAAAATGTAAATAAAAGCCATACAACCCCATACACAGAAAAAGTAGACAAAAACTTAATAAAGAAGGAGAGAATGGTATGACTTGAGAGGTCAACACAATCTTGGCTGCTGGAAAGCAATGGCCAAGTGGTGACTGACTCAGCCCAGCAAAGCCATTGGGGCCCACCTGTCTGCAAGAAGGGAGGAGCAGTCAGAAGCAAGCTTCAAACAGCCTGGAAGAGGCCCAGGAATTCAAAGTGCCGGGTCTCCCAGGAGGTGGGGCACAGGGAGCAGCAAATGTCAGGAGGTGAGCTGAAAGTCTGTATGAGAAGCAATAGACCCCTTCCGCCAGACCCTACAGCCAGGAAGAATCCCCACATCCCAGCAAAAGGCAAGAGGCCACTGAAAACCTACATACTGACAGGTCATGTGGGTGGGGGACCAGAAGCAGTGGGAGAGCCACGCAGGCGAGAGTCTGTGCACAGGAGGTGACGGTGATGGTGAGCCTGTGGGGGAGCCTCAGCACACAGAGACAAGGACAGGTTTCTGACAGCAAGAGACACAGCTCCTTCAACCTAACCATAAAGCAGTATCCCCCCAGTTTCTCAAATGGCCAAGGAGCACCCCATTCACAGGATGAGCACAATGGCGACCAGCACATGCTCTGCTTTCCTCCAGGTGGGAGTTTACACTGGTGCCCGGCTGTGGGCAGTGTGGCCAGAAAGACAGGCAGTGCAGCAGATACACACTGCAGGCAGACTGGCAGGCTCTTATCAGTCAGATGACTTCGGGTGAATCACTTTTACCTTCTCTGTGCTCCAGTTTCCTCAATCGAAAGTGAGGAACTTACAGAGTGTTGAGAATTAAATGAGTTAATATATGTAAAAGCATACAGTTACCAAAAAATATATATATAAGTGCTAGCTATTATTATAAGATCGCTATGAGTCGGGACCGACTCGATGGCACCTAACAACAACGGCAACTATTACGTATTACATATTTATAATTTCAAAGCCAGAAATAGTATCCAACACAAGGGACCTTTCAATACACTATGGGCGCCCATGCTCATGCCCCAGGCTGTCAAAGGAGCAGCAGTCCAGCACCTGAGCTGCCCTGGAGCTCATTATCCTTGGAATCCACTACTAGGACAGGTAGCCTTAGGCTCCTCACCTGACATGACATGACAGCACTCTACCAAGATACAAAGCTGAACAGGATAAATGTGACAGCGCATTGTAACTGTAAAGCGCTCCACAGTGGACAGATGAGTAGGAAGTCTGAGGCCAGCCTCATCAGCAGGCCCTTGACAGGTACCAATGGCACAGAGCGCTACCATCAGGCCTGCCACGAGGACCGAGGAGGCCCAGGTTCAGGCAAAGGTTCTCGCCTAGGAGTTTATGTCAATGAGGGAGAAACAACCCAGAAAAGGAGAGTGAGAATGGTTGCACAACTCGGAGAACGTAACCAGTGCCACTGAATTACACATGTAGAAACTGGGGAACCGGTATACATATATTTTGCTGTGTATATTCTCAACAACTACAAAATAAATTCAAAAGTAAATAAAGTCCTCACCGGGGCACTCAAAGCAACACCAGGTCACATCGCTCAGTAGTCGCTCTAAAAGTCTGTGCCCTGGGTCTGTCTCCAATGACTATGAGCTGCCTGCGGGCGTGTCCCACTTCCCCACCATAGCACCCTAGCACGAAGCCAGGGCAGCAGCAGGTACTCCAGAAAAAACGGAGGTGTCTGCAAGAATCAGTGGGATAACCAAGTAAAACAGAAGAGGTGAGGAACCTAGAAGACTGACAAGTCACAAACGCCCAAAACTGAACCTAAAAGAACACCCAAAGCAAGCTGTGCTTCACGCACTGTGGCTCCACGAGGAAGGACAGAACACCCCGTTGTGGCTTTCCACAGCCACAGGGGCCAGGAGCTTATAAAACCCCTACACCGACCAGATTTCAAATTTCACAAAGCAAAAGTTTCCTACTTTATCAGCTCCATAGAACAAAACTCAAGTTTACTGAAGCGTAAACTTTCAGAGCTTCATAAAGAAGAAATTTTGCTCAGTTAAAAAAGCAAAAGACAGTCAAAAGACACTTAAACATGTAACCAAAATCCGCTGTCATCAAGCGAATTCCAATTCATGTTTGCTTTATCGGGTGACGCCAAGTTGGTTCCAACTCATTGCCACCCAATGTACGACAAAGTGAAACACCACCCAGTCCTGTGCCATCCTCACAATCTTTGTTGTTTGAGCACATTGTTGCAGCTACTGTGTCAATCCATCCCATCGAGGGTTTTCCTCTTTTTCTCTGACCCTCCACCTTGCCGCACATGACGTCCTTCTCCAGGGACTGGTTTCTCCTGATAACGTGTCCAAAGCACATGAGATAAAGTCTCACCATATTCACTTCCAAGAAGCACTCTGGTTGTACTTCTTCCAAGACAGATTTGTTCATTCTTTTGGCAATCTGTGGTATATTCAGTATTCTTCACCAACACTCTAATTCAAAGGCATCAATTCTTCTTTGTTCTTTATTCACTGTCTAGCTTTCACATGTATATAAGGTGACTGAAAATACTATGGCTTGGGTCAGGCACACCTTAGTCCTCAAAGCGACATCTTTACTTTCCAACACTTTAAAGAGGTCTGTTGCACCAGATTTGCCCAATGCAATTAAAAAAAAAAAAAAAAAATGCAATACACCGTTTGATTTCTTGGCTGCTGCTTCCATGGCTGTTGACTGTGAATCCAAGTAAAAGGAAATCCTGACAACTGCAATCTTTTCTCCATTTATCATGATGTTGCTTACTGGTCCAATTGTGAAGATTTTTGTTTCATGTTGAAATGTAATCCATACCAAAGGCTGTAGTCTTTGATCCTCATCAGTAAGTGCTTCAAGACCACCTCACTTTCAGCAAGCAAGGCTGTGTCATCTGCATACACAGGTTTTTAATGTGAGTCTTCCCCCAATCCAGTTCTGATGCCCCATTCTTCTTCATATAGTCCAGTTTCTCAGACTGTTTGCTCAGCATACAGATTGAATAAGTGAAAGGATACAACCCGGACACACACCTTTCCTGATTTTAAACTACACAATATCCCCTAGTTCTGTTCGAACGACTGCCTCTTAGTCTACGTACAGGTTCCGCGTGAGCAGAATTAAGTGTTCTGGAATTCCCATTCTTCACAATGTTATACATAATTTGTTACGATCTACACAGTCAAATGCCTCTGCACAGTCGATGAAACACAGGTAAACGCCTTTCTGGTATTTTCTGCTTTCGGCCAAGAGCCGTCTGACATCAGCAAGGATATCCCTTGTTCCACATCCTATTCTGAATCCAGCTTGGATTTCTGGCAGTTCCCTGTCTATGTACTGCTACAACTGTATCTGACTTATCTTCAGCAAAATTTTACCTAAGAAACCAAACCCACTGCCGTCAAGTCAATTCCTACTCATAGCGAGCCTACATGACAGAGTAGAACTGCCCCATAGGGTTTCCAAGGTTGTAAATCGTTACAGAAGAAGACTGCCACATCTTTCTCCTGCGGAGCAGGTGGTAGGCTCAAACCACCTACATTTTAGTTAGTAGCCAAGCGCTTTAACCCCTGCACCGCCAGGGCTCCTCAAGGGGAGGAGAGGTAACTGAAGATGCCTCCATCAAGTCTTAAACTTGGTAAGTGGTCTCAATCCTATAAAAAGGAGACCCTGCTGGTGAAGGCAGGATTATATTTCAAGTGAAGACCCTTCCACCCCCACAAAGAACAGGCGTGGGGCTCTCTTTGAGAACCAACGCGTGTGCTTTGAAATGGGATAACTTAAATTATGCCAACAGCTAACATAAGACTGCACTAGGGTGGAAACCAACCAGGTAAACACTCCTTCTCTTACAAATGTTTCTTGAGGGCGACCGTAGGCCCAGTGCTATGCTGAGCCCTGGGACAGATTCCTCAGGAATCAACAAGACACTGTGGCTGGCCTCAGGCACAGCTGTCCAACAGGGTGGCGGCCTGGCAACAAGAGTGAAGTGAGACCCCTGCCAGATGCACAGAGCAAAACCAACTCCAGATACGCATTTTAAAAAAACACTGGCATCTCTCAACACCTAAACTGCCAAATCGCTCACCTGGCGAATGTTGATAGTATACAATGGTTTGAAAACAACACTATAAATTTTTAAATCTTTCATTTCTTTTAGTGGTTTCTAATGTTTATAAGAATTTTTGGTAAAAACACCATGAACATTTTAAAACTACTTTTCCTTCTTCAAAAGTTATACATGTTCATCGTAGAAAACCTAGCAAATATAGACAAGCAAAAACTACACAGCAGTAACACCCTGGGTGATTCCTTAGTTTTAAAATATGCTTATAAACCTCTAGCAAAGCTGATCAAGAAACAAAAAAAGTACACAATCTGTCAGCACCAGGAGGGAACTGAAGTCTGCCATTATAGACCTCACGACACAAAACGAGTAATAAAGGAAGATTAGGGAGGAATTTATACCAATGAACTCAAAAATACTTTGAAAAACAAGTCTTACTAAAACTGTAAACAAAAACTGATACTCTTTACATAAATAAAATAAAAACAAAAACAAGAATTTACATACTTGTTTTGATCACGTATATTTTAACCACAAGTTTTTTAATCCACGTCTTACTTTTTTCTCCTTTTCCCACTTAATATAGCAAGAACAGACCATCAGTTGCTCATACAAAACTTCAAGTTGAAGCTGAAGAAAAACAGACCAAGTAAACAAGAGCCAAAGTACAACCTTGAGTACAAACCATTTGAATTTACAGACCATTGCAAGAATAAATTTTATGCTTTCAACACTAAAGACCAAAGAATAGACAAGTTGTGGAATGCCATCAAGGACATCATACATGAAGAAAGCAAGAGGTCATTAAAAAGACAGGAGAGAAAGGAGATCAAAATCGACGTCAGAAGAGACTCTGAAAGTTGCTCTTGAACATCGAGTAGCTAAAGCAAAAGGAAGAAATGACGAAGTAAAAGCACTGAACTAAAGATTTCAAAGGGTGTCTCGAGAAGACAAAGTAAAACATTATAATCACATGCGCAAAGAGCTGGAAATGGAAAACCAAAAGGGAAGAACGCACTTGGCATTTCTCAAGATGAAAGCACTGAAGGAAAAAATTCAAGCCTCGACTTCCAATTCTGAAGGATTCTACCGGGAAAATATTAAACGACGCAGGAAGCATCAAAAGAAGATGGAAGGAATACACAGAGTCATTATACCGAAAGGAATTGACAGATGTTCGGCCATTTCAGGAGGTAGCATATGATCAGGAACCGATGGTACTGAAGGAAGAAGTCCAAGCTGCACTGCAGGCATTGGTGAAAAACAAGGCTCCAGGAACGGAGGGAACACCAACTGAGATGCCTCAACAAACAGATGCAGTGCTGGAAGTGCTCACTCATCTATGCCAAGTAATTTGGAAGACAGCTACCTAGCCAACCAACTGAAAGAGATCCATATTTATGCCTACATCAAAGAAAGGCGATCCAACAGAACACAGAAATTATCAAACAATATCCTTAATATCACAGGCAAGTAAAATTGTGCTGAAAATCATTCAAAGCAACTGCAGTAGTGTATCAACAGGGAGCTGCCAGAAATCCCAGCCAGATTCAGAAGAGGACGTGGAACCAGGAACATCATTGCTGCTACCAGACGGATCCTGGCTGAAAGAACACCAGAAAGATGTTTTATTGACTATGCAAAGGCATTCAACTGTGTGGATCATAACAAATTATGGATAATACTGTGAAAAATGGGAATTCCAGAACACTTAATTGTGCTCCTGAGGAACCTCTACATAGATCAAGAGGCAGTCGTTCAAACAGAACAAGGGGATACTGAGTGGTTCAAAGTCAGGAAAGGTGCGCATCAGGGTTGTATCCTTTTGCCATATTTATTCAATCTGTCTACTGGGCAAATGATGTGAGATTATTGTTGCTGTTGTGAGGTGCTGTCGAGTCGCTTCCGACTCGTAGCGAATGTATGCACAATAGAACAAAACACTGCCCGGTCCTGAGCCATCCTTACAACCGTTGTTATGTTTGAGATCATTGTTGCAGCCACTGTGTTAACCCACCTCATTGAGGGTCTTCCTCTTTTCCGCTGACCCTGTACTCTGCCAAGCACGATGTCCTTCTCCAGGGACTGTTCCCTCCTGACAACATGTCCAAAGTATGTAAGACGCAGTCTTGCCATCCTTGCTTCTAAGGAGCATTCGGGCTGCACTTCTTCTAAGACACATTTGTTCGTTCTTTTGGCAGTCCGTGGTATATTCAGTATTCTTCACCAACACCACAATTCAAAGGCGTCAACTCTTCTTTCGTCTTCCTTATTCATTGTCCAGCTTTCACATGCACATGATGCGACTGAAAATACCATGGCTTGGGTCAGCCATACCTTAGTCTTCAGAGTGACATCTTTGCCCTTCAACACTTTAAAGAGGTCCTTTGCAGCAAATTTACCCAATGCAATGCATCTTTTGATTTCTTCACTGCTGTCTCCATGGCTGTTGACTGTGGATCCAAGTAAAATGAAATCTTTGACAACTTCAATCTTTTCTCCATTTATCATGATGTTGCTCATTGGTCCAGTTGTGGGGATTTTTTTTTTTTTTATGTTGAGGTGCAATCCATACTGAAGGCTGTGGTCTTTGATCTTCATTAGTAAGTGCTTCAAGTCCTCTTCACTTTCAGCAAGCGAGGTTGTGTCGTCTGTGTAATGCAGGTTGTTAATGAGTCTTCCTTCAATCCTGATGCCCCGTTCTTCTTCATATAGTCCAGCTTCTCGTATTATCTCCTCAGCATACAGATTAAATAGGTATGGTGAAAGAATACAACCCTGACGCATGCCTTTCCTGACTTTAAACCAATCAGTATCCCCTTGTTCTGTCCGAACAATCGCCTCTTGATCCATGTAAAGGTTCCTCATGAGCACAATTAAGTGTTCTGGAATTCCCATTCTTCGCAGTGTTATGCATAGTTTGTTATGATCCACACAGTCGAATGCCTTTGCATAGTCAATAAAACACAGGTAAACATCCTTCTGGTATTCGCTGCTTTCAGCCAGGATCCATCTGACATCAGCAATGATATCCCTGGTTCCATGTCCTCTTCTGAAGCCGGCCTGAATTTCTGGCAATTCCCTGTCGATACACTGTTGCAGCCGTTTTTGAACGATCTTCAGCAAAATTTTGCTTGCGTGTGATATTAATGATATTGTTCTATAACTTCCACATTCAGTTGGATCACCTTTCTTGGGAATAGGCATAAATATGGATCTCTTCCAGTCAGTTGGCCAGGAAGCTGTCTTCCGTATTTCTTGGCATAGATGAGTGAGCACCTCCAGTGCTGCATCGGTTTGTTGAAACATCTCAGTTGATATTCCATCAATTCCTGGAGCTTTGTTTTTTGCCAATGTCTTCAGAGCAGCTTGGACTCCTTCCTTCAGTACCATCGGTTCCTGATCATATGATACCTCTTGAAATGGTTGAACACTGACTAATGAACACTGACTAATTCCTTTTGGTATAATGACTTTGTGTATTCCTTCCATCTTCTTTTGATGCTTCCTGCGTCATTTAACATTTTCCCCATGGAATCCTTCACTATTGCAACTCGAGGCTTGAATTTTTCCTTCAGTTCTTTCAGCTTGAGAAATGCCAGGCGTGTTCTTCCCTTTTGGTTTTCCATCTCCAGCTCTTTGCACATGTCATTATAATACTTTACCTTGTCTTCTCGAGACGCCCTTTGAAATCTTCTTTTCAGTCCTTTTACTTCATCAATTCTTCCTTTTGCTTTAGCTGCTCGACGCTCAAGAGCAAGTCTCAGAGTCTCCTGTGACATCCATCTTGGTCTTTTCTTTCTTTCCTGTCTTTTCAGTGACCTCTTGCTTTCTTGATGTATGATGTCCTTGATGTCATTCCACAACTCGCCTGGTCCTCGGTCACTAGTGTTCAATGCATCAAATCTATTCTTCAGATAGTCTCTAAATTCAGGTGGGATATATTAAAGGTCATATTTTGGCTGTCATGGACTTGCTCTGATTTTCTTCAAGCTGAAACTGAAGAAAATCAGAGGTAATAATCTGAGAAGCTGGACTGTATCAAGAAGAATGGGGAATCAGGATTGGAAGAAGACTCATTAACGACCTGTTTTATGCACATAACACAACCTTATTTGCTGAAAGTGAAGAGGACTTGAAGCACTTAATGACAAAGATCAAAGACCACAGCTTTCAGCATGGATTACATCTCAACATAAAGAAAACAAAGATCCTCACAACTGGACCAATAAGCAACATCATGATAAACAGAGAAAAGACTGAAGTTGTCATGGGTTTCATTT
Source organism: Loxodonta africana (assembly GCF_030014295.1). NCBI lineage: Eukaryota > Metazoa > Chordata > Mammalia > Proboscidea > Elephantidae > Loxodonta > Loxodonta africana. The sequence goes on along the minus strand of NC_087348.1, from coordinate 973,329 downwards.
TACTTGGATCCACATAAAACACCCACGGAAGGAGCAGTCAAGAAATCAAGACACATTGCATTGGACAAATCTGGCACAAAAGACCTCTTTAAAGTGTTAAAAAGCAAAGATGAAGGCTAAGGTGCACCTGGCCCAAGGCATGGTGTTTTCAATCACCTCACATGTATGTGAAAACTGGACAGTAAGGAAGACTGAAGAAGAATTGACACTTTTGAACTATGGTGTTGTCGAAGAATATTGTATATACCATGGACTGTCAGAAGAATGAATCAATCCATCTTGGAAAAAGTACGGCCAGAACGCTCTTTAGAAGCAAGGATGGCGAGACTTCGTCTCACATACTTTGGACGTGTTATCAGGAGGGACCGGTTCCTGGAGAAGGACATCATGCTTGGTAAAGTAGAGGGTCAGCAAAAAAGAGGAAGACCCTCAATGGGATGGCCAGACACAGCGACTGTTAACAATGGGCTCAAGCATAAAAAGAACTGTGAAGATGGCACAGGACCGGGCAGTGTTTTCGTTCTGTTGTACGTAGGTTCACTATGAGTTGGAACGGACTTGAGGACACCTACCAACAACAACCAATCTTATAGGTAATATCCTTTGTGTGCTATCCTACTAGTATTTCGCTAAAAGTTGATCTCGGGTTAGACTTGATTCTAGGCTTATAGAGTTTCTCAGGGTGACAGTCTTAGGAAGTCCTTTGTTCTCTACTGTTCCAGTGTGTCTGGCAGTTTTGAGGTGAAGACAAAATTAAGTATTAAGTTGTGTTGTCTGTAAGTGCTATTCACCTCAGAAGTTCAGAGCAATAAAAATCAAGGAGGACTCAGACACCACATCCTTCACCTGGCTAATTCCTCTTTGCCTCAGCGCCAGCTGGGGTGCCATCTTACCATACACGCCTCCCCGATCACGTCAAAACCCGTCCTATTTCCTGCCATGTCCTTCTGTGGCACCTGGTGCCTGTCCCCACCACGACACCTAGAACTCGGCAGTGCAGCTAGAAGCAGGCTGGGGCAGACATGACTCTGGTTCATGGCAACAGTCCAGTTTCCAACAGGGCACCTGCACGTAGTAGGCAGCTTCCTCTACAAGTGCTAAAGAACAAAGGGAAGGGGAGGGTCTGTGGTCCCTGGACGGGAGGAGGAAAAAGGGGTGAGGCTTCACAAAGGAGAGGCGAGAGGCCAGGCTCCCTGTATGACTCCTGAATTTTCAAGCAGAGAAGAGGAGCTGGGAGCTGAGGGAGGAAGTACATTCTGTAGTGGGAGAGGAGGGTGGCAGGGGGACAGAAGCAAATCAGAAAGTCAAGGTGGGTCATCCACACGCTGCCAATGCAGCTTCCTCTGCCTCCTCCTCCTCCTCAGTGCATCTAAAAGTGGGGAGCCTACCAAAGAGCTATTCCATCTGCTCAAAGCAGAATCTCCCACAGGTTTTGGTTTTGTTTTAGGATTTTAGTTCTTATTCTCCCAGCAGTTTTTAGAAAAAGGAATCTATACATTATTTTTCTACAAAAATTAGATCACGCCATATATGCTGTTATAACCATTTTTTTAGTTAATAAGACATTCCGAACATTTTTCCATTTCTCACCTATATCATTTTTTTAAATAATATTTTACTGTGTTTTACATGAAAGTTTATACAGCAAATTAGGTTCCCCTTTAATAATTTTTATACAAGTTGTTCTGTGCCATTGGTTACAATTTTTACAATGTGTCAGAATTCTCATTATTTCCATTCTGTTCGTTCTTTTTCCATTGATTAACTTCCCTTCCCCTCCTTACCTTCTCATCTTTGCTTCTGGGTAAATGTTGACCATTCGGTCTCATAGAGCTAATTGTTTAAGGCCGCACATTACTCACGGGTGATACTGTTCACTTTACAAGCCAATCTACTCTTTGGCTCAAAGGTGACCTGTGGAAACAGCTTCAGTTCCAAGTTCAAAGGGTATCATAGGGCGATAGCCTTAGGGGTTCCTCTAGTCTGTATTGGTCCAATAGGTCTGGCCTTTTTTTAGGAATCTCAGTTTTGCTCTCCCTTTGTCTCCCATTCTCTCCGGGACCTTCTACTGTCTCTGGTCAGAATGGTTGGTAGCGGTAGCCAGGCATTATCCGGTTTTTCTGGTCTCAGCTTTAAAGAGGTTGTGGTTCATGTGGGCTATTAGTCCTCTGGTTTAATTTCTTCTTTGAGTCTTTCATTTCGTTTATTCTCTTTTGCTCCATACAAGTAGGGACCAACAGTTATACCCTAGGTGGTTGCTCATAAGCTTTCGAGATCCCAGAACGACTCACCAAACTGGGATGCAGAACATTACCTTATAAACTGTTAGGCAAATTGACTAAGTTTTCCTCCAAGACTACGGTCCCAAGCCCCTTGACCCAGTAAACCAACCCATGAGTTGTCTGGGTAAGTCTAGGAAGCCGCTGTAACTGTGCCCACTATGTAGTTTTGTTACATATGTGGATACGTATGCAGCACACACAAGCGCGTGTACACATATGCCTACCAAACCAAAGCCCAGCCCACGCCGTGGAGTCAATCCCGCCTCACAGCAACCCTACAGCCGAGAGATGGACATGCATTTACTCGCATAGACCTTCCTATAAACATATATATATATCCATATCTGCCTATATAACCACACCCACATTTTTTGGTTGTTTTTATTACTGTTGCAAAATTGTATATGTTATAGCATTTACCAAAACTGTCCCTTTTTCTCATGTACTTTTTAGTGTCTTTATTTACCCTGGTTGAATCGTACTGACTTCACCCATATTTGGGACTGCCTTTCCCATCACCAAAAGTAACAAGTTTCTACTATCTAGAAAGTGATTCCCCCTCCCTTCCCTCTCATCCCTGGTAACCATCAAAGAATTTTGCTTTCTGTGTGTGTGATGCGATGGATCACTTCTGTGTGGCCTTTCTCACCACGACCTTGTAACTCCCACCCAAGTGACTGGGTGGGACTGTGTAACAAATAGAGTAATTGTGGCCCACCAATGGAAATGGTCAGTTTTGCCATCTCACCAGGCTTAAAGGATATCCAATTCCAGAGCAGAGAAAGGATACCACCACAACCAAGACAGGAGAGCCAAGAGCAGGGTGTATCCTTTGCACCTGGGATCCTTGTGCTGAGAAGCTCCTGGAACCAGGAGAATGAGAGAGAGAGAGAAAGAGGGAGCTCTAACACTGAAGATGGTGAGAAGCAGTGGCAGAGAGAGAAACAGCAGAAGGAGAAAGCAGCAGAAGAAAGCATGGTGGGCTTCCCTGCCCACTAAGCAAGAGAGCTGAGTGCCTTTGGGCAGAAGGCTTGCTGGCAGCGTACGGCACCTCCGGGCACTTGGCAGGGCTAGGTTTGCTGACTCACGGAGCTAAAGCTGAGCACCTTCGGGCCAAGGCTTACTGGTGGAGTGGGGTGCTTTGGGACACCTATCGGCAGAGGTAAGAGAGTAACACTTGCTGTAGCAGGGCAGAGGCCGAAGGGACAGAGAGAGGCGTGCCTGCGAGCACAGCTGGGAAGAGGCTGTCTTGAGGGAAGAACTGTACCCTTGAGTGTTCCTGAGACTGAATTGTAACCTGTTACTTCCCTAATAAACCCATAATTGTGAATATTGTCTGTGAGTTCTGTGCAGCCATTGGAATGAATTACTGAACCCAGAAGAGAAGCAGAGAGCATCATGGGAGGGACGGTTGGCGTCAGAGTTGGTAAAGATGGTGCACAGAGGAGCCATGTGTGAGCACCGCCTCACAAGAATCAGCCTTGGGCTGCTGATCTTGATTCTCCTTCCCCCCTGTGCGCTTAGAGACAGTCAGACAGCACCCCACACCTTTTTTTTTTTTAATAATTTTTATTGTGCTTTAAGTTTACAAATCAAGTCAGACTCTCACATAAAAACTTACATACACCTTGCTACCTTACTCCCAATTACTCTCCCCCTAATGAGACAGCCCACTCTTCCCCTCCACTCTCTCTTTTCATGTCCATTTCACCAGCTTCTGACCCCCTCCACCCTCTCACCTACCCTCCAGGCAGGAGATACCAACATAGTCTCAAGTGTCCGCCTGATCCAAGAAGCTCACTCCTCACCTGCATCCCTCTCCAACCCATTGTCCAGTCCAATCCCCGTATGAAGAGCTGGCTTCAGGAATGGTTCCTGTCCTGGGCCAACAGAAGGTCTGGGGGCCATGACCACCGGGGTCCTTCTAGTCTAAGTCAGACCATTAAGTATGGTCTTTTTATGAGAATTTGGGGTCTGCAGCCCACTGCTCTCCTGCTCCCTCAGGGGTTCTCGGTTGTGTTCCCTGTCAGGGCAGTCATTGGTTGTAGCTGGGCACCATCTAGTTCTTCTGGTCTCAGGATGATGTAGTCTCTGATTCATGTGGCCCTTTCTGTCTCTTGGGCTCGTAATTACCTTGTGTCCTTGGTGTTCCTCATTCTCCTTTGATCCAGGTGGGTTGAGACCAATTGATGCATCTTAGATGGCTGCTTGCTAGCGTTTAAGACCCCAGACGCCACTCCTCAAAGTGGGATGCAGAATGTTTCCTTAATAAATTTTATTATGCCAATTGACTTAGATGTCCCCTGAAATCATTATCCCCAAAACCCTGCCACTGCTACACTACCTTCGAAACATTCAGTTTATTCAGGAAATTTCTTTGCTTTTGGTTTAGTCCGGTTGTACTGACCTCTCCTGTACTGTGTGTTGTCTTTCCCTTCACCTAAAGTAGTTCTTATCTACTATCTAATTAGTGAATACCCCTCTCCCACCCTTCCTCCTTCCCTCCTCTCGAAACCACAAAAGAACGTTTTCTTCTCAGTTTAAACTATTTCTCAAGTTCTTATAATAGTGGTCTAATACAATATTTGTCCTTTGGCAACTAATTTCACTCAGCATAATGCCTTCCAGGTCCCTCCATGTTATGAAATGTTTCACAGATTCCTCACTGTTCTTTATCGATATGTAGTATTCCATTGTGTGAATATACCATAATTTATTTTTATCCATTCATCTGCTTATGGGCACCTTGGTTGCTTCCATCTTTTTGCTATTGTAAACAGTGCTGCAATAAACATGGGTGTGCACATATCTGTTGGTGTAAAGGCTCTTATTTCTCTAGGATATATTCCGAGGAGGATTGCTGGATCGTATGGTAGTTCTATTTCTAGCTTTTTAAGGAAGCGCCAAATCAACTTCCAAAGTGGTTGTACCATTTAACATTCATTTCCTCCACAGCCTCTCCAACATTTATTATTTTGTGTTTTTTGGATTAGTGCCAGCCTTGCTGGAATGAGATGAAATCTCATTGTAGTTTTGATCTGCATTTCTCTAACAGCTAATGATTATGAACATTTCCTCATGTATCTGTTAGCTACCTGAATGTCTTCTTTAGTAAAGTGTCTATTCATATCTTTTGCCCATTTTTTAATTGGGTTATTTGTCTTTTTATAGTTGAGTTTTTGCAGTATCATGTAGATTTTAGAGATCAGGCACTTATCGGAAATGTCATAGCTAAAAACTTTTTCCCAGTCTGTACTAGTCTTTTACTCTTATGGTGAGGTCTTTGGATGAGTATAGGTGTTTGATTTTTAGGAGCTCCCAGTTATCTAGTTTTTCTTCTGCATTCTTAATACGGTTCTGTATACTGTTTATGCTATGTATTAGGGCTCCTAACGTCCCTATTTTTCCTTCCATGATCTTTATCGTTTTAGATTTTATATTTAGGTCTTTGATCCATTTTGAGCTCGTTTTTGTGCTCGGTCCTGTTTCACTTTTTTGCAGATGGATATCCAGTTGTGCCAGCACCATTTGTTAAAAAGACTGTCTTTTCTCCCATTTAACTGTTTTGGGGCCTTTGTCAAATATCAACTGCTCATATGTGGATACATTTATGTCTGGATTCTCAATTCTGTCCCATTGGTCTATGTATCTGTTGTTTTACCAGTACCAGGCTGCTTTGACTACCATGGCGGTATAATAGGTTCTAAAATCAGGTAAAGTAAGGCCTCCCACTTTGTTCTTCTTTTTCAGTAATGCCTTATTTATCCGGGGCCTCTTTCCCTTCCATATGAAGTTGGTGATTTGTTTCTCCATCTCATTAAAGAATGTCGTTGGGATTTGGATAAGAATTGCATTAAATGTATAGATCGCTTTTGGTAGAATAGACATTTTTATAATGTTAAGTCTTCCTAACCATGAGCCAGGTATGTTTTTCCCCTTACCTAAGTCTCTTTTGGTTTCTTGCAGAAGTGTACTGTAGTTTTCTTTGTATAAGTCTTTTACACCTCTGGTAAGATTTATTCCTAAGTATTTTATTTTCTTAGGGGCTACTGTAAATGGCATTGATTTGGTGATTTCCTCTTCATTGTTCTTTTTGTTGGTGTAGAGGAATCCAATTGATTTGTGTATGTTTATCTTGTCTCTCGATACTCTGCTGAACTCTTCTATTAGTCTCAGTAGTTTTCTTGAGGATTACTTAGGGTTTTCTGTGTATAAAATCATGTCATCTGCAAATAGAGATACTTTTACTTCTTCCTTGCCAATCTGGATGCACTTTATTTCTTTATCTAGCCTAATTGCTCTGGATAGGACCTCCAACACAATGCTGAATAACAGCGGTGATAAAGAGCATCCTTGTCTGGTTCCAGCTCTCAAGGGGAGTGCTTTCAGGCTCTCTCCATTTAGGGTGACGTTGGCTGTTGGCTTTGTATAAATGCCCTTTATTATGTTGAGGAATTTTCCTTCTATTCCTATTTTGCTGAGAGTTATCATGACTGGGTGTTGAACTTTGTCAAACGCCTTTTCTGCATCAATTGATAAAATCATGTGATTCTTGTCTTTTGTTTTATTTATGTGATCAATTACATTAATTGTTTTTCTAATGTTGAACCATCCCTGCATACCTGGTATGAATTCCACTTGGTCATGGTGAATTTTTTTTTTGATATGTTGTTGAATTCTATTGACTAGAATTTTGGCGAGGATTTTTGCATTTACGTTCATGAGGGATATACGTCTATAATTTTCTTTTCTTGTGGTATCTTTACCTGGTTTTGGTATCAGGGATATGGTGGCTTCACAGAATGAGTTTGATAGTATTCCATCCTTTTCTACACTCTGAAATACCTTTAGTAGTAGTGGTGTTAACCCTTCTCTGAAAGTTTGGTAGAACTCTGCAGTGAAGCTGTCCGGACCAGGGCTTTTTTTGTTGGGAATTTTTTGATTACCTTTTCAATCTCTTCTTTTGTTATGGTTCTATTTAGTTGTTCTACCTCTGTTTGTGTTAGTTTAGGTAGGTAGTGTGTTTCTAGGAATTCATCCGTTTCTTCTAGGTTTTCAAATTTGTTAGAGTACAATTTTTCATAGTAATCTGATATGATTCTTTTAATTTCAGTTGGGTCTGTTGTAGTATCGCCCATCTCATTTCTTATTCAGGTTATTTGCTTTGTCTCCTGTTTTTCTTTTGTCAGTTTGGCCAGTGGTTTATCAATTTTGTTGATTTTTTCGAAAAACCAGCTTTTGGTCTTGTTAATTCTTGCGATTGTTTTTCTGTTTTCTATTTCATTTAGTTCATCTCTAATTTTTATTATTTATTTTCCTCTGGTGCCTGTAGGTTTCCTTTATCGCTCTCTTTCTATTCAAGTTGTAGGGATAATTCTTTGATTTTGGGCCTTTCTTCTTTTTGGATGTGTGCATTTATTGATATAAATTCACCTCTGAGCACTGCTTTTGCCGCGTCCCAAAGGTTCTGATAGGAAGTGTTTTCATTCTCATTGGATTCTATGAATTTCTTTATTCCATCCTTAACGTCTTCTATAATCCAGTCTTTTCTGAGCAGGGTATTGTTCAGTTACCAAGTGTTTGATTTCTTTTCCCTGCTTCTCCTGTTATTGATTTCCACTTTTATGGCCTTATGGTCAGAGAAGATGCTTTGTAATATTTCAATGTTTTGGATTCTGCTAAGGCTTGCTTTATAACCTAATACGTGGTCTATTCTAGAGAATGTTCCATGTGCACTAGAAAAGAAAGTATACTTGGTTGCTGTTGGGTGGAGGGTTCTGTATATGTGTATGAGTTCAAGTTGGTTGATTGTGGCATTTAGATCTTCCGTGTCTTTATTGAGCTTCTTTCTAGATGTCCTGTCCTTCACCAAAAGTGGTGTGTTGAAGTCTCCTATTATTATTGTGGAGTTGTCTATCTCACTTATCGATGCTGTTAGAGTTTGTTTTATGTATCTTGCAGCCCTGTCACTGGGTGCATAAATATTTAATATGGTTATATCTTCTTGGTGTATTGTCCCTTTAATGATTATATAGTGTCCTTCCTTATCCTTTATGATGGATTTAACTTTAAAGTCTATTTTGTCAGAAATTAATATTGCCACTCCTGCTCTTTTTTGATTGTTGTTTGCTTGATATATTTTTGTCCATCCTTTGACTTTTAGTTTGTGTCTTTAAGTCTAAGGTGTGTCTATTGTAGGCAGCATATAGACGGATCTTGTTTTTTAATCCATTCTGCCACTCTCTGTCTCTTTATTGGTGCATTTAGTCCATTTACCCTCAGGATAATTATGGATAGGTATGAATTTAGTGCGATCATTTTGATGTCTTTTTTTGTGTGTGTGTGTTGTCGACAGCTTCTTTTTCCCACTTAATTTTATGTGCTGAGTAGATTATCTTTATATATTGCCCTTTCCTCATATTTGTTGTTGTTGATTTTGTTTCTGCTGAGTCTCTATTTTTTTCTTGTATTTTATTTTGATGAGTAGAATACTTTGTCTCCTTTGTGGTTACCTTATTATTTACCCCTATTTTTTCTAAATTTAAACCTAATTTTATTTCTTTTTATCACCACATCTTCCTCTCCATATGGAAGGTATATGTTTACATTACTCAGTCCCTTTTTATTATTCTAATGTTGTTTTCTTTTATATAACAACATGGCTGTTACCTCTGTTTGAGCTTCTTTATTTATTTTTTTTTTTTTTATGATCTTGCTTGGGTTTTATGGATTTCCCTGTCTGGATTGACTTCTGGCTGTTCTGTCCAGTGTTCTGGTCTTGGGTTAATACCTGATATTATTGATTTTTTAACCAAAGAACTCCCTTTAGTATTTCTTGTAGTTTTGGTTTGGTTTTTATGAATTCCCTCAACTTGTGTTTATCTGGAAATGTCTTAATTTCACCTTCACATTTAAGAGACAGTTCTGCTGGATATAAGATTCTTGGCAGGCAATTTTTTTCCTTCATTCTTTAAATATGTCATCCCATTGCCTTCTTGCCTGTGTGGTTTCTTGGTTTCTGCCGAGTAGTCTGAGCTTATTCTTTTTTTTTTTTTTTTAATAATTTTTATTGAGCTTTAAGTGAACGTTTATAAATCAAGTCAGTCTGTCACATATAAGCTTATATACACCTTACTCCATACTCTCACTTACTCTCCCCCTAATGTGTCAGCCCTTCCAGTCTCTCCTTTTGTGACAATTTTGCCAGTTTCTAACCCTCTCTACCCTCCTATCTCCCCTCCAGACAGGAGATGCCAAAACAGTCTCAAGTGTCCACCTGATACAAGTAGTTCACTCTTCGTCAGCATCTCTCTCCAACCCATTGTCCAGTCCCTTCCATGTCTGATGAGTTGTCTTCGGGAATGGTTCCTGTCCTGGGCCAACAGAAGGTTTGGGGACCATGACCGCCGGGATTCCTCTAGTCTCAGTCAGACCTCTAAGTCTGGTCTTTTTATGAGAATTTGGGGTCTGCAGCCCACTGATCTCCTGCTCCCTCAGGGGTTCTCTGTTGTGCTCCCTGTCAGGGCAGTCATCGGTTGTGGTCGGGCACCATCTAGTTCTTCTGGTCTCAGGATGATGTAAGTCTCTGGTTCATGTGGCCCTTTCTGTCTCTTGGGCTCACAGTTATCGTGTGACCTCGGTGTTCTTCATTCTCCTTTGATCCAGGTGGGTTGAGACCAATTGATGCATCTTAGACGGCTCCTTGTTAGCATTTAAGACCCCAGACGCCAAATTTCAAAGTGGGATGCAGAATGTTTTCAGAATAGAATTATTTTGCCAATTGACTTAGAAGTCCCCTTAAGCCATAGTCCCCAAACCCCGACCCTTGCTCTGCTGACCTTTGAAGCATTCAGTTTATCCCGGAAACTTCTTTGCTTTTGGTCCAGTCCAGTTGAGCTGACCTTCCATATATTGAGTATTGTCCTTCCCTTCACCTAAAGTAGTTCTTATCTACCAACTAGTAGGTAAATAACCCTCTCCCACCCTCCCTCCCTCCCCCCCTCGTAACCACAAAAGTATGTGTTTTTCTCAGTTTATACTATTTCTCAAGATCTTATGATAGTGGTCTTATACAAAATTTGTCCTTTTGCCTCTGACTAATTTCGCTCAGCATAATGCCTTCCAGGTTCCTCCATGCTATGAAATGTTTCACAGATCCGTCGCTGTTCATAAGCTGATTCTTATTGGTTCTCCTTTGTAGGTGACTTTTCGTTTATCCCTCGCTGCTCTTATAATTCTCTTTTTCTTTGGTTTTGGCAAGTTTGATTATAATATGTCTTGGTGACTTTCTTTTAAGATCTACCTTATGTAGAGTTTGATGAGCATCTTGGATCGATATCTTCTCATCTTTCACGATATCAAGGAAGTTTTCTGCCAACAAATCTTCAACAATTCTCTCTGTATTTTCTGTTACCCCTGCCTGTTCTGGTACTCCAATCACTCTAAGGTTATTTCTCTTGGTAGAGTCCCACATGATTCTTAAGATTTCTTCATCTTTTTTTTTTAATTCTTTTATCTGATTTTTCTTCAAATATATTAGTGCCAATTGATCTATCTTCAAGTTCAGAAATTCTAGCTTCTACTTGCTCAATTCTGCTCCTCTGACTTTCTATTGAGTTGTCTACTTCTGCAATTTTATTGTTAATCTTCTGAATTTCTGATTGCTGCCTCCTATGGATTTTTCCAGCTTATTAAACTGTTCATTATGTTCCTGAATAATCTTTCTCAGTTCTTCAGTTGCTTTATCTGTGTGTTCCTTGGCTTGTTCTGTGTGTCGTCTCATTTCTGTATATTAAACTTTTGTATTCTGCATGTGCTAATTCCAGGAATGCTCTTTCATCTAGAAGATCCCTGGATTCTTTGTTTTGAGAGCCTGTTGAGGTGATCATGGTCCATTTCTTTCTGTGACTTGATATTGACTGTTGTCTCCATGCCACCTATAAGTTATTGTATTAGTTTATGCTTGCTTGCTGTGTCGTAGCTGCTTGCTTTGTTTTGTTTTGGTATACCCCTACGGGTTGCTTGAGTGAGCTAGCTTGATTGTTTTCGCCTTTGGAGCTCTGATGTCCTGTCTCCAGATGGCTAGAGCTGTTATCAGGTATATCAGTCTAGGAGTCCATTCACTTTTCTTGTATGAATTCAGCTCAGGTTTCCAGGTAGCTGGTCATCAAGTATGTGGTACAGGCTCTGTCCAACAGTCTTAGAGGGGCAGGGGTGATCACTGTATGTACTGGTATGTGATTGCAGCAGGGGGTCACGCTCTGAGCAAGGCAGGGGGCTGAGAACCGACCCCCAAGTGTCTCTGAGGAAAGCACGTCCCTGTTCCCTAGAGCGTGCAGGTGGATGGGTTCTGCAGACGGACCATGGGCACCCAAAGTTTTTGGTTGCAAGGACTGGGAGGTACCAGTTATCTTTGGACCCCTGTCACGGGTGGCTGGGTGACCTGAGTGGAGTTACCAGTCCTTAGGTCCCTGACGTGGGTAGGCGAGGACCTTGTTTAATAGGCAAAGCAATGTCAAACATCAAACACCCACCTCTCCACTGCACAGCTGAAATGGTTGGAGTCTGCCAACAAGGACCTATTCTCCCAAGATAGTCTCACACAGGACCATGCAGAAGGGAAGGTGCTCAAAGTCCACGGACAGTTTATGCCTAGACAGGAGCTGCTTCTGTCCTGAGTTCCCCTGGTTAGTGTAGCTAGCAAATTATCTTTTCCCCAAATACAAATTTTTTCCTTCCTCAAGGCCGGGAGGATGGCTCTAGGTGCTCAACAGTGCCTATCTCAGGCCCACGGAATTCAGCCACTGAAGCTGGTTTGCGGTTGGGGAGGGGACGTTAAAATATACGCAAGCACTTAGCTTTTGCCAAGAGCGCCATTCTCCTCAAGTTCCAGAGCTGTGAGTAGACTGTGTGGCTGGCTGCTTCTCCCTAAGGAAACTGCAGCCGAATGCTAGTACCAGCCCATCGCCACCACTCCGGGAATGGTGCCTGAGGGCTCCCCACGATTCGGGTCTGGTAACTCCTCTCTGCTTCTGAACGCTCTCTTCCTCCCCCTGCCCCTCAGTTCGTCTTCCAAGCTTGCCTTTGAAGCTCAGGGCTCCCAGCTTGTTACAAATATACTCGTTTCACTTGCTTTTTCGGCTCTTTGTTGTAAAGAGGGCTCGCCGGAAGTGTATCTAGTCTGCCATCTTGGCTCCGCTTCCCCCCATACCATTTTTACAGTGTGTATCTATTATTGATTTTTTTATAATAGTGGGACCGTACGATATTTGTCTTTTTTGTGATTGACTTATTTCACTCAACATAATGTCCTCCAGATTCATCCACATTATAAGATGTTTCATGGGCTCCCTTGCATATTATTCCATTGCATGTATGTACCACATTTGTTTATCCATTTATCCACTGATGGGCACTTAGGTTTTTTCCAGCTTTTTGCTATTTTAAAGTATGCTGCAATGAACACAGGTGTGCATGTCCATTTGTGTCACTGGTCTTATATCTCCAGGGTATACACCTGGTAACAGGGTTGCTGAAATAACCACCAAGGTATTTCTATTTCTAGCTTTCTGAGGAAGTGCCATACTGTTTTCCATAGTGGTTGTACCATTTTACAACCTTGCCAGCATTTGTTGTTTTCTCTGTGTGTGTGTGTGGGTATGTGTGTTTTAATCACTGCCATTTTTGCAGGGGTCTCCCACAGATTTTGAAATGGGATCGCTTAGAATTACATGGTTCTATGTCTTAAAATTACTTGGGAGAAAAATATAAATCAAAAAGATTCACCTGACGAAAACAGAAAGAAGTCAAAGACAGCAATATAATTGTACATTTCTGACATTTACCTAGATGCTTTTTAACAAAAATGAAAAACAAAACACACACATGCTCATTTTGTTGAGTACCTACTTTCACAAAAATATCTAAAAGTCGACTTTATAAAAATGACGTAAAGTCTGTGCTACAGGGTGATGGCTGTTACCCTACTAACAATCAGCCCTCAGCCCCAACGGGGGAGGGCTGTGCCTGGGCTGACAATGGCGCACCCCCAGAGGCAGCACCCATGCTCTCCCCACCTCACCCACTAGCTCAGGAAGCCAATTACACAAGTGATCCCAAGAACTGACTAGGGCTGCTGTCTGTGTGTTCCGCCAGCCAGCCAGGCCACCCACCAACCTTACTGTAGACTCCTCCCACTGCACCCTATGACCTCCCAGGCCAACCTTTCCACTGTTCGCATTTGCTGCCCCTCCCACCCAGAGTGACCCTTGTTCTACCTTCTCTAGGTCCGACCTTCAAGCCCACCTCCACACACTCCCCACCACCTCCCATCTGACTCCCTGTGGCACAGCAGCTCACTAGCAAACTAAACCATATTCCTCCACTGGGGCTGCTTTCTCATCCAGCCACCACTACACAGCACTCGCCCCCAGCAGAGTTAGGCTCCTGATGACTCCAGGGATGAGGGCGTGATGCTCCCAGCACACCACTGGTTGCCAAACGCTTATACTGATCACTGATCATCCCTTTCCACGGTGCTCTTGAATTCAATTCAGATTCAGTTAAAGCCAGCTCTTTGCCAGCCCGGCCCTGAACCTGTGCCAAGTTGATATTCTCACATTCTCCTCCCACCTTCGCCCCCCTCCCCATCTCCACCAACCATCTGGCTATAGAGTTTACAGACAAAAATCAAGGCAATCTCAAAAAACAAAAAGGAAAGAACTCTGTCAGTCAAGTGTCCCACAACGCCTCCTCTGCCTGCATCTGCCTGGCGCCGGCTTCCCCTGATGCTGTGACTGAGCCATCCCTGTCTTGGGACAGCTGGCCCTCATGCCACCTCCCTCTGATGGCCATTCGCAGCCTTGTCCATCTCTCCGGGAGCCCCCACCTCTCACCTGGTTTTAGGGCAGGCTTCCTGCTCCTCCCCCTTCTCTGCACAGCAGCAGCAAGACTTCAAACTGAAGTCCCATTGGGGTGAAGCCAGGGTTCCCACATAAGCCATCTTCCTCTCTTCCTCCTCGTGGCCCTCCCGGCCCCTCCACGCCCTCCAGCCACATGGGTCCCCTATGGTCCTCGGCCCTCAGGGTATACCCCCCAGCTACAGGATCTAAACTGTGATCCCTCCAACAAGCTTATCCCCGTTGCTGGCTTATTTTTCTCCCTGACATAGTATGCAAAGTACTATATAAAATGTTTACTCATTTTATGTCTATCTCACTAGAATGAAAGCCACGTGATGGCAGGCGTTTTGTTCACTGCAAAAGATGGGCACTCAGTAAATTTAACAAATGAATTAGCCTAAAAAAAAAAAAAGGTACTTTCCTGGCCTACTGTGGCAGGCAGACTGGCCCACAGATGTCCACACCTGGCCCCAGGTCCCGAGAATATGACCTGATGAGGTACAAGGACTTTGTAGACATGACTAAGGGAAGCCATAATGGATCCTCCCGGTCAGCCCCATCTAGTCACACAAGCCCTTAAAAGTGAGATCTGTCTCACCTGGAGGCAGGATTTGAGACAGAAGAGGATGCTGGAGAGACTCTAATCTGCAGGGATATGCAGAAGGGGCTGTGCAAGTGCAGAGGGACTCAGGCGGTCTCCAGACTACGGGGCAACAAGGGAATGCAGCAGCCTCCAGACTATAGGGCAGCGGGTTTCTCTTTATATGGAGCCTTTCTGGCCCTGGGTTTATAGTTCTGCCAAAATGATTCGCTAGGCCACCATCTTGCAATGGGATTGGACAGTTTACTATGCAAGCAAGGAGCATAAAACCCTTTCAACAGTTGGTCGAGTTAGGTGATTGTAACCTGCTGAGAGAATTGGTCAGTTCGTGGTCTTGATGGAAGGAGTACGCTTAGAAAAGTGCCAATCCCACAGAGTTTGAGGGGGGCCTCACTATCATTGAGAAGAGCTAGGAGTGGAGCGTGTGCTTTAGACCCAGGGTCCTTGAACTGGGTCCAAAATAACGTTAACTATGTGCTTTGGGGTGATGGCTGCTATCCTACAAACAATCAGCCCGTAGCCCACAGGAGAAAGAGAATGCTCTGACACTGAAGATGGCACGAGACGGCACAGCAGTAACAGGAGCAGCAGCGGTGTGAGACAGTGGGAACCAGGAGACTGAAGCAAGTCAGCTGCGGTGGGGCTTGCCAACCCACAGAGTGAGGGAACTGAGCACATTTGGGCAGGAGGCTTGCTGGCAGAGTGGCATGTCTCCTGGCTAAAGAGCTGTAACACTTGCCCAAGCAGGGCAGAGGCCGAGAGGAGGCCTGCCTGTGAGCACAGCCAAGAGGAAGCAAGAGCTGTCCTGGTTGGAAGCTGTTCTGGTTGACGAAACTGATCTTGCCCTGTGTTGTTCCTAGCACTTCCAATTTGATCCTGATCCCAGACTGTAACCTGTCACTTCCCTAATAAGCCCACGACAGTGAGTATGGTCTGGGAGTTCTGGGTGGCCACTACAACGAATTATCAAACCCAGCAGAGCAGTAGAAAGCGCTGTGGGGAGGATGGCTAGTGTCAGAACTGGTAAAGGAGCTGGCCAGAGGAGAGATGTAAACAGTGTGTTTCACCTCACAGCAGTCGGTTTTGGGCTGATCTGGGCTCTTCTCCTACTTCTTCCTGAAGTTAGAGGACCTCTGACATCACTAGCTTTACAGGCAGCAAACAGCCAACAGGGAAACGGGCCCCCTCCCTCCCAGAGCCACACCAACTGCACTCAGCAAACAGCATGAGTGGGCTCAGACTCAGCCCCACAGCCCCCAGGAAGGAGCGCGCCTGCTGACACCCTAATTTCAGTCCTGGGAGACCCTAGGCAGGGCCACACAGGGCTTCTGATGGACAGAGTTGAGAGGTAAGTTGTTGCAGCTGCAACAGAAAATGGAGCTGCCCTCTGCAGTCACCATCCCATTTCTCTCCCTTTTCCGTGGTTAGACTTACTTTTTCCGGTTATTCCTCTCTCCTACCAAATGCTGTCTCAGGTGACCTGCCAGCAGCACGTGCGCCTGCCCGCTCCCCCGCCCCCAAAAAGGTGCGACACTTGGCTTCCAGGACAGCATCTCGCCAGGGCTCCTCCTACCTCAGCTGTGGCTCCTCTGGTCCCCTCGGCTAAACCCCCACATACCCTCACCCTTTCACCCCTTCAGGCCAGCATGCCTGCAGCCGTCTGCAGAGCGGTCTTCTCCGGGCAGCTGGTACAACAGTGTGGTTCAGAGAGAGGCCTCTGGAGCTGGACCACCTGAGTCTAAGTCCTGGGCTCGTTGAGGGTCTTCCTCTTTTCCGCTGACCCTGTAATCTGCCAAGCATGATGTCCTTCTATAGAGATTGATCCCTCCTAACAACATGTCCAAAGTATGTAAGACGCAGTCCGCCATCCTTGCTTCTACGGAGCATTCTGGTCGTACTTCTTCCAATACAGATTTGTTCGTACTTTTGGCAGTCCATGGTAAATGCAATATTCTTTGCCAACACCACAATTCAAAGGCATCAATTCTTCTTCAGTCTTCTTTATTCACTGTCCAGCTTTCACACGCATATGATACAATTGAAAATACCATGGCTTGGGTCAGGCACACCTTAGTCTTCCAGGTCACATCTTTGCTCTTCAACACTTTGAAGAGGTCCTTTGCAGCAGATTTACCCAATGCAATGCATCTTTTGATTTCCTGACTGCTGCTTCCATGACTGTTGATTGTGGATCCAAGTAAAATGAAATCTTTGACAACTTCAATCTTTTCTCCGTTTATCATGATGTTGCTTATTGGTCCAGTTGTGAGGATTTTTGTTTTCTTTATGTTGAGGTGCAATCCATACTGAAGGCTGTGGTCTTTGATCTTCGTTAGTAAGTGCTTCAAGTCCTCTTCACTTTCAGTAAGAAAGGTTGTGTCATCTGCATAACGCAGGTTGTTAATGAGTTTTCCTCCAATCCTGATGCCCCGTTCTTCTTCATATAGTCCAGCTTCTCATATTATTTGCTCAGCATACAGATTAAATAGGTATGGTGAAAGAATACAACCCTGACACATACCTTTCCTGACTTTAAGCCAATCAGAATCTCCCTGTTCTGTCCGAACAACTGCCTCTTGATCTATGTAAAGGTTCCTCATGAGCACAATTAAGTGTTCTGGAATTCCCATTCTTCGCAGTGTTATCCATAGTTTGTTATGATCCACACACTCAAATACGTTTGCATAGTCAATAAAACACAGGTAAACATCCTTCTGATATTCTCTGCTCTCAGCCAGGATCCATCTGACATCAGCAATGATATCCTTGGTTCCTCGTCCTCTTCTGAAACTGGCCTGAATTTCTGGCAGCTCCCTGTCGATACACTGTTGCAGCCGTTTTTAAATGATCTTCAGCAAAATTTTGCTTGCATGCGATATTAATGGTTGTTCTCTAATTCCCACATTCGATTGGATCACCTTTCTTGGGAATAGGGATAAATATGGATCTCCTTCAGTCAGTTGGCCAGGAAGCTGTCTTCCATATTTCTTGGCATAGACGAGTGAGCACCCCCAGTGCTGCATCTGTTTGTTGAAACATCTCAATTAATACTCCATCAATTCCTGGAGCCTTGTTTTTCACCAATGCCTTCAGAGCAGCTTGGACTCCTTCCTTCAGCACCATTGGTTCCTGATCGTATGCCACCTCCTGAAATGCCTGTATAGAAAACATAATTGCTACCTCAGCCACATCACATCCCGGACAGCTGCCCACAGAAAGAACGGAAATCCTAGCGTGGCACCGCTGGCCCTAAGGAGCTCAGGGTGCTTTAGACCTAGTAATTAACTAATCCTCACTACACTCTGGTGCTGTCATCAGATAAGACTTTAAGGGTTAGAAAAATGCCCCAGGATGCAAAACAAAAACCAGGCAATTTCAACTCGGATGTTGGTCTGCAGACTGTTAAGCAATCCTGTACACAGAGAACATCAAATCTTGGGGTAGGTGGAAAGAAAGGTAAACAGGAAACATTTTGAACACAGGAGAGGGATGTTCCAAAAACACCGCAGCTCTCACTGGGCTTGAATTTTGGGCAAAAATGAAGAGTCCAGGCTCTGCTCATGGCCACAATTTGCAGAAGTGGAAAGAAAAGGGAGCAGAATCAGGGTCCGACCCAAACCACCAGTTACAAGAGTTTTTCCTAAACGAACATCCAGCAGAAAGTCAACCATTCAGCCAAGGGTTCACTGCAGTACCGGGAGGCTGAGTGAACGCACAGGCCCAAAGAACTCCGGGCCCAAAGAACCCCATAAGGGAGGAGAATCACCAGCTCTCCTAGAGCCCATAACCAAGGTGAGCACAACACTGCCCTTCTCAAAACTCTGTAGCTTCCTGCTACCACAGTGAGAAATAACAGGGACCAGCACCTTCCTCCCCACCCTGTACCCCATGCTCTCCTACCTCCCACCCTGTGGCTCCCTGGGCTCCCACAGAAGCCCTGATGACCCATTTTCCACACCATCATTATGAGCTGACTGGGCCCCTGCGCTGTTCCTCTGTGCTGACAGTGCTGGAGGAAAGAGCATGAAGAACTCAGAAGTGATGTCTGGAAGGCAAGCAAGACCACGGTGCTACTCAAAGAGCACACTGTTATCTCCTGGACCATCAGAAGCCAGCAGCCTCCAAGCAAGGGGTTGCTACTGGGCGGCCTCTTCCTTTGACGCTGGGCACCCCGCTGCCCCACAGTCTCCCTAGTCCACATCCCAGCTCTAGTCTCCAGGGCACCGTTTAAGCTGGTCTGCATCCATCACATACTACTTGCGCTGTGCCTCTCCGTGAGCACCCCGTCTCACGGCCTCAGCTCCCACCTCCACACAGGACGCCATGGCAACTATCTGCCTGAGCTGCTTCTCACCATAAACCCGCACGCGGAGCTCCTCGCAGCACTCAGCAACAGCAAAGTCAAGATGGAGTCAGCGTAACATCGGTTCACAATTTGCAGCTTAGGTACCTCGGGCATCCCATGAGCTGGTGAAAACTGCTCACTTCTGTTTTCCTATGTAAGCTCATTTATTTTTTAAACTGGGGGAAAGTTATTCACTTAAACACAGCACCCAGAGGTAATAGAAGCCTCAAACGTGTGATTTCAGTACCAAATCTTTGACACTGCTTAAAATCAGGCCGGTCGCTGTGCTGACCCAAGACGTGAGAGGGGAAGGAGGGAGGACAGTCCTACCTTTCTTCGTTCTTTCTAGCACAGTGGATGGGGGCAGGCAGGGTGTGGTGGAGCAGGAGCAGACAGGCTTTAACAGGAAAAGGAACACAGAATACAAAGCATCCCCAGTATCAACGTGGAGTTCCTTTTTTTTGGATGTCCACAGCATACTGAGGCCACTATTGCTCCTTCTCTGCCCTCTCCCTCTAGGGTCTCCCCACCTCCAATTCAGAGAACTCCTCAGGCCAAGACCTGTCTGGTCCCTCTTGATGGACTCTCACCACCCACACCTGGAGCCTGAGTAAAGGAGGTGCAGGCACAGACAGGACCACCTCCCACTGGTCTGCTCGCTCTGACGCCCATGGGAACCATGTGCCCACTGCTCCTAACTGCACACAGCACCACACATAACCAGACCAAGCCTACCCTGACCCCTTTTCCAAAGCCCAGGCTGAAACTCTTCAGGGTTCAACGTGCTCAGACTGGGGAATGCTGCCTGTCATCTACCCACCGTGGGCTAGGCAGCACCGGCCAGCGTCCTGACAGGTCTGTGGTGAGACCTGCGTCCGCAGGAGGGGACATGGGGAGCCTCCTGGCAGTTTGCATACACCTTTTTTGCCAAATGAGGTAACCACAGATTTGCAAAAAGGACTTTTGGTTCTCAAAGCTTTCTAAGTTTTGCAATTTGAGATGAGGGAAGGTGACCCCTTGCTCAAGAACCTGCTAAGTGCATGGAGTCTATTCTGAGGAGCCATCATGAAGGAGAGCACCTCCGCCCACAGCCCACAACCATTTACTTGAACTTCTCTATTCCTATTTAGTGGAAACCCTGGTGGCACAGTGGTTAAGAGCTACGGCTGCTAACCAAAAGGTTGGCAGTTCAAATCCACCAGGCACTCCTTGGAAACCCTATGGGGCAGTTCTACTCTGTCCTATAGAGTTGCTATGAGTCGGAATTGACTCAGCAACAACAGATTTGGTTTTTTGGGTTTTATTCCTATTAGTGTAAAATCTTACACCCAAAACATCACTTCCTACATTGGACGCTAACCTTCCCCTCTGCTTTGATCTATTTGATTGTTATAAAGCCAAGGAAGTGCCATTTAATCCCACAAAGATAGCCTTTCCAAGCCTCATTTCTATATAACTGTGACTACAAACTTCTGACACATGCTGTTGCCAGAAGCCTGTTAAACAACGAAAACCACGTTAGGAGGAAGGAGAAGGAATGCTAAGCACCTGCATGGGAACACACTCTCTGGGACTCTGCAACTTGTCCCATGGGAAGCAGACCAACACCCCCTTCAGAGGAGAGCACAGCCCAGGGCCAGTGTCCAGTTCCTAGAAGCAAGCAACCACCAACTCGGCACAAAGGCCGCATCTGGAGCCAAGACCAAGTTCCCCTCTGGCACCGGGGCTGGTTACTCTCGTCACTCTCCCTTCATCAAACGCTTCCGGAACCAGTTTCTCAGGAATATAAATAATGCATAAGACTGCAAAAGAAGATACGCAAGAAGAGCATTCTTTTTTAAAAAGTCAGCACTTTAAAAACATAGTCAAGAGCCTTGCAAGTTAAAACACAACAGACAAACTCTGATTCTGGTCTTTACTACTAAAAAAAAAAAAAAATCATCACCATCAAGTCAATTCCAACTCATAGCAACCCTATAGGACAGAGCAGAACTGCCCCATAGGGGCTGCAAAGCTGTAAATCTTTACAGAAGATTGCCACAACTTTCTCCCGCAGAGCAGCTGGTGGGTTCGAACTGCCGACCTTTTGGTTAGCAGCCAAGCACTTTAACCACTGCGCCACCAGGGCTCCTTTACCACTAGTCAGGAAAATTAAGTATAGATTTTATATTTAATTTTTACACTAAAGTTCAAGCAGAATTTAAATTTCTATGTTCATCATTTCTCCGTGTCCAACTTATGACTCATAACCAGAATTTTATGAACAAATAACATTTTTTAAACTTTAGTCATGCTAAAGAACAATTCAAGGAGTGCCTAAATTCAACAAAATTAACAGAAATGGAAGGGATCAAGTTCTATAACCCACAATGAAAAAAGCACAGTGACCATTCTGCTGGTTCATCTTTGTGCCTGCAGCAAACTGCATTGCACTCTTGAGAACACGGGTAATTTGTTTTTGCCAGCTGGGTTGTTACATCTCTCCCTCCACTTGTTTTCCTTGTCTGAGTTCCTGGAGGGATTAAGTAAACGCCTCCGTGAGATGGAAGTCTCAGAATTCATCCTCTCATCTGCACACCCAGCTCCCCGTGCTGCACTGCCAGGAAGGATAAATGGCAATTCCTACCCACCAGCCACTTGAGTGTCTCGCAACAACCCATAATTTCTCCCCTTCGTTGAAGTCCCTGACACTGTGGCAGTCGATTTTCAGTCTCACTACACTCTCAGCAGTGCTCCACACTCACTAATGCGCAAGTGTTGTGGCATCAATAGTGATGCACAAAGATGTGTACCTCCCATTCGCTGACAGACCACATGAGCACAAGACAGTGAGTTCCAAAATAACTGGATAAGTACAAGTGACGGTCACCTCATTGCCCCGTTTCAGCAGTTGTTTTTCTTGGAATTCATTGCTTCAATATAACCCAATTAACGCAATACTCCGGATGGACCTCAAGGGAATTACGCTGAGTGAAAAGAGCCAATCTCAACAGGTCATGTACAGTATGCTTCCACCTACAGAATGTCCTGAAATCACAAAATTACAGAGAGGGAAAACAGATCAGCAGTTGCCACGGATGGGCTGGCTATAAAGGGGTGGCACAGGGGCTTCGTGTTGATGGAACAGTTGTGTACCCTGACCGCAGTGGGGCTAACACCAAGCTACACCCGCGATGAAACTGCCCAGAAATACGCAAACAAATGAGCGCAGGTAACACTGGTGAAATCCGACTACGCGCAGTACGTGCACCAGCGTCAGCTTCCCGGCGATGAAACGGCGCTGTAGTCGTTACCGAAGGTGCTGGCTACCGAAGGTGCTGGCGCTGGGGGAGGCGGGACGAAGGGTGCTGTGGGGCCCCCCGTACGTTTCTCTGCAACTTCCTGTGAATTCATGACTATTTCAAAATACAGGTTTTCTTGTTGGAAACTGTAAAGAAATAAAAGGACTAGAACTTTCTTTAATGTCAATT
Source organism: Loxodonta africana (assembly GCF_030014295.1). Classification (NCBI taxonomy): domain Eukaryota; kingdom Metazoa; phylum Chordata; class Mammalia; order Proboscidea; family Elephantidae; genus Loxodonta; species Loxodonta africana. Next base: position 950,731 of record NC_087348.1, on the reverse strand, counting down.
AAAAACAAAGAAACAGACACCTCAGTAACTCCCACACGCTGAGCTCACGCGAGCGGCCCCTGGATTGACGTCAGTTAAATAGGAAGTGAACTGTTGAGCTAAGGAATCCACAGGGCCACAGGCCCACATGGCCCAGCAGGGAGCACCTTTGCAAACCTAGGGTGTGTTCACTTCTGCTCATGCTACGGGATAACACTGAGAAGAATGGGAATTCCAGAACACTTAACTGTGCTCATGAGGAACCTGTACATAAACCAAGAGGCAGTTGTTAGAACAGAACAAGGAGAGACCGCGTGGTTAGAAATCAGGAAAGGTGTCCACCAGGATTGTATCATTTCACCATACTTATTCAATCTGTATGCTGAGCAAATAATTCAAGAAACTGGACTGTATGAAGAACATGGCAACAGGCTCAGAGGAAGACTCATTAATGACCTGCAATACGCAGATGACACAACCCCATGAAAGTGAGGAGGACTTGAAGCACTTACTGAAGATGAAAGACTACACCTCAACATAAAGAAAACAAAAATCCTCATGACTAGACTAACAAGCCACATCATGATAAATGGAGAAGACCGAAGTTGTCAAGGACTTCATTTTACCCGGATCCACAATCAACACCCATGGAAGCAGTAATCAAGAAATCAAACACACCACGTTGGACAAATCTGGTGCAAAAGACCTCTTTAAAGTGTTGAAAAGCAAAGATATCACTTTGAGGACTAAGGTGCGCCTGACCCAAGCCATGGTATTTCTAATCACCTCATATGCATGTGAAAACTGGACAATGAATAAGGCAGGCCAAGGAAGAATTGATGTCTTTGAATTAAGGTGTTGGCGGAGAACACTGAATACACTATGGACCGCCAGAAAAATGAACCAATCTGTCTTGGAAGAAGTACAGCCATAATGCTCCTTAGAAGCAAGGAAGGCTAGACTTTGGACATGTCATCAGGAGGGACCAGTCCCTAGAGAAGGGCACCATGCTTGGTTAAGTAGAGTGTTAGCGAAAAAGAGGAAGACCCTCAAAGAGACTGATACGATCGTTGCAACAACGGGCTCAACCATAGTAAGGACTGCGAGGATGGTGCGGAACTGGACGGTGTTTCATTCTGTTGTACGTGGGGTCACTGTGAGTCAGAACCGACTCGACGGCACCTGACAACAACAACATTTCAGGAAGGTAAAAAGGAGTTGCAATTTTATACCTGAAGCAGACTTTACTGATATTTGAGCTCAAACTCCACCCTCTCGTATGTCAGTTGAGGAAACTGAGGCTCAGTAGCTGTTGGCTTCCGGTCATGGAGCTGGTGAGTCAAGGTCAAGCCCCTGGATGGCCAGCTCACTGCCCTCTCCACAGCGAGCCTGGCTATTCCTCGCTCACCCACATCACTGAACAATGTGCACACAAAATCAGGGGCCCAGGTGGGGAAGAATGACCCCTCTCCCTGCATCAGGAACCAAGTCACACCAACTCTGCCCGGCCTCACTCTCTGGCCCCACCTCCAGCCACCGGCCAACACTTTGCCAAGAACATTAACTCCCTGCTTGTCCACGCACATCCTGGCCTTTACCCCTGCCACCTCTCTGCCTGAAGTGTCCTTTAAACATTTCCAAAAATCAACCTCAGAGTCACCTCCAAGGGGGTGTTCTCTGGCTCACTCATCTATTGATTTACTCAGCACACACCACGTGCCAGGCACCATGAGAAGTGCACACTATATGCCAGGCATCGTGACAGGCACAGGAGACAGATGGTCCCTGCCCTCATGGCATTTACAGTCTAGGAGACACAAACTCAGACATGTAGCCCCATGAGCTGACGGCAACTGCTATGGAGAGCAGTTCAGTACAAGTGCTATGGCTATGACAGGGTAATTGAAATGAGAGATGGCAGCAGTGTTTCTGAGGAAAGGGCCATGCTGAGCAGAGACCTGGCTCCCCCAGGATCAGACAACCCTTCTTATTCAAGCTCCTTCAGGGTAGGAATCGTTTTACTCATTGGTCTACACTAGTGGTTCTCAATCAGGGGCAATTTTGCTCCCCAGAACATACTTGTCAATATCTGCAGACATTTTTGGTTATCACACTTGGGTAGGGAATGCCACTGGCATCTAGTGTGTAGACGCCAGGGAGCTGCTGAACATCCTACAATCCACAGGACAGTCCCTACAACAAAGGGTGACCCAAACGTCAACAGTGCTGA